>NC_064769.1:3090058-3411725 GCF_011397635.1 Epinephelus fuscoguttatus | reverse complement strand
CACAATGTCCTCATGTAATTATTTTGTCCTAGTAGACATTTGTGTGAAGTTTTGTCATAATTAGTATATGAATTTTTGAGTTATGGCCAAAAACATTGTGAGGTTACACTGACCTTTACCTTTGACCTTCAACCACAAAATTCTAATCAGTTTATTTTTCAATACATGTGGATGTTTGTCTCAAATTTAAAGAAATTCTTTTAAGGTGTTCTTGAGATATCATGTTCACGAGAATGACACAGATGCAAGGTTACATTGGCCTTTAACTTTGATCACTGAAATCTAATCATTTCATTGTTGAGTCCACGTGAGCATTTGTGCCAAATTGAAGAAATTCTCCTATGGTGGTCCTGAGATATTGTGTTCAAAAAAATTAAACGGACAAGGTCACAGTGACCTTTACCCTGACCAAAGTCAAATCAGTCATCATTGAGTCCAAGTGAAAGTTTGTGCCACATTTTAAGAAATTCCCTCAAGGCGTTCTTGAGAATATCGTGTCCAAAAGAATGGGATAGACAAATGTATGGACGGACGGACAATCCGACAACATAATGCCTCCAGCCACGACTATGGCCGGCACGGAGGCATAAAAAACGCTTGAGAGAGAAGTTTAAACTCTGGCACTAAATGTGTCATGTGATTACAGCTTTGCATTAATGTAAAAGACAAAAAGCTATTACTTGGCTAGATGAAGTGAGTGTTAACCTATATCACAGGTGATGAGAGGTGTGGTTGAAGTGTGCTCCTGCGCCCAAACCCAAGTTAACTATTTAACCTTTCTATCATACATTTGAGAGATTGTGGAACACTTATATTGCTTAATGTGGACATTTCTCTTGTAACTGTTGACTTTGAAATCTCAGGGTCTCCCCCAAGACACTGCTGACCTTTTGCACCAGTGGAGTGTTCCTCAGAACATTGATGGCTGGAGATAGCAGCCTGACAACTGTCACACATGTAATAGTGGTGAGCATCAAGACTAAAAATAAACTGGACATACAGTCTCTTAAATCTGTCATCCTACCTTATGGAATCCGCCTATTTGAGGCTGGGCATTTTCTTTGAAGAGTAACATCCATCTGAAAAGCGATGTTTTGCTGCCCTCCCTGGTTGAAATATGTGCAGCCACACCCAGCAGTGGTGTCACGGGGTCCTGGAGTCCACCACTACATCACTGCTGCAAGGTGAAAAGTTAAACCACTGGAGGTCAGCAAAAATAAGATTTTCAGGGGATGTTTAAGTCCCCCTTTAAAGGTCTTTAAGTTCCCAGTTTGACTTTTGTTTTGAGCTCACTGAGAAAACATCCTTTTAAAGTGACTGTTTTTCAACAGGATGAGGTGCATGAGCGTGATGGGCTGACTGACTTCCTGCTCACTAAGATGCGGGATGTGCTTCAGAAGATCCCCACACTGAAACTGATCCTCTCCAGTGCGGCTCTGGATACAGACCTGTTCCTTCAATACTTTGGCTCCTGCCCTGTCATCCACCGTAAATCCTACCAACTCTTAATTCACTGAATTGATGCTCAGACCAGCTGTTGCTGCTTTTAAAGTTTGCTTCTACATTAGTGCTGTTTGCATGTTGCATGTTGCATGTCAGCTAGTTTGCTTCCCAGTGACAGTGTGAGAAGATGCAGAATTTTTTTTTTTTTTTAATCATTGCAGATCAATCTGCCATTTTTCTCATGTGCTAAAGAGGAAAAGCACAAAAATAAAACCGAACAGACTGAGACAACACACAACCACAAAACAAGTCAAATGTCTATACATGTTACATGGTTACATTCTCGGCTTTCATTTTTTTCCCTACATACGTAGATCAAGAAAGGCTGCCAAATTGCTTAGAAACTCAGACCAGACCCTTGAGGAGAATATCTTATCTGAGAAATTGCATAATCTCTTTAATCCAATTAGAATGCAGCCTGGTAAGACATTCCTGATGATGTGATCTCAACATTCTGTTTTGCTCTCTGTATCAGTCTTGACACCCCAAACACTTTCCAGAAATTAAAATCAAATCCAGACCAATCAGAGATCATCACCATTGTTGACAATGTAAGCAGCCAATCAGGGACTACATTGCAGTTTATGATGTAAAATGCAGGCCACAGCTTGCAGAACAGTATGGCGCCTTCCAAGCAACAAGTGCTATCTCTAACATTAGTAGAGTAAACACAGCAATTAGTGAAGTTATTGCAGAAATAGTCTATAATAAAGATGAAAGAAGAACAAGAGTATGCACTCAGAGTTTCTTGGATGAAGAGACGTTTTTGACGCTCTTCCACTGGATTTGGCAAATGCTTTGTTTATTAAGGAGTTTGTCTGTCATGGCGAGTACTCCCACCCACTGAAAGTGTATGGGGCAGCACAGAGTCCAGACTAATACAGAGAGCGAAACAGAATGCTGAGCTCACATCATCAGGATGGTCTTACCAGGCTAATAATCTCTCCCCCCAGGCCTGCATAGGGGGTGAGATTCTTTCCATCGTAACAGTGTATGCAAAAGGGCAGCATGTTGCTCACATTAAGTACTCAGATGCATACCCTACGGTACAACACCAAATAGAACAATAAGAGGGGATGCATCTATTGGCTGCTCTAACATTATAGAGGATGTTTTGAAAATAGACTGCCATAAATTATACAGTCTTGGACATGTCCAAAGCATATGAAATAGACCTGCTGGATCTTGCTTGCATCTATCTCATGTAGAATACAAATCCGGTCTAATTCTAGACAATCTAACCGTGACCAATGAAGTCAGTGTACTATCTTGATTTGTCCAACAGCATGCCGTTGACAAATAGATGATGAGTACCGTAAAATGTCAATTATTAGCCTGGGCTGCTTAATCCTGTTTCACAACTTGGATGATTTTTTTTTATGAAAAACCCTTTTGTTTTTTTGATTTGACTCTTACGGACCAAAGGAATATAAATAACTTATTAACTGGGTAATCGAGGAATGGACACATATTTTGACTTTATGACAGCTTCTGAGGTTGGTGAGGTGTTTTTTCGTCATGCATGAACTTATGGTGCTCATGGTTTCAGTACGATTAACTGAATGATTGAATTATGGAGAATCTAACTGAGCTAACAATGTGTAGCATTTACATATTGACCAAAGTATAAACATTTATATTTATATGTGTGACCTAAACAGCTATTATCGTTAGCTCAAGTGGGTAGCCAGCAGCCTGTTCTACACATCCAGAGAATTCCATAAAAATGAACTGCTTGAGAGCTAGACCAGGCATTTATTTGAGACAGGCTTTTATTTGTCAAAATGTGTGGATACACTGGGTTAGTAAAGGGACTGGATGTTTAAGTGGGACTAGGCTTTTAATTGAAATTTTACAGTAATCTAATGTTAGCAATTTATGTAAATTGATAAGGTTATATATTCTACCTATAGTCTTCATTTCAAGCTCACTCAATCCTTTATACGTTCTGCAAGTATGATGGAACCTGTTGTTCTAAAACTCAGAGCGTGTTTATCCTAAGTTTAAATAAGAAAAAGACATACAATGAAGTGACAGAATTGGTTTGTTTTTAAAACTATTAAGAGTTTTAGTTTTAGTTTTTTTTTTTAACATTACTAAGACTCAGAATGTTCATCATGTTTTTTTATATATCTGCAATACTTGTCCCCTTTATCCATTCATATACAAACATTTTTGGCGCATTGAAAACCTGTGGAGATGCAGGCAAAAAAAAGCCAAAAAATATTGAATTGCAGTACAAATTTCTCATTGAAACTTCCACAGAACATTAATAGTATCACTCATGCAAACTGATGCCATTTCTGAGTAGCCTAACTTTTCCTGAAATAACAAAAGTGAAAGCTGAGCAAATATGGTCAAGGGTTAAAACCGTTATTTGCTCAGGTAAATGAAGGGACAGAGCATTCTCCAGAATATCACATGCACAACCTACCATGAATTGGCACAAAAAGATTGAATACTGGAGTGAATGTAACATCCAGAACACATTTCACTTGAAACAGGTCGTTCTAAATAAAAAGAGGGTTGATTATTACCCGAAACAATGCAAATTCAGATGTGATGATCATCTGTATGTGGTTTTGAGTTTTGTTTTATTTTTTTAGTCAAAGGAAGGCAGTTTGAAGTGAAGGAAGTCTTTCTGGAGGACATTCTGAGGCTGACTGGCTTTAATAAGGACATGAGAAAATTCAAGGAAGAGACACAGAGAAGTATGGATTTTTACATTAATTTGTCCACTGAGAAAAAACATTACAGTCTTCCATCTGATTTTGTCTTAATCTCCTGCCTGTGTCACATGCTCTGGTTCTCAGAGGAGAAGAAGCAGAAATGTTTGATGGAGTGGTGTATGGCAGTAGAGCACAGTTCTGTTGAGGAGAAACCGAGGACTCCTGTGTCTGCCCCAGGCGTCCTCCAGGACAGCAGCTCCTTGGACAGAGGGGACAGCACTTTCAACAAGCTGGTAAACCAACAATCTCACACACACACACACACACACACACACACACACACACACACACACCACTCTTTATTAAGGGTTGGAATCACTAGAGGCTCCACGATGTGATATCATGATATTTAAGTTACAATACAATGTTATTGAGATTTTAAAAGTGTTGCCATATGCTGAGTATTGGGATAGAATATATTGCGATTTATGACCTTTTTTCAACTGCAGATTATGTCCCGAAAGGAAAACATTGTCAACATCTGTCTAATAATCTTATCTAATAAGATGGAGTTTTCAGTCTGTTCATCTCACTTCAATCCTTTTATTTGCAGCAAAATATATGTAGTGGACTGAAAAAGCAATTGATTTTATTATTCAAGTAGGCTACCTAAATTTTGATTTGCATTTATAATATTAGGTGTTTAATAAAAACAATGACACTTGGCACTGTGGGACAATACGATTAGTGGGTCTGATAGAGTCACAGTATTCTAATGTTCAGTATCTCACCTTGTTATTGATGTAGTTACAAGATACTCATTAGATATATCGCCTCTGCTGTCACGTGTAGCAGCATTGCTCCTTTTCCCTGAAGATGAAGCTTACAACAGTATTTTTTTTTTTTTTAAAAAAAGTAATAATTTCTCCTATTTATATCAGTGGGAAATTTGTGTAAAATGACACAAGACACTGACACTGTTGTGTTACATCCCTGCTGGTCACCAACATTGTTAGATGTTAATATTAAGTTGAATTTAGGTTGTGATGTCAGGTTACCAAATTTTAGTGTCTAATGCCAATGTCAATTTGACATAAAATACTGATGACAGATGATGTTGATATTTTGTTGGTTTTAAGTTGTGTTCTTAAGTAACCAACATGTCATCAAAAATCTTGATGTAGAATAATGAAATTTAGTCATAACATATGAAGAACAAAACCCAACGTGGGCAAAATGTCATGTTGTGAATGTCCACACAACTTAAAATTCTAAGATGGTTAGACATTTTAAATATCACTTTACATCTTTACATCTTAAATATCATCACCAAGTGCTAGCTTGGATGCCATGCCTGTTTTGCTTCCAGAGTGCTGCTTAAATCAGACATTTGGGCAGGATTATGCTAGTGTTGTTTGATTCAGTGTTAAAAAAAAGGCAGATTTTACAGCAGTAGCGTGGAATATCTGTTTAAAAAGTACTGTTGAATGTGTGTGTGTTGTGCGAAACCTGCTTTGCACCAGGTTGAGTTAGTATACGATTTTGTGTCACAGAATGAGAATGATACAGAACATCTGGAGCCATGGCTGCGGAAGGAGATGGACTCAAGCATTTCCAGTGTTTTCCTCAGTGAAGACCAGGTTGCTTTCATTCAGCTCTTCAACCTCATCCTCTATGAAGGTGTTAACGGTATGACTCTCAGAGCTTATCTCTGCTCCTAAGCCCAGTTCAGACCAAAGATTCGTGACAAAGCCAAAACTGTTTTAGAATGTTACAGAGGAAAGTTGCAGCAGTGTGAACTGGCTCGTCTGAGCTCGACTCAAGCCGGCTGATGGAGTCACCTGCAACTCAGCTGGTCAAATCACAGACGGCTGGTTTTAGAACATTAAGCACGTCATTTGTTTCAACAGCCGATCGGTTTGTGTTGAAGTCAGCTGGTCAAGTCAAAATGACCACAGACAGCGTGTTCGCTTGCTGTGGCAGGTGCTCCATCCCCGCCTAGCCCTTTGTTCCCATCCTCATGGTGTGCTGGTGTCGGACGGTGGGTCGCTGATGCTGCTTACTGTATGTGCTAAGCCCCCCCACCCCCACATACACATACACACATTCTCACTGACTGATTAATTGCCGCTGATTATTTATATTATTATGATGTATTGATTATGAATACAGTCCATCTGATGCTCGTTTTGTTTCTGCTTTTTGTCATTTCATCATCACTACAAATGCGAGCCAGTATCTCACTATCACTAGCCTCATTCATATTTTAAGAAGCTACAAATTATATTCAGCCACAGAAATTAGAACCAGCACATTTTTTTAGAATGTTGCAGAACGGCACATTCCAAGGAGTTGCCTGTTTCAACTCGTCTTGCTGAGAATCTTTGGTCTGGACTGGGGATTACTCACCTTTCTGGAATCATTCATTTTATAACTTCGAAATTTTGCATTTCAACAATACTAGAATGGTAATAATCTTGTACGTGATGAAATAAAAATTCCAGCGGATGATGTAATACGCTCCTTTTGCACCATGAGTAGCATTTGTACACGGCTATTTTAAATAAAGGTAAAGCCACTACAAATAGACTATAGATTCCTTTCCCATTGCCAGTAGACTAGAGTTGTGTATACAGCTCTGCAGCAGATGAGTATGCCTTTCTGTATGTCATGTCATGTCATCTACTTTATTTATATAGCACTTTACAATGACCACAGGTGAATCAAAGTGCTTCACAAGAGATTAAAAAAACAATTAAAAACACAACAGATTCATGAATAAAAAAACAACAAATAAAAGGATAAAACAATAAAATAAAATAAATTAGGAGTGTCACCACATTACTGAGTATTAAAAGCCATCCTAAATAAATAAGTTTTAAGTTTAGATTTGAAGAGGCTCAGGACAGAGGCAAGACTTATGTCAGTGGGGAGTTTATTCCAGAGCCTGGGTGCGGCAACAGAAAAAGCTCGGTCACCCCAGTGTTTGTATTTAGACCTGGGCTCTTCCAACAAGAGTTGGTTAGAGGACCTCAGAGCCCTGCCACGCTCTATGTGTGTTTAGTTTTTTTTTTTTTTTTTGGTGTGTCACGTTCGACATCAGACCAGGTCATTAATCAGAAGAGATGAGTATAGAGGCAGTGAAAATGTTAGGTTAGGTTAGTTAGGTTTTATTGTCCCCAAGAGGAAATTGTTTTCCACAGCACTGTACTTGTTGGACTCAGCATACAGTGGTTACTTCTTTTTATATACCTCTAACTTATTCAGTCTGTCTCAAACTCGGTGCAGTGTGGATCGATTATCGTGCTGCTTGGGCAGAGATGTATTTTTTGGTGGCGCATCATTGCCTTTCCAGTAAAGGAGCTAAGATTAATGTGCTTACCAAGGTGTTGTGTTTCCATCAATGCTGATTGGAGACGGAGCCAATTAATACCTGCGATTACTGCAGAGCCATTTGACCTGGTGTGAATGCCAATTAAAACTTTTCCCACTACATTAAAAAGCCAGACATTAGTGGATTTTGGTGGGTTTTTATGGGGTGGAAAAGGGGCTATTGAAGAAATCTGGGATTTCTTTCATCAATTTGATGATGGACCTTTATTTATCAGGGATATAATTTATGGGATTAGACGGTTCCATCTGTTTTATTATACATTAGCTGAATTTCTACATTGTGATATACTATATAGATGTTGGAAGATAAGAATACACACATAGCGATAGAGTATTTTATCCACGTGGCCCACCCATAACTGCTGATAGTGCATAACTGCCCATAAAACCACATCTAGTTGAGGTATTATGTGTATTTATGAATTCTGGACAGAGCTGTCTGTTTCTCCCTGCTTTCAGCTTTTAAGATAAGATAGTCTAACCATCTTCTGGCTCAAGCTTTGTGTTTTCCATAAGCCCTGTTTTCACCAAACACTTCCGGTAAGTGACCCTTCAGACATGCTACCCAGACCCTTGGTCCATTACTAAAAGTGTTTGTCATCCAAGAGAGACAATAAAACTTAATGAAATAGTCAAAGTTGCCATATTGAAATTAAAGGTGTGTTGATGGATCCAGTATGCTCCCACTTGGCCCAGGCCCCCTGCTTGCCCATGCCCACTATTCTGCTGAAGCGAACTTCTTCCACTTTTGCACGCACTTCCTCCTGAATTAGCTTTCGCCTCTCCTTTCCCCTGGCCACTGCCTTGCCTTAACTTGGCTGACTACCTCCTCAGCACGCCACTTTCTTCCTGTTCTCACCTCTACACTCGCAGAAGAGACCTTGGTATCAGAGGAGTCTTGGTAGAGCAGGACTTCCCTGGCTCTGGTGACCTTGAGCTTTTCCATCAGACTGCTGAATGGAAGCTGCAGCTTGGTGCTATGCCCATAAAGGGCAATGCTGCTGAGACTCCAGGACAGGCCCAGTCACCTGAGCTGGAAGCTGTTTATCTTGCTTTCGAAGCTCTCCACAGTGGTAATCAGAGTTTCATAGATCAGCAGTGGCCAGAGGAGTCGAGGCAGGATCCCATGTTGATATGTCCAGGCCTTGAACTTACAGGGAAGTCCTGACCTGTCCACAGTAGAAAGCCAAGAGCTGAAGTCATTATTTGTTGCTCGATGTGCTGCTGTGTCCTTCATGACGCTGGTGAAGAGCCCACGTCATGAGTCTTTCATTTCATCATTTCATTTTATAGTTAACTAATATACGTAAGACTTGCCATGGTATGAACAATGGTTATGTAAGACTCTAAACCAGCCGCCACTCAGCTCTGATCGAGAGTGACCATCCTCTGTTGACCAGTCAACAGACTGCAGTGGAAAACTGTACCTGACTGCTAGGTGGGAATGGGGCTATACACTAGGGCTGGGCGATATGGACAAAAATTCATATCCCAGTATTTTCAGGCTGAATGGCGATACAGGATATATATCCTGGTATTTTCTACAAAGTGGGCTACATATTCAGTTGCTAGCTGATCTTCGGCTGAAGTCCCATGTTATTTTTGCTGCATGTGTTTTTCCACAGCAGGGCAGGTAAAAGAAGTTTACCTGTGGGAGGTGAGCTATTTGCACTGTGGCTGTTTCTGCTTTTACTCTTCCTTCCTCCCATATTTTTACACTTGTTTTAATTGAAGAAAAGCGGCTAATATAGTTTTGCTAATTCCGTAATAAACATATTTTAATTCCTATTGAGTCTTAAAAATAAAAGTCCTCTGTTATTTTGTTATGTGTAAACTTTTATTGTGAAGCAGCAAAATAAGGAAATGTTGAGTTTTTGAGCAGCAACTTGAGTAAAAACAGGACGTAGCAGAGAAACTAAACTCCTGTGGTGGCAAAACTTCTATTTAATGAACAGTTTAGAGAAAAAGTCTTCCCATGTCGGCTATCTTTCTAGAGTTTTAATAAGCATTCATGAATGGAGACCCTCAAACATACAACCGCATGAACAGTCAGTCAGTGAGTGCCTAGCAAGTCCTCTAGCCCTGCTATCTTTATAGTTCCCATAACACATGCACATCAACAGTCAAAATATGTGGCGCCTTGACCACAGAGATTCAGTTATAAGCTACTTTTGGACCTACTCTGGAGAAGGAGTGGGTGTGAAGCTCGGCGTGGCACCGGGCGTCTAAACTGATAACAGAAACACAAATCAGCGCTTGACTGGACATGGCTAAAAGTTAAAGCCATAGTGCGTAAATTCTGTCGCCTCCCAGCGGATAATGCCTTATTACAACTAATAAGCCGGCAGCACTTCCATGTACACAGAGTAACACTCTCCACACACCGTGTACACAGAGTAACAGTTGCCTTTGTGGTAGGATCCACTTCTGAACCGTGTCTCGGCCGCTTCTCCGCCATGTTGCTTTCTCTTTCTACCTGCGCTCTACCTCTTGCTATGACACTCTCCGCTCTTCCTCCCCCTCCCTTCATGTTGTGAGGAAGTATTTCCTGTGTGCCAGCGTGGGAATGTCGCCAGTCTACACGCATTCCAAAAATGATATACAGTACAGGCCAAAAGTTTGGACACACCTTCTCATTCAATGCGTTTTCTTTATTTTCATGACTATTTACATTGTAGATTCTCACTGAAGGCATCAAAACTATGAATGAACACATGTGGAGTTATGTACTTAACAAAAAAAGGTGAAATAACTGAAAACATGTTTTATATTCTAGTTTCTTCAAAATAGCCACCCTTTGCTCTGATTACTGCTTTGCACACTCTTGACATTCTCTCAATGAGCTTCAAGAGGTAGTCACCTGAAATGGTTTCCACTTCACAGGTGTGCCTTATCAGGGTTAATTAGTGGAATTTCTTGCTTTATCAATGGGGTTGGGACCATCAGTTGTGTTGTGCAGAAGTCAGGTTAATACACAGCCGACAGCCCTATTGGACAACTGTTAAAATTCATATTATGGCAAGAACCAATCAGCTAACTAAAGAAAAACGAGTGGCCATCATTATTTTAAGAAATGAAGGTCAGTCAGTCCGGAAAATTGCAAAAACTTTAAATGTGTCCCCAAGTGGAGTCGCAAAAACCATCAAGCGCTACAACGAAACTGGCACACATGAGGACCGACCCAGGAAAGGAAGACCAAGAGTCACCTCTGCTTCTAAGGATAAGTTCATCCGAGTCACCAGCCTCAGAAATCGCAAGTTAACAGCAGCTCAGATCAGAGACCAGATGAATGCCACACAGAGTTCTAGCAGCAGACCCATCTCTAGAACAACTGTTAAGAGGAGACTGCGCGAATCAAGCCTTCATGGTCAAATAGCTGCTAGGAAACCACTGCTAAGGAGAGGCAACAAGCAGAAGAGATTTGTTTGGGCCAAGAAACACAAGGAATGGACATTAGACCAGTGGAAATCTGTGCTTTGGTCTGATGAGTCCAAATTTGAGATCTTTGGTTCCAACCGCCGTGTCTTTGTGAGACGCAGAAAAGGTGAACGGATGGATTCCACATGCCTGGTTCCCACTGTGAAGCATGGAGGAGGAGGTGTGATGGTGTGGGGGTGTTTTGCTGGTGACACTGTTGGGGATTTATTCAAAATTGAAGGCATATTGAACCAGCATGGCTACCACAGCATCCTGCAGTGACATGCCATCCCATCCAGTTTGCGTTTAGTTGGACGATCATTTATTTTTCAACAGGACAATGACCCCAAACACACCTCCAGGCTGTGTAAGGGCTATTTGACCAAGAAGGAGAGTGATGGCGTGCTGCGGCAGATGACCTGGCCTCCACAGTCACCGGACCTGAACCCAATGGAGATGGTTTGGGGTGAGCTGGACCGCAGAGTGAAGGCAAAGGGGCCAACAAGTGCTAAACACCTCTGGGAACTCCTTCAAGACTGTTGGAAAACCATTTCAGGTGACTACCTCTTGAAGCTCATGGAGAGAATGCCAAGAGTGTGCAAAGCAGTAATCAGAGCAAAGGGTGGCTATTTTGAAGAAACTAGAATATAAAACATGTTTTCAGTTATTTCACCTTTTTTTGTTAAGTACATAACTCCACATGTGTTCATTCATAGTTTTGATGCCTTCAGTGAGAATCTACAATGTAAATAGTCATGAAAATAAAGAAAACGCATTGAATGAGAAGGTGTGTCCAAACTTTTGGCCTGTACTGTATATTGAAAAATACCGCAAGATGTTAGAGGAGCCGATCGGCTTAATCAGCATTGTGTCATCTCCTCTAGTACTGGCTTGGGTGAAACGGACATTTACGGACCTGTAGAAGTTATGCACTATAGCTTGAAAGAGGAAAAGGCCCACAGTATTGTACAGGTGTTACTACGGTAACTTCATTCATCTCACAGACTGATTTAGCGTAGTAGCTTGTGCAACGTAAAGACACTGTAGACTAATTAAGAGACAGATTAAACAGAGGAGCAGCTCTGTGTCTCTCTTAGTATTGATAGAGAATCTGAGTGAGTGAGTGAGTGAGTGAGTGAGTGAGTGAGTGAGTGAGTGAGTGGGGCGGAGCTGTGTGGAGAGTATGAGAGAGGAGAGATGAACACTATTTCGATATAAAAGGTATTGTCTAAAACTATATCTTGCTTGAAAATATATTGATATATTGTAA
Source organism: Epinephelus fuscoguttatus (assembly GCF_011397635.1). Lineage (NCBI taxonomy): Eukaryota > Metazoa > Chordata > Actinopteri > Perciformes > Serranidae > Epinephelus > Epinephelus fuscoguttatus. The sequence continues at coordinate 3,399,473 of NC_064769.1, read as the reverse complement.
AAAAAACTATATACCGCCCAGCACTACTATACACACAAAATAGTGGTCTCGATCCTCTTGCCTAACGCTCAGCAAAAAACATCTTACTCTGCAAAAAAGGGCATTTCCCAAGATGTTGAACTTTTCTTCCGACAGTTTGAATTTTAGTGGTGGCCCTGTGCTATCCTGAACATGAAACATGGGTATAGAACATGAATGGATGTAAGGTATTATGAAGGCACTAGCTGTATTGTCATACTTTGTATTCTTTTCCCTAGTGGACTACAGGCACAGTGAGACAGGGGCCACGCCTCTGATGGTGGCAGCAGGTCGAGGGTTCCTCACTCAGATGGAGCAGCTGCTCAACATGGGGGCAGACATCAACATGAAGGCCTCCAATGGGTGGTAGGACATCCACCATGTTATGTTACCAGGCTGATGTTAGGCCGCTATGTTAAAGTCTCTGCTATCTACAGTGATTCTCTTCCATTTTTGGTAGTTTTCCTTTTCTTGTCTATTAAAAATGGAGGAGATATGTATTTTTACAGGCTTTTACAGGTAGGTATTTTCACGTGTCCAGGCGGCTTCACGATACAAACCAATGATGTAGCTGCAGGAACTGCAAAGTTAACACTCAAGCCATTACATTTTCTACTTCTTAAGCCACTTTCTACTTTGTTTTGTTTTGTTTTAACATCCTTTAAGCTGTTGGGCATATGTGAGTGACATCTGATTATTTTCCTTTCAGGACAGCCTTAGACTTTGCCAAACACTTCCAGCAGACAGAAGCTATGGATCTACTCCAGTCATCAATGTGAGTGTAATGTTGACCTTTATATGCACTACTAAACTAACCATTATCAAAAAAGAGAAAAGGAGTTATTGGTTTGTTCTTTTTGTGAAAGAGAGGCAGTGTTACTAACAGGGCTGTGCCTGACTCAGATTCAGCTGTTCAATACAAATACTGGACAATGAATTTTTTTTCCCATATAAAGTTTTAATGTTTGAACAGGGTTCAGCATGTTCAGTGTGACAGTGACATTCATGTGATATACTAACAAGCTTAACAGTGCTAATGACGGATCAGAAATGTGCGCAAAACATTTTTTGCCAACACAAGATATAAAACAGAAGCCAGAGACTGTGTCATTTGCTGTGAGCTGTAGAAGGCAGAGGATAATGTTATCCCTGACCGGGCAAAGCCTCTCTTCCTCCGGGCAACTGCCTCTTATGTCCACAGCTGTTGTACCAAGAAGCAGCGTGAAAGAGAGCGCTCAAAAAAACTGCTCAACTTAGAGGAATCCCAGTCAGCCGAGGGGTCTCTGAATGATGATTTGAATCTCCAACTTTCATGGGGCACTGCACCCACTGCACTAGTAAAGTTGTGTTTTTAGGTCCTTGTGGCAATAAAATCCTTTGCAAACAGAGTGGATAGCACAGCAAGTTATATAACATTACCTAACGTTAGGTAGGATTAGCATTAGCATATGTCCCTACAGTTGCTGTTGCAAAGCTAATATGCAAAGAGGATGAGATGGTTTCCCAGAGCCAGCATACCAGCTCCAGAAAGCGATACTCGCAGCTGACCTTCAGGTATGAGTCCTGTGAAACAGCAAAACTAATGTTACCCACCTTTCTAGCAGAAACAGAGCAGCCTCCATCTTCATGTCTTTTAGCTCTCAGAGGTCTCTCCCCCATTGAGAAACCTCACCGACGTTAAAGTGGCTGTTTGCCCTAGCCTGATCATGTCCCTTCCTTTTTTTTTTTGTTTGTCTGACCTTTTCCTCTGTGGCTTTTTCTCAGCCATCTCTCCCCCTTGATAATGCACTGTCCATAATGCACAAATACACCTCAGCATATTCTGCCGGATTTACCATTCCTCCCACTCCAACTGCCTTTCTCTTTTCCCACAGTCCCTGTCTTGTGCACAAGCATGAACACTCCCTGTTGCTATGGCTACAGCAGTGTTTTGTGGCTTGGTCTGAGCCACTTTATTTGTTTCCCATTTACAGAGCCAGGGTTGTGTTTGAACATTAGAGACAGCTAGCAGACTGTGAAGAGAATATAGTTGCTGAATTTGACAAAAAGTGTATTGGTTCAGAATCACAGACTCCACCTTTAAATGCTGTTTTAGGAGATTTATAAACTGATAAACTCATTGGACTCCTGGTCAGCTCACACATACTTTCCTGTTTCTGTGCAGTCCCCTGGGAGAGGTGAGCAGCCTGGAAGAGTCCACTCTGGTGCAATGTGGCAGTGCAGAGCTGAGCACTGAGGAACAGGAGCTGCTCAAACTGTACCACCACAGCTTTGATGATGACCGTGTGGACCTGGACCTCATCATGGATGTGCTGCACAACATCTGCTCCACCACCACTGATGGTGAGCCATTGTACTAGATTTTAACAACATATGTGCTTATTGAATAACACAAGATTCACACTACCAAGTTATCCTGTTGCCTTGTCAACAGGACTACTAATCACAACCAGATTTCATGGACTCTAGAAGATATTTCAGGATTACTAGAATGTGAGCTTTTATCCGTTTGTCTTCAGGTGCTGTCCTGATTTTCCTTCCTGGATACGACGAGATAGTGGCACTCAGGGACCGCATCCTGTATGACGATAAGAGATTCTCCACCCTCTCTGAGAGGTGAAACATGTACTGCACATAAGAAGAATGAAAGGCATTTGAAAATCATGCAATACCTATAATTCCTATAATACCTACATTCTTAAAATGTATAGTAAAATTAGAATTACCACCTTGAGTTTTAAGGTTCATTCTCAATGCCGTGATGCGGAAATGGGGGACGGATTTGCGGAATATTTGCGCAGTGCTTTTCCGCGTTTAAACCATACACACGGGCGCGGTACGGACCCGGTGCGGAATTTCGCGTTGTTGTGTTCCAATTCCGCGCAGTGTGCGGGTGTGGGTGAGCATGGACGAGAGTAGCAGCAGCAGCAGCAGCAGCAGCAGCAAGCTAGCAAGCTAACGTTTAACAAATGTCAACATCAACTTTCTTTTGCACTTACCACTCTCACCGCAGCCACCAAGCTGGACAATGGACTGCCAGACGTTGTCCTTTAATTCATTGTTCATAAAATCATCCCGTCTTTTATCAAAAAGGACGGGGTGCTGTGAAACAAGGTTTATCAACCTTTCTCCCATACTGTCCTGCCTGGCTGAATTTTGGACTCTCCCGGGTCTGCGTGACTATAAACAAACAATTTTATTGGCCCAGTTGTGTAGTTCTGCCGGCGAATTCCACGGGCGGTCAAAGTCTTGGTGGAAATTTTTTTCACCGCACTGAAGTTCCGCCCCGGTGTGCAAACGTCCATAAGAACCCATGAAATCAACTTTTATATTTTTCCACGAGAATAATTCGTGCGGATAGTCGCCCTCAGTGAGAATGGACTTTTATGCCTCTGCAAACCAGTCCAGTTGCAGTTATACTTTACATTAATGGTTGTCCACACTCATGTAGCCATTAGGGGTTTAACGGATCACATAATTCACAGTTCGATAAGTTTTCAGTACAGAGAAAAAGTAGGAATGTCAGAGAAATTTTGTTTATTTTTAAAGTTTTAAATGTATGAAAACTAACAATCTGGGCTTTTGGGTTTTTGTGTTTGCAGGAATTACTGTGTGATGAAAATATGTGAAAAGACTATGAACTGTGTAGTACTATTAGACCGTTGAACAGTTTTTCAGCATTTCTGTGTTCTACTCTATAAATACTAAGTTACTGTACTACCAATATTAGAACTCATAGTGTCAGTGTAGTTTCTGTCACCCACTGTGTGTCAGTGGTGAGTTTGCTACATCCAACGAGCTCTCTGAGCTCTGTCAGTCGATAAATACATGAATAAACATCTCTGTTAAATGCCACAATCATATAAACACAAGCTAAACAGCCATCACTAACAGACCTTAAAGTCTTTCTTGCCAAACCGGCTACCCTGCTTGCTGCTGTCGATGTGTGCTTTATCCTAATGTTGGCTGCTGACGACAGTCTTTTCTCTGTGCAGCAGTTCGTACTTTTGCTCTGGGGTTGTGTATGTTACTGGGTTAGCTGCTAAGGAGAGTCTGTAGCTGTGTGGTGGCTTGTTCTTTGGCGCAGTGTGTTTTTATCCACCACTCTTTCCCTCCATCACCCTCATCATTCACAGTCAAACCAAAGTGGCTCCAAACATCAGATCTGTAGGTTATCAAGGGGATCTTCTAGTTCTGGTCTGGTAATGGGTTTACTATAGCTTAATGTAGCTGCCTCCCACTGTGTCTCAGTGGAGTAAAATGTCCTGGTTTTGAGGTGGGAAGGGCAGACAGCATGATGCCTTTTCCGTCCTGTGGGCTGCCTTGTTGAGAACATTATATTGAACAATTTAAGCTGTAGATTTCCAAATGTAATAGTATAGTTAAAGGTATCATTCAATTCGTAATGCGTACCGAACCAAAAGCCTTGCACCAAACGGTTCAATACGAATATGTGTAGTGTTACACCCCTAGGAGCCATGACAGTAGACAGAACTTTTTAACGTCACAGCGAAGCTGACCTTGGACCCTTTGGATAGAAAAGGTCATGGATTCATTTTATACAATTATATACAGTACAGGCCAAAAGTTTGGACACACCTTCTCATTCAATGCGTTCTCTTTATTTTCATGACTATTTACATTGTAGATTCTCACTGAAGGCATCAAAACTATGAATGAACACATGTGGAGTTATGTACTTAACAAAAAAAGGTGAAATAACTGAAAACATGTTTTATATTCTAGTTTCTTCAAAATAGCCACCCTTTGCTCTGATTACTGCTTTGCACACTCTTGGCATTCTCTCCATGAGCTTCAAGAGGTAGTCACCTGAAATGGTTTCCACTTCACAGGTGTGCCTTATCAGGGTTAATTAGTGGAATTTCTTGCTTTATCAATGGGGTTGGGACCATCAGTTGTGTTGTGCAGAAGTCAGGTTAATACACAGCCGACAGCCCTATTGGACAACTGTTAAAATTCATATTATGGCAAGAACCAATCAGCTAACTAAAGAAAAACGAGTGGCCATCATTACTTTAAGAAATGAAGGTCAGTCAGTCCGGAAAATTGCAAAAACTTTAAATGTGTCCCCAAGTGGAGTCGCAAAAACCATCAAGCGCTACAACGAAACTGGCACACATGAGGACCGACCCAGGAAAGGAAGACCAAGAGTTGGTCTCAAGTTCATCCGGGTGACCAGCCTCAGAAATCGCAAGTTAACAGCAGCTCAGATCAGAGACCAGATGAATGCCACACAGAGTTCTAGCAGCAGACCCATCTCTAGAACAACTGTTAAGAGGAGACTGCGCGAATCAGGCCTTCATGGTCAAATAGCTGCTAGGAAACCACTGCTAAGGAGAGGCAACAAGCAGAAGAGATTTGTTTGGGCCAAGAAACACAAGGAATGGACATTAGACCAGTGGAAATCTGTGCTTTGGTCTGATGAGTCCAAATTTGAGATCTTTGGTTCCAACCGCCGTGTCTTTGTGAGTCGCAGAAAAGTTGAACGGATGGAGTCCACATGCCTGGTTCCCACTGTGAAGCATGGAGGAGGAGGTGTGATGGTGTGGGGTGTTTTGCTGGTGACACTGTTGGGGATTTATTCAAAATTGAAGGCACACTGAACCAGCATGGCTACCACAGCATCCTGCAGCGACATGCCATCCCATCCGGTTTGCGTTAGTTGGACGATCATTTATTTTTCAACAGGACAATGACCCCAAACACACCTCCAGGCTGTGTAAGGGCTATTTGACCAAGAAGGAGAGTGATGGAGTGCTGCGGCAGATGACCTGGCCTCCACAGTCACCGGACCTGAACCCAATGGAGATGGTTTGGGGTGAGCTGGACCGCAGAGTGAAGGCAAAGGGGCCAACAAGTGCTAAACACTTCTGGGAACTCCTTCAAGACTGTTGGAAAACCATTTCAGGTGACTACCTCTTGAAGCTCATGGAGAGAATGCCAAGAGTGTGCAAAGCAGTAATCAGAGCAAAGGGTGGCTATTTTGAAGAAACTAGAATATAAAACATGTTTTCAGTTATTTCACCTTTTTTTGTTAAGTACATAACTCCACATGTGTTCATTCATAGTTTTGATGCCTTCAGTGAGAATCTACAATGTAAATAGTCATGAAAATAAAGAAAACGCATTGAATGAGAAGGTGTGTCCAAACTTTTGGCCTGTACTGTATTTGTGTAAAAATTTTAATAATTAGCAATGATTTTTTGAGTTATGGCCAAAAAACATGTTTTGTGAGGTCACAGTGACGTTTTGAATTGTGACCACCAAATATGAATCAGTTCGTTCTTCAATACAAGTGGATGTTTGTGCCAAATTTAAAGAAATTACCTCAAGGCATTCTTGAGATTTTTTTTTTTTTTTTTTTATAACATGGGCCTTATTTTTGTTGTTTGTACCATCTGGTCAGTTGATTGTGTTGAGCATAGTGAAGCGCAGCAGCACTTTGTGAAGTGTGTCTCTGACAGAGGTTTGTTCTCTCAGATACCAGGTGTTCACTCTACATTCAGACATGCAGACTCTGGATCAGAAGAAAGCCATGAAGCCCTCTCCACCTGGTGTCCGGAAGATAGTGAGTCTGATGATGACACTCAGAGATATTTTTTGTTATTCAAGGGAAGCAGACACCAACAGCATTTTGACACCCCCCTAACTGCTTAACTGTCCTATTTGTCAATATCAGGCCTTATCAACTTTCATGAAACTGAGTGGCACATTTCAGCCACTATACCCTACTTTTTACCCTTCAGTATGGTTTGGTCATTTTTTTTGACTTTCAGATTCTTTCAACCAACATTGCTGAGACAAGCATCACCATCAACGATGTGGTCTTTGTCATTGATTCAGGAAAGGTCAAAGAGGTAGAGTTACTATTAAAGAGTTGTATTTACAATACAAGATTACCATGAAGCCAAAAGATAGGTAGAATTTCACACATGTGATTAGTAATTAAGTCTTAAATCTGTTTCCTTTTGTAGAAGTCCTTTGATACCCTCAGTCGTGTATCCATGTTAAAGAGAGTTTGGATCTCGAAAGCCAGTGCTCTGCAAAGGAAGGGAAGGTAGCATTAACGTTGTCCATCTTCTGACTTTATAATCATCTCAAAAAATGTTAAATCTTACAGTTCACCTGATATTTTATGATTGTCATGGAATGTAAAAAGCCTCTGCTGTTAATATCAGTTTTTATCCCCTGATATAAAGTTTGAATCATGTGTGACCCATCCACAGAGCTGGGCGATGCCAATCAGGGATATGCTTTCACCTCTTCAGTCGACTCAGGTTCAACAATATGCAGGAATTTCAGGTTCCACAGCTGCTGCGGATGCCTCTGCAGGTAGTGACACACACACATGCACAAAAAAAAAAATCAATTTGTATCCTTCATCAAGCAAAGTCCTTTTTTTGTTTTTCTTAAACACTGTCTTTACAGATTCACACAGGGCGATGATAAATCACTTCTACATTTTTAAATCATTTAATTGAACTTGTTTAAAATACCACAAAAAATATGAACCTAGAAAATCATGTAGTTTTACAATGAAAAAAAGATTGAGGGATATGTTTTGTATCTTAAAATCTTGTCTTGATGGATGTTTAAGGCTCTGATCACACAGTAAGAGTTTTGCAGGGTTCAAAACACAAGGAGCACTGCACTGCATTTTTGTTTTTTAATTGAATGTCATTAGTAAAAAGAAAAAAATTGCTTGCTGCACCTTTTTATTGTTGTCATGCAACCACCCCATCACCTCCTTACCCTAACCTTCCTGTGTAATCAATATACCATTTTTTTTGTTTTTATTTTATTTATTTTACATTAATTAGTATCTAGTTCCTAAAATCGATAGGCAGAGGGTACTTGCTGTAGCTCTGGTTGAGGGTTAGAGGCTGTCAGCAAATAGTTTGTTGGGCACAGGGAAACAGAGATGTGGGTACACGAGACCCTAAAAAAGAGGGTGGATCACAGGTAGTATCACCAGTTGGTCCAGGAGCTTCACCTCCATGATGGCCGTTACAAAGGCTGCACTTACATGCTTCCACACCTGCTGTTTTCTGTTGAGATGGTGGTGACTGCAGTTTGTAAAGTTGTGTAGCTCTTGGTACGTATCCAGCAGCTGTTACCTCCTATTTCTTCTCCATTGTTTACCAGCTGTTAACTTGTTGTGACCACAGAAGGCCTGCCTCTCAAATCATTCCACTGGACAATGGTAAAAAAGCGGACATGATATGTGACATGTGTCTGCTCTGAGTTAAAGGTTTTTCAACTCGCGGAGTTCAAAGTGCTCCGCCTAAAATACCAGGCGCCTAGAGCGCAGAAAGGGGAGGCGTGTAGCAACACAAAAACAGTAAGCACAAGGCAATTACTATTACAAATATAGCCGCAAGCGGCAATACCAGGGTTCAAGCCAGTATGGAAATTTAGATCTTTAGAGCTGAGTAGAATAAAGAACTTTGACAGTTCAGGACACCTGCATTAAAGATTACCAACACGTTTTTTGGCAGACAGATGCTCATTCATTAATATCCAAATCTTTATTGGGCCACGCTCTTCTTTGGCAGCACTGTCGCTTCCTATTGGTCAACTGGAAAACATTTTGGGGACATGCATTAATGGCTTAATTAAAAAAAGTCCACCAAGTGATGTTTAGAAAAACCCACATTGATTTTTGGCCAAATTTTGTGAAAGGCCATTGCACTTATTTAGAACTTGTGGTGCCCCCTATTGACCGATTCTAGAAGAATACATGTGTTTCATCATCATTATTTAACATAGCCTGCAAGTTTTGTCATGATTGAACAATCAATTTCTGATTTTTAGTCTGATTTGTGTTATTGCATGCCCATTTTTTGTATTTGTGGTGCCCCCTTCTGGTCAATTTGAATGAAACTTTCAGGATATGTGCCTGGAACCTCTTAAGACATTGCTTCCAAGGTTTGTGATGATTGGTCCCAACGTTGTGGAGTCATTTGCTTAGCCATGCCCCCTTTAAAGTTCATTGGTGAATATTTTCAAAAAGCAAAGAGATATCAATAACAATTAAAGCGTTGGTGATAAAATTTTGAAAATAATCTCACATCATTCTACTGATTTCAGGTATATTGTCAAATATTTTGGTGACATTTGGTTGAAAATTATATGAAAAAAATGTTGTGCATACAGTACAAATTACAACAAGATAATAAATATCACTGTGAGCAAACCGTTAAACTGATCTGAACACCATTTGAAACATGTGACACCTAGTATCCAAAGAGTGTTTGTGGCAATGGTGGTTGTGTTTAGATGAAGACTTTTGGAGATATTGATGTTAATTGATTTTGCATATTCTTAAAACTATGTAAAAAAGTGACGGACTTCTGAATTTGCTATAGGTTGCTTTGTGACCGCCCATCGCGGGCCTTAAGTTTTCACAGTCTCTCATTCAGTCACGCCACGGACACACCCGACGTGGAACCGAAGCGGAGGCAGTTTTCAATCGGCGCCCATGTTAACCTATCTGACTGTCCACACAGGCCGCTGAGCAGAGTGGAGCGCCTGCAGAGGCTCGCGCGGGGGGGTGGGGGGGGTAGAGATAAGTGAGAGATAACTTGTGAAGTTGTGAGTTGTGAGTTGTCTCTTGCTAATTAGCTCACTCACATAGAAGATGCGAGGTTGTGAGTTCAAGCCTCAACCGATGTATAATGTACATTTTAATGCAAACGCTCTTGTTGTGTTACTATTCTGCCTCTTGTTGCTCAGAATTGCCTAAAATTGCGTAGCCCCAACCATTTTGTAGGAGCTGATAAACAAATTTTCCTTTTTTGGTGAACTGTTCATATTTCATCATTAAAAACCTTGAAATTGTTATTCTAGCTTCTTGATGTAATACTTGATTGATATTCTCAAAGTGCACAAGATTAATTCATTTAGACGTCAAATGTTTAAAATTTTCTTCCTGGGGGGGGCATGCCCCCGGACTCCCCTAGCGCAGAAGGCACCCCCCTCCCCTTCATGCCATCTAAAAAAAAAAATTCAGGCACAGGATTTTTTCTTGCTTCAAGCCCTGCAAATATCTCTGGCTGATAATGAGATATCAACTTTTTGCATGTGTAGCGCCCCCTATGGGTTGATTTCAATCAAGCTCTTACAATGTGATTCAAATACTTATTTATACTATTAATACTTAATACTTAACTTTGTTAATACTTAACAACGGTTAAGGAGTAAAATCCATTTATGTGCTGAGCCACGCCCCCTCTAAAGTTCATTGGTCAGTATCACCAAAACGCAATGACATATCAAGATGTACGATATCTATTGCACGTCTGTCCGTCCTGGAAGAGGGATCCCTCCTCAGTTGCTCTTCCTGAGGTTTCTACTGTTTTTTTCCCCCGTTAAAGGTTTTTTTTTGGGGGGGGAGTTTTTCCTTATCCGCTGTGAGGGTCCAAAGGACAGAGAGATGTCGTATGCTGTAAAGCCCTGTGAGGCAAATTGTGATATGTGATATTGGGCGTTATAAATAAAATTGATTGATTGATTGATTGATCAAAAAGTCTCTGACGACTTTCGTAAAGCTCCATCCCATGATGATCGACAGAACGTTTGGTGCAAAACAGACCTACGCCTTAGGAGGAGATGTAAAAATGGTGTTTTTCAGAAAATACAATATGGCGGACAATCTAGTGGGCGGACCTTTAGGGGTCTTTAGGCTGTTGGAACCCCTTCACTTGATGATGTGTTTCAAATTTAAAGTCAATCTAATATACAGTGCGAGGGCAGTGGCCTTTCAAATCCAAATTTTCCCTGACCTTAAAGCCACAGTGTGTAGGAATTTCTCCCATCTAACGTTGAAATTGTATATTATATTCAAACGGATAGCGCACTCTAGCGCCTCACTTTTCCAAACGCGTATTGCAACTACGACAGCCGCTGTGTACCACAAAGCTATGATAAGATTAATGAAACCATGTCATCCGATACTTCATGGAGTATTCATTCAGGCTCCTACACAGACACACACGACGGGAGTTGACACACCCCCTCCTCACCATGCTGGCTGTGTTTACAACGTAGGACTGTTGGTGCAGGTGTAAATCAAAACAAACCAATAACGTCTTGTCTTTTGACAGCTAACAAGTGGCTCAACCTCACACACCTCATCCCTCTCCTGGCATCACTGCACCGCTGACAGCGGCATTGGCCTGTGATTGCATTGGCCTGGCCTGCCTGTTGGGGAAAAAAATGACAGGTAGGCCAGCAGGCCAATCACAGCATCCCTTTTAAAACCTTTCTCCTTCCTTCCACCTGGGAAAGGCTACCCCGATGTTGACCCTCGTTTTTTGAATTCACTGGTCACGTTGCCTTTTTGATTCCCTTTTGTGCTTTCTTGGCGACGAGGATTCTGTCTCCCGTGATGCTGCGTATGCATGATCCTGCATTATGCTCAAAGAGTGGGACTTGTTATGCTGCAGTAGTGCAGGCTTTCAAATTTGCCGGGGTAGTAAAGAAGCACCTCTTGCTCCTCTCTTTTGGCTTCTCAGACACAAAGCGCTGGCCTGGCTCTCAACGAAAACGCCGAAGGCGGGGCTATTCCCTGGTAGTGCTATATGTCCCTTGCTGGTGGATGTATTCTCAAGATTGCGGAACGTTATGGAACCCCCCAAACGACTTACCCGCCCAATGTGCAAACAAAATCAAAATTCTCCTTTTATGAACATAAGTCAGATTATTGGTGAAGGTAATAAAACACCAATGATGACATATTTATGAATGCAGACATCAATTTTTGCCAATAAACAACTGAAAACGATACACAATGTCCCTTTAATTATAGCGCCCCCATCTGGCCTATTGGCATTTTCATATTCTGAGCACCATTTGCACACAACTTCCAATCATTGGTGAAAATTTCATGTCTCTATGATGTACCATCTCACGGGAATTTGCGAAAAAAAATTCTGAATAATAATAATAACAATAACAATAGTAATACAACAGCACAAACACAAAAGGGTTTCAACCCTTTCGGCTTGAACCCCTAAAGAGCTGCCTCTAGCTGCTAAAACACTTTGTGTGTGATTGGGACCTAAGTAGGTAAGAATAATGGAACAGCTTGAACAGTGTGGTAGGTTCAGAAAATTTTGTCACTGTACTGTAATGCAGCCTTTAACACTAGAAAAAGAAAACAACACCATATTACAATATCCAAAATTGGCATAGTGCCTCGCACAATACCATCATATACTGCATACCCCAGTGAAATTTTAGGAAGGCATGAAGTAATGAAAATTTAGATACTGCCCAAGCCTAATGTGAACCTATCCTTCCAAACATTTTTTGAAGGCATGTTGCTGTGGAACAGCTAGTAAAGTCCTCCTGAGATGGAAGAAAGCACAGCTCGTAGTTCTTTCCCTTGATTTAGTTCAAGTAGGTGGCACTGTTTGCCTTTATAGCCTCCCGTAGCTTCTACTCTAAAGAGGCTAGAGGGGGGTAAACCTACCCAAAAACAATGTCATTCAATTTTTTAGCTTAAGTTTCATGACTTGCCTTGGAGATTGTTTTTTTGTATGCAATGGTTAACAGAGAGTGATACTCTAGTTATCAATTTTAAAGATCAGCACAGAGCAGACCACAGAAAAGTCAGTTATAACACAGTATTCTCTTTATGCATGACACATCGGATTAGTGGAGCTCAGTAATCCTGTGCATTATTACCTCATTCACAACTTTTTTTTTGCAGTTTTTCTTTTTTACATGTCATGTTTTATTAAGCATGATGGTGCACACATGCCTGTATCAATTTTTTTTTTGCAATATGATGTGACAATTTACAGCATATATCTGCCTCGCATGAAATTCAGCACACAACAGGAAGAGAAAGAACAATGGTTGCTATCACTGTCAGAGTATTTTGTGAGGATTCTTATATAATTAAGTAAATCTTGATGAGCACCAACACAGTGCTGCTTAAAACATGCAGTAGGCTTAGTAATAGCTTGTAATAGTGATAATATGTCATGTTGTGTATGTAAGGAACTGTGTCTGCAAACCAAACTGCTGGCCCCCTCGTCCTGTCCAGTAGCTGAGTTCCTGTCCAAAGCTCCACAACCTCCTGCTGGACATGCCATCAGGAGTGCTGTGCAGATGCTAAAGGTAACAAATACTACATAATACTTCACTTGATTCTGATGTCAGACTCAGGCCACTGTACACACAGACAAGCTTCGACATGAACACCTACACATCCACATACAGTTCCCAGCAATTCCAGCAACTCAAAGTCATTGAATTTGTATTGATTCCCACTAACTTTCTCTTCAGACAATAGATGCTATGGACCAGTATGAAGACCTGACAGATCTGGGCTATCACCTGGCCGACCTGCCTGTGGAGCCCCACCTGGGCAAGATGGTGCTGTGTGCTGTGGTGCTCAAGTGTTTGGACCCCATTCTAACCATTGCCTGTACACTGGCCTATCGCGACCCCTTTGTCCTTCCTGCCCAGGGCTCTCAGAAAAAAGCTGCTCTACTCTGCCGCAAATGGTTTACCTCTAACACCCTCAGTGACCACATGGCCCTGCTGAGAGCCTTCCAGGTGGGGGTCAGGGAGTGTATTATAAGAAGAGCTTAATTTAAGTGGAGATGTAAGGCAATGCTCCTTACTTGGACCCCTAAGTGATCACAATAAATCAAGAGCTCACAAAATTAATATCAAATTAGGAAAGAAGAAAAGACATGTATCTACTCACCAAGGTAATTTTAGAAGATGTCTTTGTCATAACAACTTGACATTAACAAAAAAAATGCACCTCTTTTTGTGTTTATGACAAGTTGATTAATGATTATTATAATTAGATGTGCAAGTCAAATTGTTAGGACAAAGACATCTTCTGGTAATGTCATCCTGGTAAATGTCAAGTTGTCATTATAAGGACATCCCAAACAAATTTAATGTGAACTTGTCATGACAAAGACAACTTCTGGTAATGTCACTTTGATTAATGTCAAGTTGTCATAATCAAGACAACTCAAACAGTGTCAACTTGTCATTACAAAAACCGAATGACACTTAATGACAGCAGTCATAAACGTTTAAAACTGAGTAGCAGGTGGCACCTTGTATGGTAGCCTCGGCCACCAGTTTATGAATGTGTGTGTGAATGGATGAACGTGACTCGTACTGTAAAAAGCGCTTTGAGTGGTCACTAGATGAATAGAAAGGCGCTATACAAATGCAGGTCCATTTACCATTATGACATGTACATAATGTTCATGACAGGTTCACGACCGTGTCATGTCACTCTTTTGTAGATACCTTCAAGTAAAGTGTTACCAATCAGACTTACCTGTTATGAGATAGCAGAGAAATTCAGGAGCTTGTTTAGGAAATCACATCATCATGAGTATCACTTTTTTTCCAAGTAGTTGTTTGAAGCTGCTTTGATTTATTCATTCCCTTCCCTTTTGATCAGAATGTATAGAAGTTCTCTGGAACACCGCTCAGCCTTACAGACAATTTTTTCCAGTGGTCACTTGCAGTATTGCAGCAAAATCCCCTGCGGCCCAAAAGCATTCTCCCCATACACCACCTCTGTAAAAGAGACACAGTGTCCAAAATCAACTTTTTGACTGGCCAAGGGGCTGGTAGATGGAAAAAATCCATCAGCCAAAATAATAAATTGCCTTTCTTTGTCACATATGCATTTGTTAAAATGCATTTCATTGAGATAACAAGGTATTATGTTGAATACAGACTTAAAGAAGAGGCCAGAGCAAAACAACTCATCACCATAGCCTCAGTATGTGAATAAGTTACCTCTGCTAAGCAGTGATACAGTGTGTATGTCTAGGACTTAAATTGTGAAGATTAAGAAAGGAAGGATTGAGGCTGTAATGCATTGCCATTAACTATGTGCGAGGCAATAGTTTGCTGTCTTAGTTAAGTTTTTTTTTTTCTTTTTTTGAAATCACATGTCTGTATTGGTACAAACATATACCCGCCAGTGTGGTGATTCGCCTTTGGAGATGTACTTGCTAAAAGGAAAATCTACCCATGTTTGGTGCTTGGTGGGTGTTAATTTTGGATCCTGAAGAGACTCTGCAAAACTTTTGTCAGGACACCTCAAACTGCAAGTAGATCAGTTATGACTCTTTCTGTTATGAATTTTTGATCCACTGAGGTTTTACATTTGTAAAACTTTCCATGAGCCGAGACAAGCATTTTAAAAATCCATGACGTCATTACAATGTAAAGTCTATGAGTTGAGAGGAAACCTGTGGGAGGGGCCAGCGGGAGAAACACTACTGTGCATATTCAGTAGCCTGCATACTATGGAAGTAAACCAGGATGCTACAAACTTTTTTTGGTGTATGCGCCAGGCGAGCAACTCTATCTGAGAGTCTGGTGTCTAGGTATTATTATAAATCTATACGTCAAATAGTAATTAATTTGGACAAACCAATCAAAACCAATAAAACAATAGGAAGGAATTTTCATGTCCTGATTTTAAAGAATTTTATTTTTATCAATGTAATGTGTGACAGTTTATCATGTCAGCAAGTGTAGGATGTTTTCCTTCATTTTGTCCTGTTTGCTGTCAGGCATGGCAGAAGGCCCGCAGTGACGGCTGGGAGAGAACCTTCTGTGAGAAGAACTTCCTGTCCCAGGCCACCATGGACATGATACTTGGCATGCGGACACAACTGCTGGGACAGCTCCGTGCCATTGGTCAGTTCCGCTTTGATTTCCTTTATACTGTATTGTACACCCCACCGAGTGTGTGTGGTGCAGTATGACCTAATGTTACCACACTGCCTGTTATCTTTTATTTGTCTTTTGGTTTTCTTAGTGTCATTAACATATTAATATTAAAGCTGCAACAAAGTCCAACAGTCCCTCACAATAAATAAGTCCTGTTATATTAAATATGGAAATGTGGAAGTGGCTGAAATTGTATTGTATTGGATCCAGAAGAAAACATCTGATCAGGACATTTCTAATTTTAATAGTTTTTGGTGAATGAATGAATAAACATTCAAAATGGCCTGTCTGTCCCCCAGGTTTTGTGCGAGCCCGTGGGGGCAGTGACATCCGCGACGTGAATCTGAACTCTGAAAACTGGGCTGTGGTGAAAGCAGCCCTGGTGGCTGGCATGTATCCAAACCTGGTCCATGTCAACCAGGAGTCCTCCTTGCTCTCTAGTAACAGGGAGAAGAAGGTCCACTTTCATCCCACATCAATCCTGACCCATTTCAAGGAGGTAGGACAACAAATCACGTCATGTCTAATTCCATCTTTACATTGTGGTCTTATCAGTAGTGATCTTAACTTGCCTTTTGTTCACTGAGCACTGCCCAGAATGCTCAGGCCTTTTACAGGCCCTGCAGGATCCATGTCTGCATCAGTTATCACACATATTATGAACCCACATGTTGAAAAATATTTTTCTGCCCAGATAGAAAGAACACAAATATAACCATTTCAGCATATATGTTTCATGTCCTTAGCTTTTTGAAAAATACAATTACACAAAGGTTTTTTCACCTCCCACAGGGACAAAGAGAGGTGGGTGAAGTCACACAGAAAGCGATTTACCAGCTGGAGGTGGCTTTGCTTGTTGTTTCTACGTTGCTACGTGCCTCATATTTTTTGTACCCTAGGCGCTTAGCGTTTTTACCGGAGCACTCTGAACTCCTCGAGTTTAAAAACTTCAAAAGTCATAAAACTTCCAGATAAACTTCAAAACTTCAAAAGTGGCCCATGTCATCTCCGCTTTTTCCCCATTGTCCAATCGGATGATTTGAGAGGCAAGCCTTCTGTGGTGGTCACGACAACAAGTTTACAGTTGGTAAACAATGTGGTTAGTATTAATTTTTGTTAGGCTTGACCTGACGATAGACAGCAGGTTGTCAGACTGCCCCAGAGTCATCCTAAAATATGCCTGGAAATGGCCATCATGGAGGTGAAGCTCCCGGACCAACTGGTGACACTCCCTGTTATCCACCCTCTTTTTTAGGGTCTCATGTACTCACACAGATCTCCGTTTCCCTGTGCCCAACAAACTATTTGCTGACAGCCTCTAACCCTCAACCAGAGCAATAGCAATTACCCTCTGCCTTTTTGGAACAGATGAGCAGCTGCAGCAGTCGGCTCCTCTCACTGCGTTGCAGAATGTAGCATTTCGGGAGATCCTTTTTTTCCACAGCAATAAGACTGTTTAACACCTCCTGAATTCAGTCATACACACACACTTACACATGTCGCATTAGCCACAAGTGGACTGGGCTGTGGAATGGGTAATTTTATTTTAATTTCATTTCTATTCATGCACTTTTAAAGCAGCTGTGCGGAACATTTCGTTTTCGTTGATTATAGCGCCCCTTTGGTCGAAGTGGTATGACACCCACAGCCTGGTGTCGTAAAATTCTGACTGCAGCCGTCGTAAAATCTCAACTGCAACTGGCAATTACCGCATGCATTTGTTTTGGAGAGCGAGAGGATTAACTAATGTCAGGTCAGTCCAAGTAATTAGTGGAAACAGCAAAATTACTCAGTAAATTCTCCTATCGTGTTTCTGTTCTGATCTAATCTGTTGGGTATTTTGAGCTACTAGGGCTACCGTAGTAGTGTGAGCCTCAAGTTATTCTGGGTAATGTAGTAACCGTTGTGCTACTGGAAACAATGAGAAGCAGCCGTATACGTTTGGTGTAAGGAGCAATTAACAGTTAACAAGTCATCTGCTGAGTCTGCATTATTATGTGAAAAGAATACTCCGACGATTTGGGAGTTATGCCCTTTCTCTATCATTTTCATGCTGAGACAACATGATGGATATCTTTTTTGTGTCTGTACATCCAGTGGCTGGGTCTCTGAAAATGATAGAGAAAGGGCATAACTCCCAAATCGTTAGAGTATTCTTTTATGTGAAGATACACAGTGAAGACATAACATAATCCTAACACAGCAAAGCTGTTACCTGCAGCCTTCACTTGCAAAGCTAATGCTACTAATGTTAGCTCAGTCCAAGTAATTAGTGGAAACATGCTAACATGCTAATGTTACACACAAATTAGTCGTAAAGTAAGACCTGTTCATAAATGTTACGGTGTAGCTCTGAATTTCTTATAAACTGAGGACAACTGCCTGCTGTATATTTGCGTTCATGGTCACAGTCACAGATAATTTTAGATGATGCTCCTTCGTTATCCGCCATGACATCAAAAGTACAACCAAGTCCTCATAGACACATCTCTGGTAAAACTGTTAGGTGTTGTGTGTTCAGCAATGCCCGTTGCGTACTGCTTACTCGTTGAACACTGTAAACACGGCTCCTTCTTCTTCTGTGGTTTAATCGCTGTGGGCCGCTGCGGGCGAGCAGAATCACTTCCACCTCGGGTGCCGTATTCTGGTTTGCTGACTTCCGCTGTGTGTCCGACCCGGCTACGCTAAATAGCCATATAGAGAAAGGCTTTTTTGTCGCTGTTGGGTTCAAATAAATATGCGGATCTTCAAGGGGGGGTGATACGAACTAGGGACAGTTTTATTAATGGTAAAAAGTTCCGCACAGCTGCTTTAACTATTATTTATTTATTTAACGAATGCAAATTTCTCAAGCCAAGCAGTAGCCTCTTGATCTATATTGTGGAGGGAGACTAGACCTCCTTTTAGTCTTTGGAGAAGGCAGGCTTCAATAATATGCTCCATGGTTTGCTCCTCTCCACAAGCACACAGTGGGCTCAGGCTGCACCCCCATCCGTGAAGGCTGGCAAAGCAGGGACCTTGATCAAGTCCTAAATCTGTTCAAGGTGGACCACTGTCTCCTTGGGAGGTTGGTGCCAGGGACTGCTTGAGTCGGGTCTGACACTAGATGTTTGTTTGGGATGTCTTCCCATTCAGTCACTCAGGCAGACAGGGCATCAAAGTCAGTGGGTGGGGGGTCCTTCGAATTGGACGTCTAGATCGGAGACGAGCTGGTGATGGGTTGAAGATGTCAGCATGGTTTGGTAAATGGGGGGAGTCTTTGACCTTTTGGAGCATCCTATAGGTGACTTCAGTTCGTCTGATGTTTGGGGGGGGGTGGGAGGTATGTTAGATAGGACAGGGAGCCAGGGGAGCGCTGTTGAACGAATAGTCCCAGTTATGTTTCGCATAGTGGTGTTAATTTTCTGCTTTCAGGTTGAGAGCTGTGACTAGGATTCTCTGAGTTAGCTCTAGGGCATCTTCTCTTGGAATTTAGTTTGCTAGTAGGATCATTTGCTTACCTAGGCATGCCCGGATACTGACGCAGGGTGCGACGTGAACGCTGATCCATTGCCCCCCCCCTTTTTTTTTTTAACTTATTTTATTTTATGTCTATTTTAATATGATTGTGTTGATGTTGATGAGGGGGAGTGTGGTTGTTGTTTTTTTATCTTTTATGAACTGCTGGACAGCTGAATTTACCTTTGGGGATAAATAAAGTTCTTTCTATTCTATTCAACTCTAGCTATTAATTACTGTGAAATAAATAAAATAAAATAAAAAAATTAAATAAACAGTAGATTGACCACATGGGAAGGTTAGGGTAAGGAGGTATTGGGGTGGGTGCTTGCCAACAATAAAAAGGCGATTTAAAAAAAGGTGTAGCAAGTGTTTTTCTTTACCAGTGATACTCAATTTAGGAAAAAAAACAGGCAGTGCAGTGCGCCTCCTGATTTGCAACTTCCAAAATGTTTTCTTAGGCTGCCTTTACACTACCATGTCTTGATGCCCAATTCCGATTTGTTGCCTATATCCGATTTTTCCTGACTGCTGTTTACATGTTCTATTCACCTTATTTTTCACGGAGACACGGAGGACAGACAGACAGACAAACAGAACGCAGCCAGCTTCCGTTTTTTTGTGCGACACTTCCGGTCCAGCACTCTTGACCACTGTGTAAATGTCCCATGGTATTTGCTACAGTGACATTACTGCGCGCATGGAAATGTTTACATTACCGAAAGCAATTTTAAGGACTAACTTTAAATATTTGAAGTTAATCGTTAAAGAATAAATCACCTGGAAAGCTGGCGCTGCTCCACATAATTTAAAAGGAAACTTAGCCTACACAGAGCGATGGAAATGTCCGTGCAGCTGCAGACAGGTGCGGCTGGATGATTGATAGGTACATGCTGATTCGGGTGCTATCAGAGCCGATCCATGCATCACTATGGCTTAATAATCAACTCAGTCAATAAAAACAACCCGTCCTGTGTTAGGAGTGTATGTCGCTGACAGAAAAAAAAGAAAGAAAAATTAAAAAAAGATAGAAAAGCAGCGTACACCTCACATATTTATTTCTCACAGTTGTGCACACGTTTGGCTGGCAAGCAGAAACACCATCTGTGTGTCTGTGTGTGGAGGGTGCGAGCCGCAGCTTCAGCTGCTCAGGTAGAGAGGCTGTGTAGCCTGGTGTGTTTTTTCGCTGATTTGGTTCTGCAGGTTCTCTGCTGGCACACTGGAGACGGGGATCAAGCAGTTTGTCTCACCCGGGATAGATTGTGCTTTTTTTGGTTCATAGTTTTTGATTAACGTACAATTTATTCAGCTTTCCTTCCTTTCCCTCGCTCATGAGCACGTCATCAAAATGCGCTGTCGTCGCATTATTCATGACGTACGACGTGGATTGCCAGGAAATATCCGATCTGTCTGTTTAGATTACAGACCTATTGGCAGATATCTGATTCATAGCCGATATATTTCCATATATGAAGGAGGCCTGAATCTGATCAGACAATATCCGATATCATGCGTTTTTTTCCTGTTTACACGTTCAAGTTACAGATTCAATCTGTGCCACTTGAGAGGAGAAAATCGGAATTGGGTCACTTGAACCATGTAGTGTAAAGTAGGCTTTAGTGAGCCATAGGAGAGAGAGCCACATGTATCTATCAATTCAATCAATCAATTTTATTTATAAAGCCCAATATCACAAATCACAGTTTGTGTCAAGTGTTTTGCTTGCTTGCTGTATTAACCCCACACTTGAAGGGGTGTACCAACGCTGAACATTAAAAGCTGGAATCCACTCAAAGACCTGGCCGTTGTTCCTTTTTTTCCCCCTTTTTTTTCCTTTGGTTTTTGCCCAGAATAGTGCAGAAGAAGGAAAACAGTTTCTTTTTTTTTCTTTTTTACAGCCTTTTTCCCTCAGCAGGTGAAAAACCTTAAAAGACAAAACACCACATGATTACCATTTTGTAAAACCAGGTTCTAACAAATCAAATAATTATCAAACCCATAATTATAATTAATATACCAATTAATAATTATCAATTATCAAAACCCTTTCACATTAACCATTAACCAAGTGCATGAAAATAGATTAAGTTTTTCCCTTTAAGTTAAAACAGACTTAAGTGAATTATTTCAATGTAAATGCATCAAAATATATAAAATACATTTTTTTTTAACCATGGAAACAATGAATTAAGCATTTTACTAGACCCAACATACAAATTAATAAATAACTAATCAACCAACAATTTCCCCCCAGGTTTAGACACACATTTACATCCCATATCCACTATAAAATTATTATTTTAGCAGTGAATCACTGTTTTAGCAGCCTTAAACATGCTGTCTGCAGGTAGAAAAAAAATGACCTGTTTATCCTATGCCCACACTAGCAGCCAATGATCCAGCACAGTTATGTCTGCACATCAAACACTTTAAATTGGGATTAAGCAGACCGCTGCAATATTTATCCGACCAAACAAGTTACAACAACTCTTCCTCACCAGCCAACATTTACACAAAGCACCGGGCGCTACAAACAACTTCACCCACATCTCAGGTACCTCGCATCCACAAATAAAGATGAAAAGCGTTCTTTACGGCGGCCCGTTCAGCTCTTTGTTGGTACTTTTTACACGCTCTGTGGGGAAACCAAACTCCTCTGCTCTGCAGTGGCGTCTCTTTGTTCTGCTTGACTTGACACAGCTGAGTAATTAACGTGCTCGCACCCCAGCTGATGAGCCGGGAGCACTCACCGCTGTAATTATGCGTAAACATAAATAAACTACTTTGATTGTGCAAACTGGCTGGCCGAACTATACCGAATTATATATAAAACTTATATGCGTGCCGCAAGGCCGCCGCAGTTGCGGGCTCGCGCATCAGCTGACAAAACAGCTGTTCGCCGCTACAGTTTGCCTCACAGGGCTTTACAGCATACAACATCCCTCTGTCCTTTGGACCCTCACAGCGGATAAGGAAAAACTCCCCAAAAACCCCCCTTTAATGGGGGAAAAAAAACAGTAGAAACCTCAGGAAGAGCAACTGAGGAGGGATCCCTCTTCCAGGACGGACAGACGTGCAATAGATGTCGTACAGAACAGATCAGCGTAATAAATTAACAGTAATCCATATGACACAATGAGAGAGAGAGAGAGAGAGAGAGAGAGAGAGAGAGAGATGCAGGACAGACAGTAATGACAGTAGCTTACAACAACATTAATGAAAGTAATAATATTATAGTTATAGTTCTGGCTACTGTGGTACAATATGTTGAAAGTATATATTAATATCTGGCAGTATACATGTGTGACAATAAGCATATGTGTATAATAACAGTAGAATTATGACTAATGACTAATGACCACAACCACGGCAGCAGCACAACCACACACGTCACGCTATCCAGGCACTGCTGTGATATGAGTTAATCTGAGAGACAGTGGAGCACAAAGGTTCCGGAGAAGAAGCCGAGTTAGTGACATCCAGAATGGCTGAGCTAGCAAGATGCAGTAATAGGATACGAGAGAGAGAAGGAGAAAAGGTGCCCGGTGTATTATAGGGGGGTCCTCTGGCAGACTAGGCCTAAATCAGACTAACTAGGGGTTGGTACAGGGCAAGCCTGAGCCAGCCCTAACTACACTGAACAAAAATATAAATGCAACACTTTTGTTTTTGCTCCCATTTTTCATGAGCTGAACTCAAAGATCTAAAACATTTTCTATATACACAAAAGACCATTTCTCACAAATATTGTTCACAAATCTGTCTAAATCTGTGTTAGTGAGCACTTCTCCTTTGCCGAGTTAATCCATCCCACCTCACAGGTGTGGCATATCAAGATGCTGATTAGACAGCATGACTATTGCACAGGTGTGCCTTAGGCTGGCCACAATAAAAGGCCACTCTGAAATGTGCAGTTTTGCTTTACTGGTGGGGTCTGGGGGGGTCAGAAAACCAGTCAGTATCTGGTGTGACCACCATTTGCCTCACGCAGTGCAACACATCTCCTTCACATAGAGTTGATCAGGTTGTTGATTGTGGCCTGTGGAATGTTGGTCCACTCCCCTTCAATGGCTGTGCGAAGTTGCTGGATATTGGCAGGAACTGGAACACGCTGTCGTATATGCCGATCCAGAGCATCCCAAACATGCTCAATGGGTGACATGTCCCATGAGTATGCTGGCCATGCAAGAACTGGGATGTTTTCAGCTTCCAGGAATTGTGTACAGATTCTTGCAACATGGGGCCGTGCATTATCATGCTGCAACATGAGGTGATGGTCGTGGATGAATGGCACAACAATGGGCCTCAGGATCTCGTCACGGTATCTCTGGGCATTCAAAATGCCATCAATAAAATGCACCTGCGTTCGTTGTCCGTAACATACGCCTGCCCATACCATAACCCCACCGCCACCATGGGCCACTTGATCCACAACGTTGACATCAGCAAACCGCTCACCCACACAATGCCACACACGCTGTCTGCCATCTGCCCTGAACAGTGAAAACCGGGATTCATCCGTGAAGAGAACACCTCTCCAATGTGCCAGATGCCATCAAATGTGAGCATTTGCCCACTCAAGTCGGTTACGACGACGAACTGCTGTCAGGTCGAGACCCCGATGAGGACGACGAACATGCGGATGAGCTTCCCTGAGACGGTTTCTGACAGTTTGTGCAGAAATTCTTTGGTTATGAAAACTGATTGTTGGAGCAGCTGTCCGGGTGGCTGGTCTCAAACGATCTTGGAGGTGAACATGCTGGATGTGGCGGTCCTGGGCTGGTGTGGTTACACGTGGTCTGCGGTTGTGAGGCCGGTTGGATGTACTGCCAAATTGTCTGAAACGCCTTTGGTGACGGCTTATGGTGGAGAAATGAACATTCAATTCACGGTCAACAGCTCTGGTGGACATTCCTGCAGTCAGCATGCCAATTGCATGCTCCCTCAACACTTGCGACATCTGTGGCATTGTGCTGTGTGATAAAACTGAACATTTCAGAGTGGCCTTTTATTGTGGCCAGCCTAAGGCACACCTGTGCAATAATCATGCTATCTAATCAGCATCTTGATATGCCACACCTGTGAGGTGGGATGGATTATCTCGGCAAAGGAGAAGTGCTCACTAACACAGATTTAGACACATTTGTGAACAATATTTGAGGGAAATGGTCTTTAGTGTGGATAGAAAATGTTTTAGATCTTTGAGTTCAGCTCATGAAAAATGGGAGCAAAAACAAAAGTGGTGCGTTTATATTTTTGTTCAGTGTAGTTAGCTAAGTTTCAAAATAAGATCTTTCTAAATAAGATCTAGTGGTCTAAGCGTACATTTATGTGTAGGACTAGTCTGGAGATCCAGTCCAAAAGCAATACAGTTGTGCAAGAATATGCCTGAATTGAATAATGACTACATTAAAATAACACTTGGGACATTGGGCAGTTCCAATCCAGTTACCATAAACTTTATTAAGGCTCAGACAGTAGGGTTCACTTACTTTTCCCACTCGCACTTTGAATGACACAAATTACAGTAAGTTATCTGAACAATTTACCATTTCCCGTTGTAGGCACAATATGTACAGTTAGTTACGGCACAGTATGTACAGTTAGTTACCAGCCACTTTATGAAGCCTCAGACAGTACGTTATTTGACTCCAAGGGTTCACTGGCACTTTGGATGACACAAATTACAGTAAATTTATCTGAACAATTGACCATTTGCCATTGTAGGCACAGTATGTATATTTACATTCAGAGTATGTGCAGTATGTACCTTTAGTGGCAGTATAATACAAAGTGCCTATGCTAGGCAGACATCTTCAATCAGATACCTGCCATAAGCTATGTGCCTCAGCGCCAGGTGTGCGGCAGGCCAATTTCTTCTTTTGGAAAAGCCTTTGAGGCGTAGTGCAAGGCCACTGCCACGGCCTGCAGTCTTATACATTTTTCCAACCGTTAAATGTATCAGACTGCCTTTCTTAAGTTTGAGGTCCCCTGTCAAACTATCATTAATATAAATAGCCATGTCCATACTCAGTGTCTCTTCAATAATAAGCTGAAGGACTTTGGGTGGTAAGAATGGCCTTTCCTCTGTTGTGATGGGTGTGCCTGCGGGTCCTGCTGGACAGCTTCGAGACTGGAAGGTGTGGCTGAGATGGGGAGATGGAGAGAGTGAGACGGGTATGCCAGCTAGTCCTGCATCGCTAGAGAGAGAGAAAGAAAGAAAGAGCGAGATCAGTATACTGGCTACCATCTTCATGAGCACCAATATAAGTAAATAGCAAAATATGGACACAGTGTATAAAACCTTTCATTGCTTCGAAACTGGAAGGTGTGGCTGAGATGGGGAGATGGAGAGAGTGAGACGGGTGTGCCAGCTAGTCCTGCATCGCTAGAGAGAGAGAAAGAAAGAAAGAGCGAGATCAGTATACTGGCTACTAACTTCATGAGCACCAAATATAAGTAAATAGCAAAATATGGACACAGTGTATAAAACCTTTCACTGCTGAGAGATTGGGAGGTGTGGCTGAGATGGGGAGATGGAGAGATTGAGATGGCTGTGCCAGCTAGTCCTGCAGGGCTAGAGAGAGAGAGAGAGAGAGAGAGAAAGAAATAAAGAAAGAGCGATCAGTATACTGGTTACCATCTTCATGAGCACCAAATATAAGTAAATAGCAAAATATGGACGCAGTATGTAACACCTTTCAAGCATAAAGGTCTCCAGCAGCTGCCCACACCACCACCTCCTGATAGAGAGCATGTCCACCTGAAAATAAAGTTATGCTTTAAATGTCTTCATAGCCTGATATAAATCCATGTTACAGTATTGTTTACTCATTGATAAGAACTATGGCAGTGTACATTTTTACAGATGTAGCCATCTCCTCCAGTAAGTACAGTACCTGCAGACAAAGTTAGGTGTATGGCCTATTGGTTCATGTTAACTGTAGCCTCCAGATAGGATGACTAAATAATTAAAAGCCTTATATTTCACGCTACACATCTGATTGAGATTTGAAAGAACTCACCTCACTGAAATCATATGGCTTTTGGAGGGTAGCATACATTGCGTACTGAAATGGACATACAAATGTGTTAGTTGTTCTGCAAACTAGTCATCAGTCATCATTTCTGAAAATATTGCATCTCACCATCAGCATAAACACCCCACAGCTGTTACTCCTGCTGCTGGTGAGATGCGCCCTGTGGTGGTAAAAAGGGGAGTGTGATTTATTATCAGTGATTCTTATTATATGATGCCTACTGATATCCACTCTCATTTTGTAGCTTTAATCATACAAAAAGTGCAATATGATGCGCTTTAAACAAGAATTTAACAGGAACCAGGGTCCATCAGCATCACATAGGATGACTTCATCAAATCATAATAAACAATCAAGAGGCCTGCCTATGTACCAGTGTATGCTACTCTACTAAATGCAATGAATCATGCTCCAGCCACACGTTTTACCTCGTCATCCAAGTAAAATGCCTTCCATGGTCCATTGGACACAGCATGTGCCAGGTTACTGAAAAGGTTTGGAAGAAGTGTAAGTTGCAATTCATGTCTTTCAAATTTAACAGTGAACCCTGTTTAGGGATTGCTGAATCTCTACCATGACTACACATATCCACCTTGAGCCCTAAGAGCATGGTTTAAAAATGGCGCTGAACTGCACCTACCACCTAGTAGCAGCAATTCCTAGTAGGGACTTACAGAACGTATGGAACATATGAACAGGAGGAACAATAAATGCAGAACAAAACAAGAACAAACAAAAAGGAAGTATTGTCCAAAACAGAACTACAGTACTTCCAAAAAACC
Source organism: Epinephelus fuscoguttatus (assembly GCF_011397635.1). Classification (NCBI taxonomy): domain Eukaryota; kingdom Metazoa; phylum Chordata; class Actinopteri; order Perciformes; family Serranidae; genus Epinephelus; species Epinephelus fuscoguttatus. The sequence continues at coordinate 3,372,379 of NC_064769.1, read as the reverse complement.
CAAAACATGATCATATCTAAGTTCTTGGGTTCTCAAAGCAGTATTTGGGTTGTCTAAATAACATTTTTCTAAAGTAAAGATGCAGCTGAGGTTTCTAGTGAACAAGGTTATTATCGTTAACGAAAACGAACGAAATGACGAAAACTAGAATTGAAAAAACATATTCGTTAACTGAAATAAATAAAAACTATAATTAAAAGAAAAAAACTTTAACTAACTGAAACTGTATTGTGTGTTTACAAAACTAACTAAAACGTACTGAAATTATAGATAACATTCCCTTCGTTTTCGTCTTTGTCAATTTCGGATTAATATGAAATCGATTAATTTCGCTTGAGCAATTTTACGTGAGCTGGCGGCACCATACGGCACCTCACGGCCCGTCACTTCTCGTCACTTCTCGTTTGGAGTCGTCTTCTCATCATCACTCTACCTGCCAAAATGGCGACAAAAGTTGGGAGAAAGCGACAGAGTCCTATATGGGATTTCTTTGAATACGACGGCGAAAAAGAGAAAAGCAAGTGCCTTGTAGTGGAAACAGGTAATCAAATATGTGGAATACTTCTCAAGGGAAAAACCCCACGAATCTGAAAGTCCATTTGAGAAGCTCGCACAAGCAGGCTAATCGCGAGTACCTTAACAAAGTGGCCTCTTTGAGTAGCTCCGCTGAAAGAGAAGCAACATCCCAGCCAGGTAGTACCGGGAAGGAGGAGACAACCATAATGGACTGCTTTCACCAACGACCAAATAGCTGCTGGTTAGTAAACACGCAGGAGCACCACAAGCGGGAAGATGCACTGGTAAATATGTTTATTGAGACTGGTATGTCTACAAGACTGTGTGACTCGATTGCCTTCAAAAAGTTTAGCTTTTCACTCGAGCCAAAATTCAAATCATCCGGTGCTGCACGAGTGAATAACCTTATTGGAGCTAAGATGGAAAAGGCAAAGCACAAATTGAAAGAGATAATAAAGGACGCGAGGAAGCTGACCCTGTGTGTGGACGGTTGGAGCAAGAGAGGATTAACAGCATCTTTCATGGGTGTGTCAGCATGTTTTTATCATCCACCTGGAGGCCAGGTTTACCATGCTCTGCACCCACACACCGGGGAGGCCATTGCTTGCTGCATTGATGAAACATTAGAAGCATGGGGTATAGGAGAAGACAAGGTGCTGCTCATTGTGACAGATAACGGCTCCAACATAGTCAAAGCTGTGCGGCTGCTTAGAGATAGAAGCCAAGTACAAAGTGAGGAGTGCACAGATGGTTCACGGGCTCAGCCAGGAGGTGCCGAAGATGGTCTGGATGAACTGTGGATCGAATCAGAGTCGGAGGAGACAGACGAGGAGGATGAGGAGATTGGAGAGACTGGAGACCTCGGTGAGTGTGGTTATGGTATAATACATTAGTCTTATTGATTTTTTTTTAATTGGATATAAAATGTAACAATGATATAACCAGTGTTGTAAGCTTTAATTGATATTAACCAAAAAAAGAGTTAAAAAAAGAGAGGAAAATAATTTACTTGCTCTCATTTACTCACTCCTATTCAAAATCTAAAATGTTAATCCCAAGTGGTATACATCTGTTAAAACTATATAATTGTCACATTGGCATCATAGTTTTTGTCATGTCATGATTTCATATGTCATATGGGGTTCATTATGAACATACAATATTAAATGTGTTATCCTGTGGAAATAAATTTAGGGTGCTAACAGTGTAAGAAATTAAATATCATAAAACAAGTAATGTTATCATCCCTGCTGTAAAACCAAGAGTTACTACAGACAAAGTCCTAATTCATAAATAATTACTTATTAAACTGTACCATTCTTTTGTGTGTTTTACATTGATGAAAATAATTGATCTGTTTGTTTGTTTGTTCTCTCTTTGCTAAGAACTTGACCTGCCAGATGATGGAGAGAACAAGAAGTTCCAGAGGATGCCATGCCTGGCCCACACCCTTCAGCTCACCCTGAAAGCTGTCATGAAGCACCCAAATGCGCTCATATCAAGAGCAAGAAAGCTGGTACACACTGTGAGGAAATCGTCAGTGGCAAATGAAGCAATGATCAAAAAGTGTGGCAAAACTCTAGTCCGAGATTGTAGCACACGCTGGAACAGCACTTTTGATATGCTGAGAAGGCTGCTGGAGATCAGAACTGAACTTAACCAAGTACTTGAGGAGCTGGGCATGGATACGCTTCTCACAAGTGATTGGGCTAAGCTGAAAAACCTTGTCAAGCTGCTTGAGCCCTTTGCTATTCACACAGACCAGCTTCAGAGTGACAGCCAGTCACTCTCACAAGTAGTGCCATGTCTGCTCAACCTTGAGGCACACCTACTGACAACTGCTGCTGGGAAGCAGTTAGCTCAAGTGCTGCCTTGTCCTTGCGAGAACATTTTGCTGCCATTCTTAGCCCTGATTCCCCACAGTTTGATGCTACACCAGCAGTAGCCTGCCTACTGGATCCAAGTGTTTCACTGATTCTTCAAACACCAGACATGGTGCCCACTGAGGAGGGCAACACAGTCTTTAGTGCAGAACCTGGCAGCTCAGTATAACCCAGCAACTCCTTCTCAGGATAATGTCATTGCCACTCAAACTGCAGCACACTCCCCTCCTACTGTCCTTCAGAAATACCGCTTCCTTGCCTCCCGTATGGAGGTCAATGCGTCACTGACAAATGAGCCTGAGGGAGCCGACAGTCTGTTGACCGAAATGAAGAAGTATGGCGACGACGTCAAACAGGGTGTGTTTAATGAGACACCGTTGCAGTTCTGGAGATCAAGAGAGGCTGTCTATCCAAAACTTGCCCCCGTGGCACTAGATCTCGTTAGTGCCCCTGCCTCACAAGCCTTTGTGGAGCGCATCTTCTCAGTGTGTGGACTGTTGTCATCTGGCCTGAGGAACAGAACAACCACATCTCTGGAGCAGCTTGTTTTCCTCAAGATCAACAAGAAATTGTTGCTTGACTGAAGTACACCCATCACTCTCTTTCTCTCACTCACACACACACACACACACACACACACACACACACACACACACACACACACTCTCATGAACGTTAGAGTGGATCCCATAAGGTTATGTGTCAAAAGTTGTGACAGTTGTGGAAAAATGTTAACAAGTTGTTGACAACTGGATGTTTCTACCAGTGCCCTATACTGAACCAGTGTTGGACAGAAGGCATTGTAAGGTTAACATAGAAAAGCTAAGCACATCAGCATCAAGGTGAGAGAAGGATATTATCAGCTGTCTGGCTCTGTGCACTACCAGATAGATGTGCACTTTAAGTGTTCAAAACATTCACTGTATTCACTTTATGATGTTAAATACAATACAACATGTGAGGTACTACTGTATTGTTAATCTATACTGTACTGATATGTCAAAAAACTGCACCTGCATCTAGTGCTGAGAAGCCTAGTTCGTAATTTATTTTTGAGTTGGTAATTTTGGTCAAAAAATGACTCAAACCTGTAGAGTGTATTGGGTTTTTGAGTTTGTTCATATTATTTTCAGATTGGTTGGTTGCTCAACAGTAACTGAATAAATATTTTAAAATGGTATCTTTTGTTGAGTTTTATTACACAATACTTACTCTAATCTTTTTGAATCCTGCACCTGACAAATAACCCAAAGTATGAAAAAACTAAAACTAATAAAAACTAAACTAAAACTAAGCATTTAGGAAAAATGAAAACTAACAAAAACTAGCAAACCAGCCCTAAAAACTAAATAAAACTAAACTATAATGAAAAATCCAAAACTATTATAACCTTGCTAGTGAACCAGTGAAGAACTTCATTTTAAACAAAACTACTTTAAGGTGTAAACATGGAAATTGCTTTGAATAGAAAAATAGCCTGTTACTGCTGCAAGACCCAGAATTAGAGAAGAACATAGGGAACCAGTGATCAGCTTTCAGCTTTCTATGAAAAACCTGAAGATTTGTAGGTAGCGGCCATCTCCAAAGCCACTAGGGCGTCTTGAATCAAAATATTGCATAATCCTCAGTCTTGGTTTGAGAACCTGTTAAAAGTTTTATTTCATGGAATGGCAAGATAAGGGTTGGTTAAAGACCCAAATCCTACTTCAAACAAAAGTATAGTTATAGTAAATAGTGCATTTATAAGGCTATATAATATATCTATAATCATGAATATAACTTTATCCGAAGTGCTTTACAAGTGATTGCTCTCATTCACCCATTCTTTGAGGCTGAAACAAATTCACATTCAAATTCATGTTCAGCATGGCCAAAAACGTTAGTTTCATTGGGAGATGGGAGTGCATGGTAAGACCCTTCAGCACACAACACAAAATAGGGGGCAAGGAGAGGTTGGAATTGATCCAGAAAAGGTCGGGTTAGATTCTTAGACCTGAAATCATTATGCATATCAAAAATGTTGTGATGTACTGCATGAAATGTACCAACAAAGCATGGATGAGGGTTCAATAATAACAGCAGTGGGTTTACTCACACACAATGTCCTGTGCCCAGGCTGCCAGGCAGGGAGAAGCACCAAGTCTTTGGATGCAAAGTCACCCTGAGGAAAACAAAAAGAGTTCAAAGAGGAACTTGAAGATGAGGTTAAAGCTGAGGTACAAGTTCTGTTATATTACTACTCAAAATCATTTCAGCAGTAGGAGAAGCCTCATACGGAAGAAGCCAGGTGACCACCACATAGGCATCCACAGCCATGGTAGCAATGCCCTTTATTTGAAAACAGATGTATAACACACACTTTGTGTAGGCAACATAAAAGTATACAGTCAGGAAACATGAATGCACAGATTATGTAAAACATAGTAAATGTAACTTACATGTGTATTTGCAGTCTTGACGATAATGTTGAAACAACAATTTGCAATCTAAAAGGAAACAATGATTAGACAATTAATAATCCCATACCATGAGGAAATACAGTTATAAAAACACACTTGGTTCAGATTTACCATTGCTTCAACATCTCGTTCTAGGCCCAGAGTCCAAAAGTCAGACCTTTTGAAGATTGAGTTAGATCGGGCTTGGACAATTTCCTCTTCAGGATCACCCTCACTATCCAGAACATAGTCCAGCTATGGGGAAATATACAGAACATCATGAATACATGCATATTTCAAATTTCTAATTCAGAAAAAAATAATCTCAAACTTACCAATTCACAGAGTCTTGCGCTTGGTTCTCGTGTCCAGTCAGCAACTGTAAAGTTGGGATTAGTGCAGTCAGCAGCTGAGGAGAGCAACTGTAACCTTGAGCCTAATTCCAAATGAAGAGATGAGACAAAAATGAGAGGAAATGTGTTATTGGAAACATACACACAATCACTAATACAATGCATAAAATATAGAAAATGTCCTTACGTTTAGAGGGTGGTGAAAGATCTGGGTCTGAGCTAAAGAGAGAGGAGGAGGCAACAACTGGATCTGGGCTAGGCTCTGCTGGCTGAGAGGAGGAGGCAACAACTGGATCTGGGCTAGGCTCTGCTGGCTGAGAGGCACAGAATTCTGCCCGACCATGCTCATTGAGACAAAGCTGAATTTCAGGACTCACAAGCTTCTTTAATTCCTCCTTGATCTTCTTGTTCTTCCGCTGATTGTAATTGTGAATAACATTAGGCATCATGAAAACATAAGCAGATGGTGAGAGCATATTCATGTAATAGTTGTTTTTCTTCATAGTTGAGAAGAGCTGTTCTGCAACCTGGCTGTTGATTCTCCCTGCCAGTTCAGGTTCCATCTTTATCCTCCGGAGTATATCTTTTGGGTCTTTAGTGTTTCCCTCATGGAACGTGTCATAGAGACAATAGTGGTCTGCTGAGCCAGTCAATGGATGGCCACCCAGGTCCGGCACAGCTTTCCTAGTGTTAAGCCATGGTAAACTGACCATACCACCATTGGATGCCCACTGCAAGTTTTCATGGCTGGGGTCCAACAGCCTTCCCTCATGAGGGCTGAAAGGCATCGTCTTGGGCTCTCTAAGGTTAGCATGCACCGCCAGACTTCTTGCAAAGTCATATATGCATATGTTGGGCATGTGCTTCCAAGATAACAATAAATCAGTGAAATCCCTTGGACTTTCTGCCCTAATGTTAAATTTCAGCGAGACAACCTGTCCACAGGGGCACATAACAACAGCCCAGCCGCCTGAGGAGAACAAGTGTTCCAGGAAGTCAAACTAAATTACCAGCAGTCATCTAATGAGAAAAGATCAACATTGTTGGGACTTTATTTTTTTTACCTACCAGATGTTCCCCAAACCTTCTGAAAGATTTTATCATATTTGCTTCGAGTTTTCATTTCTTCTCTCAGCCGTAGAATCAATTCCATTTTGGAACCTTGGGAATCAATTCCACACTCCCTGCAGAGCTTTCGGATGGCATGGACCTGTAATAGATTACCAAAATAAAGGTGTACACTGTAAACACATTTATAATAGCTATATTGATTCTATAGAGTAAACAACAACAAAACACAGACCCGTTTACCTTCAAATTAGATACTTCATCCAGTATCCTGTCCTCTGTTACGTCAATCTCTGTCTGTTCTTTTGGGTGCTTTGTTGTGTGGAACTTTTCATGCTCCGTATTGAGCACCTTGTTGGATATGCGGGTGTGAGGTCCAATCCACAGGGCCCAGTGGTGGTACATAGGTTTAACGGCAAAAGGATTTTGTCGATCACCTGAAAGAAAAATAGTCTGCATTGATGGCTCGAAATTGACTTGAAAGAAAGACAGGGCAAAAAGGTAACAAAGGAATTATATCTCTCTGGGCAACATGATAAACAAACATTATATTTAAAAAGTCACTTAGTTGGAACAAAACCACACGCAATCCTCTCTAAATATAGAGAGTCCCAGAACTCATCAGTGTCCACCTCCCCATCAAATCCATCTGGTGGATCCTCCAGTTCACTGACTAAAATAAAAAGAAATATCATTATACTCTAGTTAGACCACCGGGAGGGGTGGAGGGGTTCACCATGTAAATAAAACCTGTATTGTACCTGCCAAGCTGAAGACACAGCTCTTGTGGAGATCCATGACCACCACAGGAGGGTGATGTCCACAGCGGACACAGGAGAAGTTATAATCATGGTCCGTCAGTGCTTAAAAATGTAGGTATCCATCTATTAGGCTATTTTTATTTGGGTACTGGTGCCCCGACGTCAGCTCCCATTTCTCGATGGCTCGACCCAGAGCTGTGTGAGTCTGGAATAAAACAAAAATAATAAATTAGAAAATGTAATTCCATGCAAGTGTGCAACTGGGAAAGTTCCAATTATGTATTTAATGGCCTAATGTCATGACTGTCAGCTTAGAAGCCTCAGCCTGCACCTGAGTTCTATGTGCTTAATTAATGGCCTACTGTGCATAAAGATATGGAATATCAGAGTTACGCATTTAACATGCAGTTTGGTCACATTTTTAAAAAAATTCACCTATTGAATTCTTGAACATTTGACCTGAAGGCAGTTCCGAAGACAGAGGCAAAAATGGAGGGTTAGAATGACTTTGTCATTCAGTTATGTAAGCCATCCTCCCATTCTTGGTATCGCACCATCATTCCACATCTGCTGCATTTTTTACTGTAAGGTGTCACACCTGAAATGCATAAGTATATCATTAGTGGTATATACAACTTGGAAAAGGAAGAATAACTGTCAATTTTAGTTTAAACGTGACACAGACCCTCGATGATTCCCTTGACAGTAACGATTTTTGCTGATCTACTGATGATCAGGGGTTCACCAAGGGGAAGATCGCCAGGACATTCAGGACAAACACACTCTTTGGGTATCAGATGTTTAGGCACTTCTGTCTCACTTGTCAACCCATACACCTTTGCGGGCAAGTCTGCAGGAAGCCTTTTCTTGTTGTGAATGTACCTAACAATTCGATCTCGAGAGGGATACTGAAAATCTCTTGAGGTGACAGTTTCCACCTCGTCTTCAGAGCCCTGACTCTCTTGAGTATCTGCACTCTCATCTCCTGTGAAGAGCTCCTTCCTTGTCTGGAAAAAGTGCCATTTCGCAATGGCCTTGTGGACACAGGCCTGTTTGGTTTTAACACAATGGCAATGCCACGTGTTGTTTACTGTGTCAAACATGACCATCAATCTGCCAAACCTGTTATAGTAAGACAGATTTGCCTCATAAACGGAAACATATCTTCTTGAGGAAGAGCTTCCCACCTCCACCTCAACACTGAAGGGGATCCCTTCAGCGTCTGCCGCCGTTTTTTTAAGAAGACATGCCCTCTTCCGCTCCTCACTGAACCACCTGCTACTGAGAATGTCCCTCAGAACATCCTCCCTTAGTTCTATCTGAGGGCTAAAGGGTGGTGGGCAGTAATTGCAGGGACTGCAGATGGGCACAATCAAAGGATATAAACCCACTCCTGTGCATTACCTCAGTGTTGCGCACACAGGCATCCAGCTCCCAACGAATTTGATGGCTTGCCCCCGACGTCCGCTTCTGTACATGGATAGGTGCACTATTGCTGCTGAAGGACTTGACAACAGCAAATATTCCCCTTTCGATCTCTATTGGCTGACATGCTAGATGATGGTTGGCTGTAATGTCTTACTTGACAGTTGAGTGGCGCTGTCTCATATGCTGTTTTACATCTTTTTTTATTCAGCACTAACTCACACTTTGTGCACTTAACCTTTCTGATCCTCGAACGTAATCCAACTGCTTGTTTTGGCTGAAGCTCATCCATAGCCTCCACAGGGTGAAGCTGGGCTTCTACTGTGTCCTCCATAGGGTTCAGTTGGCCTTCTAAGGCTTGAGGTGAAAAAGAGTGTGGTGGGCCTTCTGCTGTCTGAGAGTGTGGTAGGCCTTCTCTGGCTGAGAGTGAGGTGGGCATTCTGCTGGCTGAGAGTGCGGTGGGCATTTTTGCTGGCTCAGAGTGAGGTGGGCATTCTGCTGGCTCAGAGTGAGGTTGGCGTTCTGCTGGCTCAGAGTGAGGTGGGCATTCTGCTGGCTCAGAGTGGTAGGTGCTGAGGTGTCTAAGCAGTTGTTTTTTCCTCAGAAACATTAGACTACAAGCACAGCAGTGGTAGTTGGACTCCTTTCTGCAGTCCCATTTGCAGGTATACATCACAAACTCTGAAAGGAAGGTAAAAAACATTCTTCATATCATCAACACAAAGGTTATTCATCTAAACCAATGAATCAGCAATCAGTAAACATACCTCCATGCTGTACCACTGTTTTCAGATGAGACTGTAAATGTGTTTCCACTTTTGAGTAATCACCCTTATAAAGTGGACAAAAGAGGCAGTGGAGAAATTGGCATCCTGGCTCTGAACATCTTGTGGCTTGGGGCTTGTGGCCGCTCCGCAAAATTGACAGATGTAGCTGTAGATTAGAGAAATATGGACAACATTAGCCAAGCTCAACTTACTTTTCTCACCCTGCTAGCACTACCTACTACCTTCTGCGTTGAATCCAGGGAATCCTCACGTGGGAAAGCTAAAACTCCGTTAAAAAACTAATTACGTGAAAACGAAGTTAGTAAACAATATGCGTTTGTAAATTATGTACCCGTAGAGGCCTACGTTAGACAAAGTTACCTACCACCAAAACGAAGCAATGCCCCCACCAATGTTATATGTGTCGCCAAGCAGCGTGTCCGCTATTTCATGCCTCTTGCCATGCTAGCTAACACGTTAACATCCAACTTAACAATGTACTCTGGTAATGTTAACTACACAGTAAATAACTGGCAACATGTTCTCTGCAAACTCTAACTTCCAGCTACAAACGGTCTAACACATTGCTTTCTTCTGGCTAGCTGCTACGGCTAATAGCTATGGCTAAGACGAGATAGCATTACATTAGCTGCTACCGAACCATGCTTGTCGCCATTATTGATATCGGATTCGGATACCATATAAGATTAAGACAACACGACAGTTATATCAGTGATATAAATGAGGATACATCCCAGTTAATGTTGTAGAAATAAACAATAGCCTACTTACTGACATAGTCTCTCATCGTATGACCACTTTGCTTTCCCCGGGAAACGTTAGAAGCGGAAATGACATCATACCCAGTATGCCTTGCGAAACTCTTCGCGATTGGTCGATGAAACGCTATCGGTAACGCGTTCTTGTGTCATGACGGGAATGCCCAAACTGCAGCTGGACCCTCCTCGAAAAATGGGAGCAAAAACAAAAGTGTTGCGTTTATATTTTTGTTCAGTGTATAAGCTTTATGAAAGAGGAAAGTCTTAAGTCTAGTCTTAAATGTGGAGACGGTGTCTTCCTCCCGGACCGTAACAGGAAGATGATTCCACAGGAGAGGAGCCTGATAGCTGAAGGCTCTGGCTCTTGATCTACTTTTGGAGACTTTAGGGACCACGGGTAACCCTGCGTTCTCAGAGCGCAGTGTTCTGGTGGGATAATAAGGCACTGTGAACTCTCTAAGATATGACGGAGCCTGAGCATTTAGAGCTTTATAAGTTAACAGTAGGATTTTAAATTCAATTCTGAATTTTACAGGGAGCCAGTGCAGAGAAGCTAGAACAGGAGAAATATGATCTTGTTTCTTAGTTCCTGTTAGTACACGTGCTGCTGCATTCTGAATTAGCTGGAGAGTTTTTAAGGACTTACTAGAGCTACCTGATAATAGAGAGTTACAGTAATCCAGCCTTGAGGTAACAAAAGTGTGGACCAATTTTTCTGCATCTTTTCGGGTCAGGATAGGCCTAATTTTCGCAATATTACGCAGATGAAAAAAATGCAGTCCGTGAGGTTTGTTTTAAATGAGAATTAAAAAACAAATCTTGATCAAATATCACTCCGAGGTTTCTTACGGTAGTGCTAGAGGCCAGAGCAATGCCATCTAGAGAAACTATGTCATCAGATAAAGAGTCTCTGAGTTGTTTGGGGCCAAGAGTTTCAGTTTTGTCTGAATTTAACATCAGGAAATTGGTGCTCATCCAGGTTTTTATGTCTTTAAGGCAGTCATGGAGTTTAGTTAATTGATTACTTTCTTCTGGCTTCATTGATAAATACAACTGTGTATCATCCGCATAACAATGGAAATTTATAGAGTGATTTCTAATGATGTTACCTAAAGGAAACATATATATGGAGTAAATAGGATTGGTCCGAGCACAGAACCTTGCGGAACTCCAAAACAAACTTTAGTACATAAGGATGATTCATTATGAACGTCAACAAACTGAAAACGACCAGATAAATAAGATTTAAGCTTAGTGCAGAACTTTTTAGGCCAATTAAGTGATCCAGTCTCTGTAGCAGAATTTGATGGTCAATAGTGTCAAATGCCGCACTAAGATCTAATAAAACAAGTACAGAGACGAGTTTTTTGTCTGAAGTAAACAGAAAGTCATTTGTAATTTTAACTGGTGCTGTCTCAGTTCTATGATGCACTCTAAATCCTGACTGAAATTCCTCAAATAAATTATTATCATGGAGAAAATCACACAGCTGATCTGCGACTACTTTCTCAAGGATCTTTGACAGAAAGTGAAGATTATATATTGGTCTATAGTTGGCTAACACCTCTGGATCCAGGGTGGGCTTTTTTAGTAGAGGTTTAATTACAGCTATCTTAAAAGACTGTGGTACATAGCCTGTTAATAAGGATATATTGATCATATCTAATATATGAGTGTTAACTAAAGGTAAGACCTCCTTAAGTAGCCTAGTTGGGATAGGGTCTAAGAGACACGTTGATGATTTAGATGAAGAAATCACTGCGGTCAATTCTTGAAGAGAAATTGGGGAGAAGCAATCTAAATATATATTAGGTCTTACAGCTGTGTTTAAGGTTAGATAAGTACTATCTGAGGACAGGAGGTCATGAATTATGCCTCTAATAGTTAGAATTTTGTCATTAAAAAAGCTCATAAAATCATTACTGCTAAGGGCTAAAGGAATACAAGGCTCAATAGAGCTTTGACTCTCAGCCTGGCTACAGTGCTGAAAAGAAACCTGGGGTTATTCTTGTTTTCTTCTGTTAATGCTGAGTAATAGTTTGCTCTGGCATTGTGAAGGCTCCTCTTACAGGTTTTGAGACTGTTTGCCCAGATTAAACGAGATTCTTCCAGTTTGGTTAATCGCCAGTTCCTTTCAAATTTTCGTGATATTTGTTTTAACTTACGGGTTTGAGAGTTATACCAAGGAGCGAACTTTCTTTACTTTGTTCACTTCTTTTTAAGAGGAGCTACAGAGTCGAGTGTTGTTCGCAGCGAGCCTACGGCGCTATCGACAAAATGATCAATTCGGGAGAGGTTAAAGTCGGTAGATAGTAACTGTTGCTGAGTGGTGTGTAATCGAGTAAAAAGAAATCAAAAGTAATCAAATAATGATCCGATAGCGAGGGATTCTGTGGAAAGACTGTTAGGTTATCAATTTCAATTCCATACGTTAGAACTAGATCGAGGGTATGGTTAAAAAAATGAGTGGGTTCATGTACACCCTGACTGAAGCCTGAAGATATTGATCTGTTTACTAACACTGCTTTAGACGATAGAGACCTGATATTTAACAGTCCGCATTTAATTTTCCTGTTTTGTCTTTCTGTCACATTTCCTAGAAATGAGAGCAGCTCCATCCAAAGTGGGATGAATGCCGTCTTTAATAGGACCAGGTTTTCCCCAGAAAGTTTGCCAATTATTAACGAAACCCACATTGTTTGCTGGACACCACCTGGACAGCCAGCGATTAAATGATGACATGCAGCTAAACATGTCATCAGTGGTCAGATTTGGGAGGGGTCCAGAGAAAACTACGGAGTCCGACATCGTTTTTGCGTATTCACACACCGAGTCAATATCGATTTTAGTGACCTCCGATTGTCGTAACCGGGTGCCATTGCCGCCGACGTGAATAACAATCTTACTGAATCTACGTTTAGCTTTAGCCAGCAGTTTTAAATTTGATTCATCGTCACCCGCTCTGGCCCCAGGGATACATTTGACTATGGCTGCTGGTGTTGCTAACTTCACGTTCCTCAGAATAGAGCTGCCAATAACCAGAGTTTTATCCTCAGTGGGTGTGTCGCTGAATGGGGAAAAGCGGTTGGAAAACAGAACAGGCTGGTGGTGAGCCGTGGGCTTCGACTTGGAGCTATGCCTCTGGTGAACAGTTACCCAACCTCCCGGTTGAACAGGCGTCACCGGAGGACCGCTAGCAGAGGCTAAGGCTATGCTATGTGGCTCCACACCGGCTACAGGGGGCTGGCTAACTACCGCAGCTACAGAATGGTTTTCCATGGTGCGGAGCCGCACTTCTAATTCACTAAGCCTCGTCTCCAACGCAGCAAATAAGTAACACTTACCACTGTCGCTAAAGGAGGCAGAGGCATAACTGAACATTTGGCACACCGAGCAAGAAAGAGTAGAGGGAGAAGACATCGCTAACTTTAAAGCTAATGTAGCTACCAAGGCTAGTAACGTGCAAACAACAGCTAAGAGATTAGCAAGAAAGTCGTAGAAAGGAGGAGAGCTATAAGTGCTTAAACAGAACCAGTGTGGGTTAAGACTTGAAGTAGACGTTAAAGCAACTGAAGTGAGAAAGCAGAAAGCAGGCTAGTAGAATTCACCAGAGCAGTACGGTACAGAGACGCTGTCACAGAAACAGCGGAAATGACACAACTTGCTTACCGCAATACGTCAGCACGTCAGAGAGAGGCTACAATTTGAGACCAGTGACATATATCCTGCAACTATTGCTTTGTGCATATTGTTTTGACTTTTATGCAAATTGGATGAAGTGGATTTTCCCCACAGCCCCTGTACACAGCACTGACAGGCTGATAAAAAACCATTTTTCATCAGTAAATTCCATAGATTCCCAAGCAAGAGCTGGTACTGAGGTACTGAAGTAGTTGGAGAGTTCTAATATAACTGTCTGAGTGCAGTCTATTTTAACAAATCCATCCATCCGTTACCTATACCGGCATCATTGAGAGTCTGGAGGGCAAGGGTAAGAAACCCCTAGGAAAAAACGTGACAAGCTGCCTGGTTCTAAGCCCCTAGGCAGCCTCCAGCAAATCTCACTGACCAAGGCTGTGTTCTGCTCCTCCGCTAAAAGAGCCAGAGGTAGGACGGGAGGTTGGCAAGGTGTGTCAGCTTTCCTCCAGAGTCCACACACCCCTGGATATGGAGCTGTGCACTTTATCATTTTTTTCTGTGGGGGTTTCATACCCCTACCTTCTGGACAGATAGACTTGTCCCTAGACCTGGTAACATCAATAAAGTAGGGGGGATTGATACTGAGAATCAAGAGAGTAGGCTGTAGGATTTTTAAGAGGAATTAATAGATCAAATAAGGCAGCTGAGGTGGTCAGTAGGGTTGTCAGAACGAACTTCGCTATTCGAAAACAATTCGAATTATTGTAAAAATAAGCATATTCGAAGTTGGAAACTAAGGTTCGAATATTTGACTTCCGATACGACACAAACCAACGTCGTGTGTCGTGACGTTAGGCGCAAAATGATGTATGTTGTTTACAAGATGGCGGAAAGCAGTGCAGAGATAGAGAAGATCCAAATCTCAGGAGCACTGTGTGGAAACTGTTTGGATTTCTTTCAAAGAACGGGAAAATAATATCCAGGAAAACCGTGATATGCAAACTATGCAAGGCATTGTTGAAATATCACTCGACTACGAGCAACCTGAACGCACACCTCCATTCACTGCATTACAACGAGTACGGAGCTATGTTAACAGAGGACACAGAGCCCCGGAGAAAGCAGTCAAGAATGACCTCGTTTTTGCCTCCCTCCTCATCTCGAGCCCTGTCAGCTGCTCGACAGGACACGATAACACACAAGCTGACACAGTTCATCTGCAAAGACATGAGGCCGATCAACATCACGCAGGGGGGAGGATTTAAGGAGCTCCTCCGCGAAAAGGGGCCAAGGTACACTATTCCCTCTCGTGCGACCATTACCAACAAAATAGTGACGCTCTATGATACCACTAAAAACAACATCAACAAGCTGGTATATATGTGTGTATATAATGAGCTAAAAAAAACATTAAAAATTCGAATATTATTCAAATTTTTAACATAAAAAAACATTAAAAATTCGAATCTGATTTTGGGGGAACAGCCGTAGTGGTCAGAGAGAACCAGAGGCTGTGAGAAGAGCTTTATTCTTAATTGTATCATTGCAAATCATTTTTATGAATATTACCTGCAATTGTCACTGCACTTTATTGGAGTAAGTAAGGTAAGTAAGTAAGGTTTGCAAGAATTTTGAAAAAGATCTTTCCTTCCACACTAAGCAGAGATATAGAATAAACACTCAGCAGAATACAGGTCACTCAGGTGACTCAAGCATGGTCTACAACGAAGCAAGAGACCCAATAGAATACTCTCTTAAAGGGACAGAGAGATTCCCTTGATACAGCGACAAGGCCAAAAAGTTAAAGGGTTTGTTCTTTTATACTAGGGCTGTAGTCAACCGAAGAAAATCTTGGTCGACTAAAGTCGTACATAACCTTCAACTAATCGATTAGCCGTGGGAAAAAAAAAATGCACGCTAGTTTTACATCTGCGGTGGTGTGTCTGTGTCACTCTGCAGTTACACCTCTAAAACGCTAGTTGGCGGTGGAGGACTCTGTTTAGTGCTGTAAAGTTTAGTTGATTCAAAACACACATTAAATATGGCTTAATAGAGACAATTTCAAACACAAGTACACAAATTGGCTTCACTATAAATCGCAGAATTGACAAACACATGGCTTCACATTTCCCCCACCAACACAACATGCTAACGTTATTAGCACAAGTCTATGGCATTTTACATTGTTTACATTAGCCTAGCGACGAGCGGAGATTTCCTCTGTTCATATGAAGCCAGGATAAATCCCGAAGTATAAATCCCTACAGGATATATCACAACAAGACTTAAAATGCTATTGTAGTGGAGCCTTTACTGTCTTCACAATTTATTAATTCTTATCTGTGAAATACAAGTAAATACAAGCTTCGTATCCACTGAGGGAAATGGTGTCAGAAATTGATAGGAGGTCTGTGTCACCGCGACGCTGAATGTTAGGGTGGGCGAGTGTAACATTACAAATGCAACCCTGGAGTTTTTGTAATTAACAGTTTATTATTTTTCAAACAAATACAAGCGACAAACGAGTGAACGACAGAACAAAACAGACAGAAACACAAAGACAAAAACACACCAGCCACCACACTGACACTGCTCAACAATCAATTACATATCAAGTACAAATCACTGGCATAATCACAGCAGCAGGTTAACCATCAGCTCACAGTCAGCCAGTCCGTAAAGGGGCTCCATGTGGACATATATTGATCCAATCTATCTAGTAGAGAGTACGACACCCTCTCATAAGCAGCAAGTTGTGCCATTGTTGTAGTCCATTCTTCATAGGGGGGTGGATGTTTTTTCCTCCAGTGTCTTAGTAATATCCGTTTAGCTGTTGTGAGAGCCAGAATAATCCACCTTTTCTCAAAACATGAAAAGTCTTTGTCCTGAAGCTCTGTGGTCGATCCCAAGATGGACAGTTTTGCAGAAATTTGAAACTTTTTGTGCAAGACTTCAAATATAATATGAGGAATGTTATTCCACCAGTCTTTAAGTGCTGGACATGTCCAGAGTATATGTAATATAGAGGCACCGCTTCCACCGCATCTCCAACAAGAGTCTACTGGTATTAAGTTCCATTTATAAAGTTGTTCCGGTGTCCAATGCCATCTATGTATTATTTTCAATTGAATGAACCTATTACCCATTTCTTTGTACATTGTATTAATGTTCTTTAAGCATGATTCCCAATCCTCAGGAGATATGCATATCTCTAAATCCCCTGCCCAGTGCTTCTTAACCTTGAGTAAAGGGTCACATAGTTGTTCCTGTAATAAACCATTAATCTTAAGGGTAATGCCCCTGCCTGAGCTTGATCTAATCAGCAGATCTTCAATTGGACTGCCTGTAGGGCAGGTAAGCGGGCCTCCTAACCATTTAGACAAGGCACTTTGTATTTGGACATACCTCCAGTATTGATTATAAGGTAATTTGTATCTATCCCGTACTTGGTTGAAACTTAAAAATTGTTTGGTATTGCTATCAAATAAATGTAAAATATAAAGTATCCCTGCTTTTTGCCAAACAGTCCAGTTAACTGTTTTTCCCCCAATTAGAATTCGTTTGTTATTCCATAGAGGCGCATGAGGGGATTTGAAAAAGTCCCAACGGCCCGCTCTATGCAGTTTATGCCACATTAATTTAGTATTGGCAATAATAGGATTATCATTCTGTAGTGGCAGTTTTGTGCCGAATAACTCAGACCAAGGGGACAGCCCTCCACTTACTTCAGTCTCTATTTGGAACCAACTCGGCTTATCTCCTGTCTTGTTATTGGGTAACCATGTTCGTATATACTTCATATTAAAAGCCCAGCAGTACCATCTAAAATTGGGAAGAAAAACTCCCCCTTTCTGTGTGTGGGCCTGTAGTTTCCTTATTCCTAAGCGGTGATGTGAATTGCCCCAGAGAAAATCTAAAATAAGAGTGTCAAAATCTCTAAAGTAGGACTCTGGGATATTCAGAGGAAGGTGGGATAGTATGTAATAAATCACAGGTGCAGTCATCATTTTAACAGAATGTATTTTCCCCCACAGTGAGAGGTGGATTTTAGTCCACCTACTAAAATCTGATTTCATTTTCTGAAGCAATGGGTTAATGTTCTCTCGGACCATATCTTTATAATCAGGAGTTATTCGAATGCCTAAATATTTGATGCCTTTCGAAGCCCAGCGAAATTTCCATCGATGGAAAAGAGTAGATGGGCAATAACCTGATATTGGCATGGCCTCAGATTTGTCCCAATTAATACGATATCCAGATAACACTGTGAACTCTTCAATACAGTTTAATAATGTAGGTATGGATTTTTCTGGTTGAGTTAGTAGCACTAACATGTCATCTGCATACAGTAAAAGTTTGTGATGGACACTGCCCACTGTAATCCCGTGTATATCTAAATTATTCCTCAATTTCTGTGCTAAAGGCTCCAAGGCAAGCACAAACAAGCCCGGACTCAAGGGGCAACCCTGTCTTGTAGATCTATACAGCTGGAATGGACTAGATATGAGACCATTTGTTAAAACACAGGCATAGGGGGTATCATATAAAGTTTTGATCCATGTAATAAAATTTTGCCCAAAGCCAAATCTTCCAAGTGTTTCAAAAAGATAACTCCACTCGACACAATCGAAAGCCTTAGCGGCGTCTAGTGACAAAGCGATTGTTGGATGGGTGGAGTCATATACTAAATGCTGTAAATTGATTAGTCGTCTAATATTATCAGAGCTATAACGATTTGGAATGAAGCCTGATTGGTCCATGTGGATTATACTCCCGATAATTTTTGACAGGCGAATTGCTAGTATTTTTGCTAAGATCTTTTGATCACAATTGAGTAGTGAAATGGGTCGATAGCCGCTAGGGTCTAACTCGTCTTTCCCCTTTTTGTGAATGAAAGATATGACTGCAGTGTGCATAGACTGTGGTAAGGTACCAGCTTTAAATGCATCGGAGTAAACTTGGAGCAATATAGGACTTATAATATCTTCAAATGCTCTATAAAAATCAGCAGGCAGTCCATCCAGCCCGGGAGATTTATTAGGTGGCATGCTTCTGATTGCTTGAGAGAGCTCCTCTAATTTGATTGGTGCTTCTAAAAAGTCTCTGTCTCTGTCCGTTAATTGTGGAAGATTAAGATCAGCAAAAAAACTATCTAGTTTTTGTTTATCTAGATCACCCTGTGATGAATAAAGAGTATTATAAAAGGATCTAAAACTCTCATTTATCTGCTTAGAGGAGGTAGAGATATGTCCATCTGGCTGCCGCGTGCCAGCTATATAGTTCATACTGTCCTGTTGCTTTAAGCAGTAGGCCAATAGGCGACCAGGTCTTTCCCCCATCTCCCAGTATGTCTGCTTGGTTCGAAATAAGGCATATTCAGCTTTTTTATGGTATAATTTATTTAATTGAAATTTAGTGGCAATTATTTTGTTTAATGTGGTCCTATCCCCGGTCCGAGAGTATGAGACTTCAAGCGTTTTAAGTTCAGTCTCTAATTTGTTGGATTCCTCATTAGCCAATCTCTTTTTGAAAGAAGCATATGAAATAATTCTCCCCTCCAATAAGCTTTCAAGGTATCCCACCAGATAGAAATGGTGCTGTCCTGCTTATTATTTGTTTCCTTAAAAAGTGATGTTTCATTCCGTATCATCTCAAGGAATTTATTATCTTTCAGCAGGGATACATTTAAGCGCCATCTCCGCTTTTAGGTGTCTGTGAAAATTTTGTTAGACAGAGGAATACTGGAGCATGATCTGAGATGATTATATTACCTATATCCGAACTAAGAGAATAATCGACTAATGATTGGGAGATTAGAAAATAATCAATCCTTGTGTAAACGTTGTGGGGAGAAGAAAAAAATGAGTAATCTCGCCCATCTGGGTGTATTAATCTCCAAATATCTTTTAGATCCAAATCAGCGGTAAGTTGTCTGATAGCAGCTGCCGATCTGCTTTCTGTATTGCGTCTAGGTAATGATCTATCGAGATCCTGATCTAATATTTGGTTGAAATCTCCACCTAGTATTATCTGAATATCACCAAGGTCCAAGAGAAGCGGTGTATCAAAATTAGGTGCGTAGATATTACAAAGAGCAATGGGCGTATCTAATACTTGACTGCACACTATCACATATCGACCATCTGAGTCTGTTACCACGTTTGTTTCATTAAAGTTAACTGTCTTATTAATCAAGATGGAAACCCCTCTGCTTTTGCCAGTTCCTGGGCTTGAGAAGACCTTCCCCACCCACGAACATCTCAGCTTCAAGGATTCCTTCATGTTTAAATGCGTTTCTTGGACAAAGGCTATATCAACTTTAGATGATTTCAAATATGTCAGACATTTCTTTTTCTTAATGACGTTATTGAGCCCTTTAAGGTTCCAACTGGCAATTTTCAAATCAATTGTGTTAGCCATAAGGTAGGAAAGGGTACATAGATTTTGTGTGCGTTATTACTACTAAAGTAGTACAGTGTGGTGGCAAACAAACATTACAGACACAAAAAGAGAAACTATGTACAAGTCCAGCCAAACTCGAAAGACTGGAACACAAAACTAACACTAGGAAACCTGGAATAGTCACCCGAACTCGACTTTCTGCAAAACCCAACATTCATAAATGATTAATCCCTTATCAAATGTGTTGAATAATAAGGATTAAAACTCTCTGTCTGGTCACATGTGCATATGTAGAATATAACAGCAGAAAAAATGTTGCCAGAATTAGAAAGGAGGAGGAAATAAAGAGAGAGAGAGAGAAGAGAAAAAAAAAAGAAAAAGAAATCGACAGGCTCCATTGATATATATCAGCGCATAACAGTCATTCAAGCTTAATTAGGAGCCTATCAGTGTCTGATTATTTACCCCAAGTTTGTCTTTAGTTCAGCTCTCCTTCATAATCCTCCTCTTGACGAACTCCAATGCCTCCTCAGGTGAAATGAAACGGTGACGCGCGCCGTCATGTTTAATCTCCAAGGTGGCGGGGAAGCGGAGCATGTACTCGACTCCCCGATTCCTCAGGTCGGACTTAACTTGTTTGAAGGACGCCCTTCGCTCCATAGTCTTCTTCGAAAAATCGGGGAAGAACATGAGCTCGAAGTATCTCCTCCTTCACCTGGTAGCGAAGAAAGTTGATCATCACAGGCCGTGGCCGGCCTCCCTCTCTCTGCTCACGTCTCGGCGGGCCAGTTGGGACTCTGTGTGCACGCTGTATCTCCAGCGTGGGGAACTGACGCTCCAGTATGGTTGGGATTTCTCGTTGTAAGAACTGAATCATGTCACTCCCTTCTTTTAGCTCCGGTATGCCCAGAATTTTGATATTGCAGCGTCGTCCTCTATTATCCAAATCCTCGACGTGCTCCTGGAGCCGCTGTACCATCTCCTGGAGTGCACTGACCTGTTGCTTGGATGTATCAGTGGCGCCCTCTAGCTCTGACACACGCTCCTCCACCTCATCCATGCGGGAGCTAAGTGAGCTAATCTTCCCTTCAATAACCTCCACAGTGGCCTTAATGTCCTTAATTTCCTTCGTATCTTGTTCGATGATCTGTGTTGACACACGGATTGCTCTTATTTCTGTGGCGAGGAGGTTCAGCGACGGTTCGTCCTGAGCAGCTGCACCTGAAGTATCCAGCCTGTTGTCTGAAGATTTGCTAACAAAAGCATCCATGTTCTTGCTAGCTCTCGCCGTCCGTTGCAGGGATGTATCTTTGAGGGGCTTCGGTTTCCGGAGTTCTCGACCAGACATTTGTATCTAACTCTCGTGAAGAGGGAAAAATGTCCCCGTTACTGAGCCACTATAATCCGTTAAAATGGTGGGATTAATTATCGATAATTTCGCTTTTTGTGTCGGGTTTTACAGAGCAACTCAGCTACGCCGCCATCTCCGTCGAGAGCCCACGTGATCTCAACCCTGGAGTTTTAAAACTCAACCAGAGTCAAAGATGACTGATGAGTTTTAGAATAAGGTTATAGTGCTAACGTTAGATAGTAATATTAACGTTACTAGTAAGTGGAAACGCACAAGGAAGATAACATTAATGTTTCAGAGGCTACGCTACAGTAGGCAAACGTTAGCCATTAGCAACTGGATGCTGTGTTGTCATATATAACATTATGAACTGAGCTGAACTGAACTTCTTTATTTGTCATTTTTATGTGCAGCACAAAAAAAAACAAACTGACATTTTGCATACCCAAAGCAAAAAGAAACAAAACATTTAAAAACAATTTGTGTAACATACAAGAAAGAACATATAGTGCAATAGCAAGATTAAAAGGGTCGACATTTCATAGTCAAAAACTCCACATCCTGAGAGCAGAACTGGGAGATCCTATGTCAGAAAGTTCAGCACTATCTAGGGAATACATGGATATAAAGTTTATGAATATGTGATTTAAAATGTGGAAGTTACAGGAAAAAAAAACGCGTTTGCATCTATTATAATGCCACCTAGTGGAGTATCTGTGTAATTTTTGGTAAGGGAGGGCTGTGGCCTAGTCTACATGTACTCATTAAATTTCACAGCCCTCAGTACAATAGTTCAGCTGAAATAAATCTTTGTTTTTTTATCTTGTAATAAGCCATGCCCACTTTGACCACTCATGACCACCTTCAATATATGGCCTCAGGAATAACCCTACATAATACCCACCAAATTTCATAAAAATCGGTGTAGCCGTTTAGGAGATATAAACTTCCCATGTTTAGAGCGCCCCCTAGTGCCCAATGTTGACCAACTTCGGTTCACACCGTCACAGTCACATAGTTACTAATGATCTAAGGTTTGGGTTCGATAGCTTTTAATTTGACAAAGATAAGGAACAGTTCAGTTGCGTTTTCATAGCTAGCTACAAAAATTTGTTCGTCAGTAATTCTCAAATTTTTTGATCGGGCAAAATTTTTTGATAACTTTGGATCAGGTCCATCTTGTGAGTGTAGGTGCCAAATTTCATGCAGTTCGGACAAAATCTCTAGGAGGAGTTTGAAAAAGTAGGTTTTGCAGTTTTTGCAATTTTTGGCGGGCAAAAAGTTAGCCGGAAGTGGGCGGGGCCATGGCCATTCAGGGAATCCATGGATATAAGGATTTTGAATGTACGACATACCGTGTGGGAGTTACATGCCAAAACGTGTTGGCCTTGATTGTAGCACCCCCTGTAGGTGCACATGCAGGGGTCTGGACCAACCCTCCAAATTGCACCGCCCTCCCTTGTGCGGTGTACCCTGCAGCACCACTTTTACTTACAGAAAAATAATAAGATGTATAATAATAATAATAATAAAAACCTGAACAAAAACAATAGAGTTCCCAGCACCGGTGGTCCTGGGAAACGTCCCCGAGGGCTTGGACCCCTAATAAAATCAAATAAAAAAATATATAAAATAAATAAAACATTCAGGAACAGGTTGGATGCAGGGATCCTTTCTGTATGAAATGAAGAGCTATTTAATGGCTGGGCATATACATTGGATAAATTTTAATAACTTGAATAAGCTGTATTATCTAGGAAAATCTAAGTATTGGGTCAGGACACTAACGGTAGTTATTCAGTATTAAATGTTTCAGACTTGATCACGGACATCCCTAGTTATTTGGCTAGAAGACAGAAGGTTTTATTTGTGTGACTATTTGTGTGTTTGTCATTTAGAACAGCCCAGCCCAGGCCCTTCCCACAGACTGGTTGATCTACGATGAGATGAGCCGAGGTCACAGGATGGCCACTGTCCGCTGTTGCTCCGTGGTGACTCCCATCACTGTGGCCATATTTACAGGCGGTGCAATACAACCCAGCTCTGCCCTGCAGGAACCTGCTGTACAGAAAGCTAAAGGTAAACGATTTATAAATGATTAATCAACCATGCTTGCAACATGGGCTATATATGACTATGTCAGGCTTTAAGTCCAAAACTCACAGCAAGATTTCCCTGAAAGTTTCTTGTGTGGTCCCGTGTGTTTCGCAGTTGTGAGGTTGGTTGGATGTACTGCCAAATTTACAGACGCAACATTGGAGATGTCTTATGGTAGTGAAATGAACATTCCATTCATGGGCAACAGCTCTGGTGGCCATTCCTGCAGTTAGCATGCCAAAGACACGCTCCCTCAAAACTTCTAACATCTGTGGCATTGTGTTGTGTGATCAAACTGCACATTTTAGAGTGTCCTTTTGTTGTGACCATTCCAAGGCACCCCTGTGAGGTAAGTCAGGTGGATGCATTATCTTGGACAAGGAGAAGTGCTCACTGACATGGAGTTTAACTAATTTGTGTTCAGAATTTGAGAGAAATGAATCTATTGATTGCATAAAAAGTCTGAGATCTTTACATGAAACGTGTGTAAAATGGGAGCAAAAACAAAAGAGTTGAGTTAAAAAAAATTTTAATTATAAAAAGACGTAATCACGGTAAAACTTTCACTGACCTCGATGCTGCTTTCTACTGTTTTCTGGACTGTCAGTGACGTTAAACGTGACACACAATTGAATTAAAAAAACCAAACTAAAAGGCACGCTCATCTGCTGCAGAGCTGTGTTCACAGCTCTAGTTTACTGGCAATGGGAAATGAGTTTATAGTCTATTTTTTTTTACGTTTTTTCCCATGTTTGAAAATCCCACTTCCACATGCAAATTCTGGTGGAAAAGTAGTATAATAACTGAATTGGGTGTAAATCAAGTAGAGATGCACGGAATATTCGGTAACCGAATATATTCGGCCTAATATTGCAAAAAAACACACATTTGGTATTCGGTGGAATAAGTTAAAAGCAAGGCCGAATAATAGCGGCGTGTTTTGATGATGCAATCAAACAGCGTGCCGTGATGGGCGGAGTAAAATGTCGACAGTGTGGCGATCCGTCCGTCATCGCACTCGCATTTGCGACTAAAAATAGTTTTGAGCGAGCAAAATAGCCTTAAATCATTCAGCACGCTGTGCGAGCAGCCTACAGATTTCAACCACCAGCAGAAACGAAAGGCAAATCCCACCAGTTGTCGGTTGAACGGGGGTCGCAGACACAGACAGTAATGTATCCCTGTCAAATACGGCGGCCATCGGCTTACCGGCGATGGAGAAGTCCGTCTCCAATAATATCCTCTTCTTGGCGTCATGACTACCGAAAAGTACGTGAACAGCCGAGTCAGCCGAACACAGGTATGTGGTGTGTCAGAGGAGAAATGAGCCGTTCACATTTCTCGCTTTGTGGCAGGTAACGCTCCACAAACCTCACCGCACTTTAGGGACTGTTCTTTACTTGTCAGGGGAGGAGGGTGGCAGGTTGATTCTTATTTTATTTATTTATTTTATTTGGATCCCCTCTATGTTAATCACTGATTGGTGCTGTTTTTGAAGTATGAATAAGTCAATAAGTAATTTATTCCATTGAAATATCATTGATGTATTATAGAAAAGTGATTTATCTTTTTATAAATGACAAAAGGCACATCTGCCTCATTTTTGTTGTAGTATCGTGATACTACTCAGAACCATGATACTTTCACTGATATCGTATTGTGGGTCCCAATTTTGGTATCATGACAACACTAATTTGGAGGGTGTTCATCTGCAAAAACTAATGAAAAACTAAACAACGATATTTGGTATTGGGTACTCGGTATTCGGCCAAGCGTTTAATATTATTCAGCTTCGGCCACAAATTTTCATTTCAGTGCATCCCTAAAATCAAGTCATCCCAACACTATCCAGGTGGTTGAGTATTCTCTCCCAGAGAGATGGGTCTGGCCTCCCTTGAATCTTTCAAATATTACCTCCTCCCCTGACCCTGGGATTATGTCACCATCTGGCAGGTTTGGTTTTCTAGAACTTCTCTGAGGTCAGTTGAAAGATGTCATGCCCTTCCCAGATTTTACAAATCTTGACCATTATTAAAATAACTTAAAAAATGTACTCCATGTAGTATTTTACATTTTTTTCCAAACATTTTAAGACATTTAATATTTTAAATGTCATTGTGTTTTACAAAGCTCTCTTTCCTGATGAGTGCTTTATGACAGAAGTTGATGTAGAAGCTTGCCTGTGCAGATTCAGTCTTTGTCTCTATGTTCTTTCCTTCAGACAGTCTGCTTGTTGACACCAGTGACAGTGAGACAGAGGACCTAGCTGAAATGAGAGTTGATGATTGGCTCATCTTCCAGTTGGACAGAGAGGTGAGGGAACATTGCTGTCAATACTGACCTTTAAACCTTTTAAATTTTAGTTTATGAACTTTAATATGATTTTTTCTTGTATGACATTTGTATTATGTTCTATGTCAGTGGTTCCTAGACTATTTATATGTTGTATGTTTATGACACAATCACTAGGGGTGGGGGAAAAAAATCAAAACAGCATAGAATCACGATATTTTTATTTGGCAATGTTGTATCGTGACATTGTGCCAAGTATCAATTTTATATTACATGAATTATTAATATGACAAATACAGATTAAACTTTAAGGTAGCCTACTTGAATAATGTTATCAATTGACCCGCTCGTTTAGGCCACAACAAAGAAGGGAGGGCCACACAGAAAGCTTAAGTTTTAAACGATGATTAGGGGGCCAAGCCCGCGGGGCCTGGGAACCACGAATGCAAGCATACGCGGTTCCCAGGACCAGCGGTGCTGAGAATCCTATTGTTTTTGTTCGGGGTTTTATTATTATTATTATTATAGTTTTTCTCTATTTTTATTTTTCTGTTGGTAAAAGTGATGCTGCAGGCTAAACCGTGCAAGGGAGGGTGGTGCCATTTGGAGGGTTGGTCCAGACCCCTGCACGTACCTCAGACGCAAAAAATGACATAGGTCTGTCAGCAGGGGGGGCTATAACCAAGGTCAACGCGTTTTGGGCTATAACTCCCACACTGTATGTCACACATTCAACAGCCTCATATCCCCAGATTCCCTGAATAGTGCTGAATCACCTGGGCTGGGCCACGCCCATTTCCGCCTATAATTTTTTTTTCGCAAAATCATGAAAACTGGAAAACCTGCTTTTTTAAACTCCTCCTTGGGATTTTGTCCGATTGGTGTGAAACTTGGCACCGTGAAACTTGGTCGTCAGCTGGACCTGATCTAAAGTTATCAAAAGAATTTTGTTCGGTACAAATATGCACAAATTATTAACAAATACATTTTGCTAGCTACCTATAAAAACGCGAACTGTTGTATATCTCAGTCAAAATAAATGCTAACAACACTAAATCTGAGATCCTTGCTTGGCATGTGACTCTGAGGGTATGAGCCAAATTTGACTAATGTTGGCCACTAGGGGGCGCTGCAAATATGGGAAATTTATATCTCTCAAATGGCAGCACCGATTTGTACGACATTTGGTGAGTATGATGCTGGGTCACTCCTGAGGCCATAACTTGAAGTTTATCATGACTGGTCAAAGTGGGCGTGGCTTATTACAAGATCAACAACAAACATTTATTTTTATACTGAGGGCTTTGAAATTCACAGGGTATATATAGAATAGCACACAGACCACCCATACCAAAAATTGTGTGTCTACTCCACTAGGTGGCGCTATAACAGAGGCAAACGCGTTTTGGCCTGTAACTTCCACATTTTAAAACACATCTTCATAAACTTTATATCCACGTGTTCCCTAAATAGAGTTGCATCTTCTGACATAGGCCACGCCCACTCCCACTGCATATGTCTCTTAGTAAGTCACTACACATCAAAAACCTAATTTTTCAAACTCCTCCTAGCGTTTAAGCTCCATCTGCACGAAACTTTACACATACAATCTCCAGACTGGGCTGATCAAAAGTTATCAAAAGAATTTTGCTACTCCAAAAAATGCGGTACTTACAAATAAACATTTTTTTTTCTGCTAGCTAAAAAACACATACCATTGCATATTTTTGTCAAAGTAAAAGCTATCAACATCAAACTCAAGTCACTTGTTTCAGAGGTCAACCAGAGGCTCTGGGCCAAATTTGCCACAAATTAACCGGTAGGGGGCGCTATAAACAACATTCAAACCATCTTTCTTCCCTGGTCAAGATGTGCACATGGCTGTCCTTGAAAAGAGTGTCCCTTCTCCTGTAGATGTAAGTGGACAGCTTAGTCTTAACCTGAGGAGCTGGCTCTCCACAAGCACATGGCACAGCACAGGAGAGCCAGTTCCTCAGGTCAAGACTCAGCTGTCCACTTACATCTACAGGAGAAGGGACACTCTTTTCGAGGACAGCCACGTGCACGCCTTGGCCAGGGAAGAAAGATGGTTTGAAAGAGGCATCTTCAAGAAACGCAAGCAAGTCCAGTTGCCTACGATATAGCACTTATAATATAATCAGTATGTTTTCTTTGTTGTACAATCACCTGAAAATAAGAACTGTTGTGTTTTCGTTACCTTAGAATGAGCCATTTATGTCTACAGAGGGAGCAAGTCCTCGTCTACAGAGATCGCCATGTTGCACCACCATGTTTTTAAAGTAGCCCAAAACATACAAACCAAACACTGGCTCTAGACAAGGACATGCACAATTTCGCACTGGCCATAGACAAAAGCCCATCTGCAATGAGCACCACTGAAGTTTCACTGGTTTGTA
The DNA here is from genome assembly GCF_011397635.1 of Epinephelus fuscoguttatus. NCBI lineage: Eukaryota > Metazoa > Chordata > Actinopteri > Perciformes > Serranidae > Epinephelus > Epinephelus fuscoguttatus. The sequence continues at coordinate 3,344,191 of NC_064769.1, read as the reverse complement.
ACAGTACGCTGCTTTACTTAGTGTTTTTAGCAGTTTTATTTACCTGGTCCATTTGTTTTGGAGAGGAAGACACCTCTGTGGATAATTCGGCTGCTAGTAAAAACCTCCTGAACATCTGGATCTGAAGTTATCAAGAAAAAAATTGAGCACAAATTAGCAGGTGGTGAGCAAGCAGCCCGCACAGACATGCCAAACAGCGTTGGAGAAACACTGGTTTGTAATGTGAAGCTGCTTCATGTGGTGTTTTTATCTGTTTCACCTGGTTTCACTGGTTTGTTTTGGGAGGAAGAGACCTCTGGATTATTCAGCTCCCAGTAAAAACCTCCTGAACAATGAATACTGAAAGAGCTCTAGCTTGGAGGAGTTTTAGCTGGTTACAATCTGCAATTCACAGCTAGACGCTACCAAATTCCCCTAAATCTTACACACTTTACTTTTAATATCCCTTAAACATGTAATAAAACGTTAAGAAACATCAAGTGACATGAGAGTTGATCAGATTCGCATGAAATTTGGTGAGCGTGATGCAGAGTCGCTCCTGAGGCCAGCCATAAAGCTTAGTGATGTTTGGTCGGGCCGACTTCCAAGGGCTCCGCGACAGCCGGGGGCCAAGTTGTGCAGGGAGGCTTGGCCCCCGTTCATAACTGCTTGCAGTTCTAGTTTTACTTGAAATTATAACAAATAATTACAAGAACAATAAAAAGTATGAAATGTGAAGTCCGTAATCAGTATGAGACAGAAATGTTGGATGCAATGAAAGCCGTGTGTGTGTGTGTGTGTGTGTGTGTGTGTGTGTGTGTGTGTGTGTGCGTTACAAAACAAAATAACCAAACCAAACAGAAACTGGCAGGATCTTAGCTGTCCGGGTAAGAGAGAGAATGAACTGAGGAAGACAGTCAGCAATCTCAGGTAGAGGTGGAGCCTCCTAACAAGCAGAGGCAGAGCTTCCCAGCAACCAGGAAGGTAAATATACGGGAGATCAGCATAGTAGACAGCAGAGGGCCTTGCAAAGCAGCAGTGAAACCAGCCCAAGCCCACCACCTGTAAAAGACGGCAAACAGACAGGAAAACAAATGCGGCCATGGCTGTCACAGTCCCCCCCCTCATAAAAAGGAGACCCTTTAGGGTCTTCGTAAAAGTCCTCTCTAGGTCCGAGACAGAGCATCTGCCATCACATTCTCCCGACCTTTGATATGACAAATGTTGAGACTAAATGGTTGTAAAAAATAGTGACCAGTGCATAAGCCTTTGATTATTGTTTTGCATACTAGACAGAAAAGTAAGAGGGTTATGATCAGTGTACACAGTAATCTGCATCATTCCAGACCCCACATACACTTCAGAAAACTAAAGGGCCCAAATTAATGCCAGAATCTCCTCCTCAGCAACTGAATAGTTCAATTGGTGACGTTTGAACTTATGTGAGAAGAAACAGACTGGATGGTCAATACCCCCTTCACCCTCCTGTAGAAGTACTGCTCCTGCACCAACTCCGCTGGCATCGAAAAGAATCTTGAAGGGTTTTTCAAAGTTCGGAGCTGCAAGCACAGGAGAGCAACAGAGAAGGTTTTTCACAGCAACAAAAGCAGCTTGACACTGGGGAGGCCACTCAAATACAGCTTTCTTGCTCAAAAGGTTAGTTAGTGGAGTACCACGGTGGAGAGGTTCTGACAAAAACAGCGATAAAACCCCACCAACCCCAAAAACCTTCCCAGCTCTCTTTTTGTTGTTGGCACAGGGCACTTGTCAATGGCTTCCACTTTAGCCCTCACTGGACTAGGGCTGTACCCAATTCATATGCTTTCAACACTGCAGCCTTCACTTTGGCATAATCCAACCTATCCACAGGATTAAGGACAGAATATGCTTCCTGTGCCTTACCTGTGAATACACACTGTAGCATTAATGTTCTGTCAGTATCAGGCCACCCCTTAGCATCTGCTACCCGCTCAGACAAAGAAAAGAATGTGTCAGGATCCTTTTCATTAAACCTGGGTAACAAGCGCAAATTACCAGCAACATCAAAGCCAGCAGAACCAACAGGTTGCCCTGGTACCCCAGTGCCCAAGAGAGATTCACCCGCTTTCCTCTCCCTTACTGTCTCTAACCTTAATGCTCCAACTTCAACCTTTCCCTTTCCAAAGCCAGCCTCTCTGCCTGTATCTCTGTCTCCCAGGCTCTCTGTGCTTGCTCAACCCTCAACTTCTCAACTGAAACTGCAACCTTTCCCTTTCCAGTTTGAGCTTCTCCCTCTCAAGCTGCATATACTGCTCCACAGACAGCTTCTCACATGTCCCTGAAAGCTCTACATCAAAATCTTTACCCTGCTCAGGTCCCAAAATACCCTTTGACTATGCCAATTCCTCAACAATGACCCTTAACTCAGCCTTTTTAGGTACCTGCTCAGGTTTTTCCCAGCCCAAGTGCAAAGCTAAGTCAACAAAATCGGCCTTTTTAAATTGAGACAGTGTATTATGCGCGGGACGCTGCAAAAACTCAGCAACCAACAGATTACTATGTTCACATGACATCCTGTTGACAGAAAAAGAAAAAAAAAATTACAACCAAAATTCTATGTACAACACCAACTGAGGCAAAACCATACTACAACTCAAACAGTGCACAACCATAGAGAGGATTTACCAAGAAAGGAGCCTTCTAGTTAGTAATCTAACTAACTGAACCCTAGTCTTCATATGCGTACTGGTGGTGGGTACTTACACACCTAAAAACCGCTTGCATTGGGGAAGGCTAACCGCCCCAGCCAATGCTACAGATGGTGCCCCCGAGACAACTGCTGCTAACCACACGGACAACATACAAAAATAATAAACAGCCCTGAACTGAAAAACAACAAACTCAACAATCCCTCCTTATGAGGAACTGCTGCTGCAGCCTATCTGGGGGAACAAACAAATGCTCCAGCCAGAATGACAGGACCACCCCCCCCACCACCACCACACACACACACACACACTTAAAATCATATTTTAATCAAAATACCTGAGCCCCCATTTGTTATGACCCGCTCGTTTAGGTCACAGCAAAGAAGGGAGGGCTTTTATAGACTCCATCACAGGTCTAGCCAGTCAGCACCTGTAAAAGACGGCAAACCATTCAAATGCAGAAATATTCATCTCCATTCAGAATGGATTGCTTGTATTTTATGTACTTTTTCATAACATTCATACTTTCGTAAATATTCAACATTTTCTGAGAAATGTTCCCCATTTGAATGGGCGGTAGATAGTGGTAGATATGGTAGATACCTTACTCATGTTATCAGAGAACCGGGCTTACCTTTGTAACCTTCGCTTCCCAGTATGCAGTTTTACCCATGACACAAACAGCTGATCTATCTTCCTAAACCCCTGTGTTTTGTCCACATAGGGGCTGCCAGGTCAAGGGGAAGATGCAATAAATTAGGGTTCTTTGGTATAAAGGCCGGATTAGGCTGTAGTGTCACATGTGCATCTCCTGTGGTAAACTGAAACAGTCACGCTGCACTGAAGATGCATGAAATATCACTGACCCACTTAGCAGCTGCAAGTGCCAACAGAAGAGCAGTCTTAAGGGAGGGCACTTTTTGAACTACCTGATCCAAAGGCTCAGATGTAGGGTGAGACAGTGCATCCAAAACAGTTAACAAATCCCTAGACGGGGCAAGCTGTTTGGATACTGGTCACAGACGCCGAGTGCCCTTCACAAAATGGCTGACAAGGGGATGTTAACCCATAGCCCTTCTATCAAAACCGACATGGTACGCTGCAGTAGCAGCCAAGTCAACCTTAAACTGCAGAGAGGGCCTTGCCCTTATCCAGCAAGTCTTGTAGAAAGCTGACAATTACGGGCACCTAGCACTGAAAAGGCACCTCCTTTGTGACCTTAAACACCAGTCCTCAAACGCCACACACACACCACTTGCAATCATATAGAGGCCTGGTACAAGAGGCTCTAGCATTCTGAATGGTGCCGGTGGCATTCTGTGGAAGTCCAACTGCATCCAAGTTTAACCTCTCAAGGGCCAAGCCCAGAGCACCAGTCGCTCTGGGTAAGGATGAAATATCTCCCCTCGTGCCTGCGATAATAGGTCTCTGCGTAAAGGGAGAGGACATGGTTAGTTGTAAAGGAGTTGGGTGATCTCCGCCAACCAATGCTTCCCCGGCCAATGAGGGGCTATCAGGATAAGTGATAAGCCCCTCTCCCTCACTCTGGCCAGCGTGGGTGGGATTAGGGCCAGTGGGGGAAATGCGTGAAGCAGAACCCTCGGCCAATCGTCTGCTAATGTATCCACCCCCGTCAGTGCATTCTGATCTCTCAGGGAAAACCGAGTGTTCTCCCTAGAGGCATACAGATCCACGCTGGGGCAACTGTAGCATGCTCAAATCTGGCTGCGGACATCGTGAGCGGTGGAAGGAGCACTTTGAGGACCTTCTGAGCTCAACCATCACGTCCACTGTGAAGGAGGCAGAGCCTGAAGTCTTGGGAGAACTCTCGCCCATATCCCCAAAGGCAAAGCACCCAGTGTCGATGACATTCGCCCTGAGATGCTGAAGGCTCTGGACACTGTTGGGCTGTCTTGGCTGACATGGCTTTTCAGTGTCGCATAGAGGTCAGGTAAAGTGTCTACAACTATCGTGGTATCACACTGCTCAGCCTCCCAGGTAAAGTTTACTCCAGGGTGCTGGAAAGAATGCTCCGACCGATTGTAGAACCTTGGATTCAGGAGGAGCAATGCGGATTCCATCCTGGCCGTGGAACAGTGGACCAGCTCTTTACCCTTGCGAGGTTGCTGAAAGGGGTCGTGGGAGTATACCCACCCAGTCTACATATGCTTTGTGGACTTGGAGAACGCTTACAAACGCATTCCTTGAGGGGTCTTGTGGGGGGTACTGTGGGAGTATGGGGTACCGGGCTTGCTGCTACATGCCATCCGGTCCCTGTATGACCAAAGTGAGAGCTGTGTCCGCATACTTGGAGTACAAGTTCTTGGTGGGTGTTGGCCCAAGATTGTCCCTTGTCACCGATCTTCGTTGTGCAGCTGGGGGGAGGAAGGGATCTGGTTTGGGGATCTCAGAATTGCATCTTTGCTTTTTGGTAGATGATGTGGTTCTGTTTGCTTCATCACACCGTGACCACCAGCATGCACTGGGGTGGTTTGCAGCCAAATGTGTAGCAGTCGGGATGAGAGTCAGCACCTCCAAATCTGAGGCCATGATTCTCTGCCTGAAACCAGTGGATTGCCCTCTCTCTGGGCTGGAGAGTTACTGTCTCAAGCAAGGGAGTTCAAGTATCTCGGGTCTTGTTCACGAGTGAGGGTAGAATGACGTGTGAGATGGATCAGCGGTTTCTGCAGAGATGCAGGCACTGTGCTGGTCCGTTGTGGTGAAGAGGGAGCTGAGTCGGAAGGCGAACCTTTCAATTTACTGGTCCATCTACGTCCCAACCCTCAACAATGGTCATGAGCTGTGGGTAGTGACCGAATGAATGAGATCGTAGATACAAGCGACGGAAATGAGTTTCTTCTGTGGGGTGTCTGGGCTCAGCATTAGAGATAGGGTGAGGAACTCAGACATCCGGAGGGAGCTCGGAGGAGAGCCGCTGCTCTTTCGCGTCGAAAGGGGTCAGTTGAGGTGGTTCAGGCATCTGATCAGGACACCTCCTGGGCGCCTCCTGCTGGAGGTGTTTCAGACAGGTCCCACTGGTAGGAAGCCCCGGGGTAGACCCAGAACACGCTGGAGGGATTTCATATCTCATCTTGCCTGGGAATGCCTTGGGGTCCCCCAGGAGGAGCTGGAAACCATTGCCGGGGAGAGGGATGTCTGACAGATGCCTTTAATGCAGTCACCAGTGGCTGGTTTTAGATCATAAGGCAGGTCGCCTGTTTCAACTGCCAATCAGCTCGTAGCAAAGTCAGCTGGTCACGTGGGGCAAAATGACAGTTTTGGACAGAGAGAAGAGAGAAAAGAAAGGAAAAAAGAGGATCACCTCACCAATTTGTTTGAGGAAGAGCTCCCCGGTTCTGCGAGTGTGCAAAAGCATCCAGTACGCTGCCATCAATTTATTATTTGTGCACCCTCAGTTGAAATTAAAAAATGAAAAAGTTTTCCAAAAAAAAAACCCCGCACCACTCCACCGACTGACGTGTAGCACCGGTACCCGGTGTATTTTGGCACCGCTGTGCAATTAAATGTGATGACGGCTCAACAAAAGTTAAACGTTAGACATCAGTGCACAGGACACAAGGACAGGACTGCTGCTTCATTCATGGGTTTTTTACACGCATCCGAGCGCCTGTGCTGTGTGTAATTGAACTGGGAAGGCGTAGCAGAGCCAGCGGGATTTCCTCACAAGAACACAAATAATATAAGATATTACACACAGTTTTACACACAGAATATCCTCTAAAACTCTCAATATCCTAGTTAATTGCCTTTTGCTGACAACAATGCAAAGCAGCAAGTTCAGAGTGAATGACTGAATGAATGAATGAGGATTCACATTAATTAAAACGTGCGCACAATGTATATTTTTTCCTCTCACAGCCACTGCAGGGCTCCGTAATTTATTACAAAAAGGTCAACAAAACAGGTTTCCAAATTCGAAATAACTTGTAAACAGACGAAATCTTCAGTATTACACCTTTAAGGTTACTTTTCTTTCAGACATTTTTTGAAGATGTGATCTCACTGATTGACTGAAAACAATTATACAACAACGGAAAAAATAATATCCTAACGAAAACAGAAGTCTAATCAAGTAAACAGCCTTCAGACAGTGCATCAGTAAAAGCAGGAATTTTCGTAATGGTGGGACTTTTGAAAAAAAGGTGAAGGACCGCCAGTCCGAATAATGAAAGTTAACGTTCGAAGAGACAAGGTTTCGGAAAGGCAGACAGTTAACCTTGAAAAGAGTCGTTGCTATAGAAACGATACGCTTCCATGTTTGATAAACTGAATGACTGCAGGCTGTTTTTTTGTGAGTGAGGCGCCATCTCATGGCGATACCCTGCAATTGAATGAGTGGGCGTGTCTAGAATTAAAATAGGAGAGGGAGGGGGGGTAGATCCACACAGCCAAGTTCCAGCTGGCTGGCAGCCAGCTGGAACTTGGCTGGGATTTGGCTGGGATTCGACAGGCAGCTGGCTGACAGCCGACTGGGAAGGGGAACTTTTGAGTGGCTCCTACTGTACAGTTAACTGTCCTCCCATTTCAAATGAAGACGCCAGAACTTGGTGAAAAGAAGACCTCAGCGTGGACGTCGATCAATTCAGCTAGCTGTCTCAAGTTTCCCTCCCTGCTTGAGCCACGTCAGAACAGACAGAAAAATATGGTGCATCTTGCAGTTCTGTGGCTAAACGCTCCTGGCTGTAAGGAGCGAGGACATTTTAAACTAAAGCCTCACTTTTTGTTCTTCCACATGACATTTTTGTGGCAATAGTAGAATCATTAAAGATCTTCACACTTACTTTATTGACGCAATCTGCTACTACTTAGCTGTGGCCATGTTTCACTCCATGGTACACACTGGTAAGCTCTGCCGCTGCAATCTTGTCTTGAACCTTTTTTGGTCATAAAAGTTGCAATGGCTGCCTGTTTTTATTTGTTTGTTACCACAACTTGATACTTTTTTGTTTTTGCGTGGATTTCCAATGCGTTTTTCCCTTCATATTTTACGGAGATTTTCGCCAGACACAAAATGCATGTGGTGGAAAAATGGTCTCCCTGGGTCGGCCGTACCCATTCAAACTCTGAAAGTTTCGCCCAGTCAGGATTGTAACTAGTATATCGTTTTTTCTGTGCTGGTGGCTTGCATCTATTTGCTCCGTCTCCTTCCTTGTCAGTCATCTCTCCTCCCATTTCAAATGAAGACGCCAAAACTTGATGAAAAGCAGACCTCAGCGTGGACGTCAATCAATTCAGCTAGCTGTCTCAAGTTTCCCTCCCTGCTTGAGCCACTTTGAATGCTGGAATGCGGGTGCGTGCGTATGACGTACGCATAGACGGGAAGAAAACTGAGACAATTTTAAATAGCCACGTAACCACGGGAACCTTTCTAGACTACAGAACGAAGGAAATCAAATGAGGTTTTTGCATTTTCCCCAAAAAATGGGACAAATTGTGTCCCGGGGGAGATTTTTTTTTTCCCCGGACAGCTGATGAAAAAAGAGAACAATTCTGGGAAAAACAGGTCGGGTGGCAACTCTACGTACAGTTCACCTCCATTTTGTGCGCTGAGCAGCAGGCAGCTCTGCCCCACTGATCTCAGAACAACAGGCACTGATAATTAAAGGTAATGTACCTACCCATATGACTATAGGGATTACGGCAATAGGCGAATTTGCCAAAATGTCGAACTATCCCTTTAAGTCCTAAGATCGCTCTTAACTGGGAAACGCGGCCAATCACTGTATAATTGTTGAGAACAAAGTCATGTAACAACCATCAATGGAAACCAAAATCATCAACCCACTGAGAGCTGGATTCAGAATCACACTGAAAATCAAAGTAAATAGTGATGGATCAATAGTGTATATGGCCCCTGTGTGCGTGTATGCACTCCCAACAACGTCTGTGCGTGCTCCTGATGAATCAGCGGATGGTGTCCCTTCTTGAAATGTTGTACTAAATCTTTCATGCCGTTTTATCTCATGTTGTCAGGCTGCAGGACTGGTGTATGAATTGAGGCAGAAGTGGCAGAGTTTGTTCATCAAGAGGATCCGTTGTCCTTCAAAACCCTGTTCTCAACAAGACGAGGCCATCCTGCGGACCCTGGTTTCTGTATGTCATATTCTCTTTTTTTCCTCTAAGTTTCACTTGGTTTTGCAGGAACTAGCAACATCATACAGTAAACAGAGCAACACCAGTATATGTACATAGGTATCAGATATCGGATGAAGCTGTCATCCTCCTGCATTATAAATGCAGCTATACATCAGAACTTAGTTATCATTTTGTTTTATTCATAGCACTGGGTGTAGTAAGGATATGTTAAAAAAAAAAAAAATGAAAGTAAAATTTCTCAATAAATAGTTCCTACAAGCCTATACTTGTAGTTTCAGCCAAACTATATTTTTATATAATCAGTAGCTCACAACACCCATTTGAAATATTGGTTAATCTTCAGAATACATGTGAACTATGACCCAAAACTTAAGGCAAAAAACCTAACTGGCAAACTGGGCAGTTACCAGATGTGGGGTGTGTCACTGCAATGGTTTGTGTTACCTGCCTTGTTTCATCCATGTGCCTAACTTTTAACAATATTTCCATGATGCAAAATGCTACTTTTACATTTGTTAATGTTGACACATCAAATTAGGCCCAACCCTACATGAACCCATATACTTTCTGTCCAAGCCTGACCCTAGCCTTCAACATCTCTCAACATTTTTATTAGTTATAATGGGTTGATGGCAACAAAGCCCATACATTATTTATGACTTAACACAGACTTTAAGGTCTACATTAAAAGAGAAAATAAAACCCACTGCGATTCAGGCCCAAGGAAATTTGGAGAAATTGCAGCCAATCAGGATTGGACAGAGAATCAGAGCTCTAATCTCTATCTGTACCTTTAATTTACTGATACTACTATGATTTGCAGTATGGATACTAGGATGTAGGGTAATGACTGGAGCAAAAACTGATGCCCCTCAGGTTCTTACAGCAGAGGAGCAGGAAGCAGGCCTGCAGCAGCCCACAGGCATTGGCCAGCGGCCTCGGCCCATGTCATCAGAGGATGGCTCCCAGGCTTCTGTTAAGAACTCCAAGCACAGCACCCAACTACACACCAACACCACCAGTGACAGGTATTAAGTAGTGTCCAAAACATTTACATTGCAGTAGTGTTGTCACAATACTGGAATGTCCAACTTCAGTAATAAAAAATTATAAATATTGACATTTGATAGCATTTTTGATAGTACAGGGGAAAAGAAGGGCATAAATGTAAAAGTTTTCATCAAAAGATAAATATAATAAGGCTATAAAATGACAACGATTACTATTCTTTTCTTGGTTAGTAGGCCTGTCGCGATATGCGATAAGTCGGTTAATTGCATGATAAACTAAAAGGGATTAATTGTCATATTCATGCGTGTTTGTTTTCCTCGTCTCTCTCCACCAAAGAGACTGGACGACAAGAGCGTTCCCTGCCGTGCATCGTCTGGCAGCCAGGTGAGTTGATTCATTAGTGTAGTGAACGGAGGGAAAGCTCTTGTCGTTGAGTGTCTTCGTCTCTGTGGGGGAGGCGGGGCTATGGGCTACACATACACAGACACAGTGCAATCTTCGTGAGGGGGAGACGAGGCGGAGAAAAAATAAACAGTTGAGCGTAAGAGAAAGACTTGGAACTTGTTCCTAAACCAAATGCCACGGCCCATGTGTGGGAGTATTTTGGATTGAAACCAAATGACAGAGGGGAGCCCAGTAATTTGGACGAGCCGGTGTGTCGGGTTTGTTCTAAAACCATTTCAACAAAAAGAGCGAATACGACCAACTTAAGTGCACACCTGAGAGTGAGAGACTGACAGTCTATTTTTTTGTATGTGCTTTTGTATCAAAAAAAGCACATACAAAAAATGTATCAAAAACAGCAAAATTACAACAATAATAAAAATGGTCTTAAAAGCACAATATTACGCAATATTATTGCTTTTCGCAATAATTTCTGATGCAGTTAATTGCCCAGCAAAATTTTTTATCGAGACAGACCTATTGGTTAGTACTAGAGAACAGCTGTATGGCTGTAATAAACATTAACAATAAGAGAGAGCAGTAAAGTGCAGCAGGTACCAGTGCATCAGTACTGCTGAAAGATATTCACATTTGACTGGCAGTGCTTGCTGTAAGGATCTGTGTCAGCCTCCTGATCAGTTTGTTAATCAGTGTGTCTCAAAGCACATACTTCTATACAAAACACTTAATATTTTGAGTGCACAAGTGCACTAAGTGCGTTCACACTGCATAGTACAGAAAAGTCATAGGCTGTAAAGATAATGGGTGTAGCCACTGTAACTTCATCCAGCAGTTTGTGGACTGCCATTTTGAAGCCTCTAGTTTGGCATTTTGGCCGTTGCAATCTTGGATATCTGCAGCCAGACATGCAAATTTTTGGATGAGATGGTGGCGCTATGGAGGAGCGAGGGGAGGCCAGAGGACACTACGCATGCCCACCTACACCAGTAACCTAACTGAACGCTGTACCCAGCTTCCTGTGCTAAATTGCCGCTAACAAAGTTAGCTTCCATAATTCAAGGTAAACTTTGGAGGTAAGTATTAAAGTAATCTTAGTGACAGTAGCTAATTGCATACATGTCCACATTTGGCAAATATTAGATATAAGACACGTAACTTTAAGCTTGTAATGTTATTGTAGCGTCAGCTTAAGTTAACTTGACTGTGTGTAAGTTACTGTTTAGTGTGTGGTTAGCATAACTGCAATTATTGTGTGGTTAACACTTTGGCTGTCTTGGTGAGCTGATAGCTCAAAAGCCAGCAGATGAAACGTAGCTTATTTAACTCAGTTAACATTACACCACTGTTATTGATTAATGTGTAGTATTCTCCCGGTTACATGAAGTAATGTTGCAGTTCAAGGTTTAGTGAGTGTGTGTTAATATGAATGCTCTGTGGCTAAGGTCAGTGTCTGTAGGCTACTTTTTTGCATGCAGGTCCTGTTCATTTCAGTGTTGATGACAGTTGTCAAAAACATTTGTTGGAATGATTCTTTCTTTCTCTTTCTGAAAAGGTAACAATACGGAGTGCTGCATCATTTCATGTGCACCCACACAAAGCCACAGAAGTGAGTAATAGTAACTTTTCTATTCCTGTTTAGTGTAAAAAAAAAAATACAGCAGACTATGTTTTCCATCTAAACTAAGTGAATGATGTATTTTCAGATAACTGTGTGGAGCTCATCTAACACTGTTGTTTCTTTGTTATTATATTTTTCTCAGTAGCCTACAATATGATCCATTGTTGGCAATGTTTTTTTTCCATCCAGCCACTGTCTGGATCACTTGAGACAGCTACGTCCGGCTTGGGGCTGAGAGAGCTACAGAGACCATGGGGAACAGCCTTGGTGTTGATGATATATATATATATCTATATATATATATATATATATATATATATATATATATATATATATATATGTATAGTGCCCTCCAAAAGTATTGGAACATTGAGGCCAATTACTTTATTTTTGTTGTAGACTGAAAACATTTGGGTTAGACATCAAAAGATGAATATGAGACAAGAGATCAACATTTCAGCTTTTATTTCCAGGTATTTACATCTGGATCTGATACACAACTTAGTCAGTTTTGTTCGGTTTTATAAGCTTTTTCTGAGATTTGAAGTTTAAAAATGGTCAAACGGTGTGCATGGGGTACATGCAACTCTGACACAAGGTATCCTGAGAGGCTATTTTTTTTACACTTTAAACCACATCTCAACTGAGAAAAGTGTCTCCTTTGGATAAAGTTGTGTGGTAGACCACAACATCAACTCAGCGTGAATAAGATTAACAAGGATGTCTACATCGGTTTTAAGGTAAGACAACATCGTGTTTGAGGCAACATATTGTCACTTTGCTGGAAAGAAATGTAAAGTTATCTTTAACATCTCTAGCTAATGTTAGCTAAAGTTAGCCTAACGTTAGCTCCTAGTTGCATTGTTCATCATGTCACCTTGTTTGCTGGGAGTTCATTAGCCTATTTTGTTCTAGTTTTGTACTTTGGTGATGGTACATCATTGTTAGCTGTTGTCCATAGGGCTCTAGTTAAGCTAACGTTAACTTCTGGAGCTTAGCTTCATTAATTTATCTGCGATCTCAGAGATAACAAAGGTTGGCAAACGTTATGCTGAATGATTCAGTGTAAATACTGTAGCATCAAACTAACGGAGAGACACTCTTGGTAAAGATGGTAAAAAGGCCGTTATCCTTTTCTCATATTCTGAGCAAAAAACCTGAACTTCAGTGGCACTTTCACCTGCTGTCTTTGATGGCAACGGCAACGAGATGTGGTTCACAAGCATACACTGTGACCTGTAAATTTTGGCCTGTAATTTAAGCTTTTCATCGACCTTGTCAACAATAAAATGATGAACATATCCCTCCAATGCGTAGTTTAGGCCCTTTTGGTTACTTTTCAATAGCCATGTTTCCATCAGCCTGTTTAGATACGCATCTAGAAGTGTTGCATCGGAAAATTATGATGGATACGCCAAAATTCGAATTAAAATCCCCTGATTCGCACAAACTAAAATACGCTCGCTTTAGCCAGGTTTTGGTTGATTCGAAAAAATGTTGATTTGCAAAACGGGATGGAAACAGTTATGTTCAAATTAAGTCTGACGTAGCGCACCTCTCTCCAAGGTGATATCCACATTCCAGGTCGGGAAGGCGGTAATGCATTTACAAGCTGGTTGCCAACCGCCAGAAAACGTAGAAGAAGAAGCATGCGAGACTTGTTTTGTCTCCGGTTCTGCGGAAAACTTGCGCGAGTTCGTAGTTTCACCAAAGTCAGTACATTTAATGGAAACCCACTGGTTTCAAATTTTTTTAATGCGCATTTCCCAGTGATTCAAATCACTTTTGGATGGAAACATAGCTAATGACATCTGATCATTATGTCCCCAAAAATCATCAATTGCCTTCTGCGAAATGCCGTGTACTGTGACACCTGCCATAGCGTCCGGTCACTGAATGTCGATAGTTTGTCCGAGTGAGTGGAGGGGGGCATGGCTTAGCCATAGGTCAATAGGAAGGCCAGGCTGGAATTTACCAAAAGGTACAGAGACGGACCTCAAAAATTCTGGGACAAAGTTTTATGGACTGATAACACAAAGATTAACTTTTACCAAAGTGATGGAAAGGCTAAAGTTTGGAGAAAGAAAGGATCTGCTCATGATCCCAAACATACAAGCTCATCTGTGACAGAGATGGGCAAAAATACATCAGAATGTATTTTGATACAAAATACAAAATACCCCTCAAATAAATGTATCAGAATAAAATACAAAATACTGGTGCCAGAAAATGTATCAAAACAGAATACATGTATTTTGTATTTTCAAATACAGAAAAAAAAAAATTCTTTTTCTTTTTAGCAGTGACCCGCAGCTCCACAGGTCACTCTGTCTATCAGTCGGTTGGTCGGTCGGTCCACAAAGCTTTTTGTGAATAACTCAAAATGTCCTTGATCAAAAATGCTCAAAATTTGCATACTGCAACTAGAGACCATGAGTAACTATACCAGAAAGAATGCCCACGATTTGTCCATAGGTGGCGCTATACTAACCGATTCAAATCTTTCTGTGAATAACTCAAAAACGCTCAAAATTTACATGCTGCAATTAGAGACCACAAGTAACTATGCCAGAAAGAACAACCATGATTCATCCATTAATGGCGTGATAGTAGCAAATTTGGTCACAGCTATTGCAAATTTGCACTTGTTTTCTCACAATTTGGTATAGCAGAGTATTCAGGTTTGGGCTATCCACCTTATTTTCAAACACGGAAGTAAATAGTAATCAACTTCCGTGTTTTTGTGCGTGACTTCTGGTCAGCTGCTTTCCCTCATGCTTTCCCTTACCGGAGCTAAAGGTGCAAGCTAATTTTTTTCAGTTTTCAATTGTTTATGTTAGTTAGTTAGTCTGTGTATTTTATATAGATAACTGTGCCCACGTTTCCGTTATCCGGTAATTGCTGGTAAAAATAATTCCCTCTAAATGCGAATAAATCGCACGTCAATCAAAAACTATGAACCAAAAAAGCACAATCTATCCCAAGTGAGACAAACTGCTTGATCCCCGTCTCCAGTGTACCAGCAGAGAACCTGGAGAACCAAATAAGTGAAAAAACACACTGGGCTACACAGCCTCTCTACCTGAGCAGCTGAAGCTGCGGCTCGCACGCTTGACACACAGACAGCGCTTCTGCATGCCAGCCAAACATGTACTCAACTGTGAGAAATAAATATGTGAGGTGTACGCTGCTTTTCTATCTTTTTTTCCCCCCTTTTCTTTCTTTCTTTCTTTCTTTCTTTCTTTCTGTCAGCGGCATACACTCATAACACAGGACGGGTTGTTTTTATTGACTGAGTTGATTATTAAGCCATAGTGATGCGCGATCGGCTCTGATAGCACCTGAATCAGGGTGTATGCATCAACCATCCAGCCTTTACAACATGACTGAGCTAGCAAAGCAGTTTTGTGTTGCTATGTGTGGCATTTATTCAGTTTTGGGAAATCATGATGTCTAGAAAGCATCAGTGGCTGCAGCTGACAGGGACAGCTAACACTAGCAGCAAAGCTAACATCAGGACGTCATCTGTTAAAAGCCTCCCGTTGTCAGATACGACATGGAACTACTCCACTTAGCTCAATCATGTTGTAACTAAGACATCCGCTGGAAAAAATATTTTTTTCACGGACCGCTTATTGAGTTACTGAGTTATTACAGACACCGCTAACGGCTAACAGCTAACGGTTAGCCCAGCTAATCTACGATAACCATGTTATTAATTCCAAAACGTGCACACAGAAATAGTAGTGTTTGTTCAATCATTGTGTTTATAGACTTTACAAACATCAGATTAGTCTAAATATATATATATATATATATATATATATATATATACAGTACAGGCCAAAAGTTTGGACACACCTTCTCATTCAATGCGTTTTCTTTATTTTCATGACTATTTACATTGTAGATTCTCACTGAAGGCATCAAAACTATGAATGAACACATGTGGAGTTATGTACTTAACAAAAAAAGGTGAAATAACTGAAAACATGTTTTATGTTCTAGTTTCTTCAAAATAGCCACCCTTTGCTCTAATTACTGCTTTGCACACTCTTGGCATTCTCTCCATGAGCTTCAAGAGGTAGTCACCTGAAATGGTTTTCCAACAGTCTTGAAGGAGTTCCCAGAGGTGTTTAGCACTTGTTGGCCCCTTTGCCTTCACTCTGCGGTCCAGCTCACCCCAAACCATCTCGATTGGGTTCAGGTCCGGTGACTGTGGAGGCCAGGTCATCTGCCGCAGCACTCCATCACTCTCCTTCTTGGTCAAATATCCCTTACACAGCCTGGAGGTGTGTTTGGGGTCATTGTCCTGTTGAAAAATAAATGATCGTCCAGCTAAACGCAAACCGGATGGGATGGCATGTCGCTGCAGGATGCTGTGGTAGCCATGCTGGTTCAGAGTGCCTTCAATTTTGAATAAATCCCCAACAGTGTCACCAGCAAAACACCCCCACACCATCACACCTCCTCCTCCATGCTTCACAGTGGGAACCAGGCATGTGGAATCCATCCGTTCACCTTTTCTGCATCTCACAAAGACACGGCGGTTGGAACCAAAGATCTCAAATTTGGACTCATCAGACCAAAGCACAGATTTCCACTGGTCTAATGTCCATTCCTTGTGTTTCTTGGCCCAAACAAATCTCTTCTGCTTGTTGCCTCTCCTTAGCAGAGGCAACTAGCAGCTATTTGACTATGAAGGCCTGATTCACGCAGTCTCCTCTTAACAGTTGTTCTAGAGATGGGTCTGCTGCTAGAACTCTGTGTGGCATTCATCTGGTCTCTGATCTGAGCTGCTGTTAACGTGCGATTTCTGAGGCTGGTGACTTGGATGAACTTATCCTCAGAAGCAGAGGTGACTCTTGGTCTTCCTTTCCTGGGTCGGTCCTCATGTGTGCCAGTTTCGTTGTAGCGCTTGATGGTTTTTGCGACTCCACTTGGGGACACATTTAAAGTTTTTGCAATTTTCTGGACTGACTGACCTTCATTTCTTAAAGTAATGATGGCCACTCGTTTTTTTTAGTTAGCTGATTGGTTCTTGCCATAATATGAATTTTAACAGTTGTCCAATAGGGCTGTCGGCTGTGTATTAACCTGACTTCTGCACAACACAACTGATGGTCCCAACCCCATTGATAAAGCAAGAAATTCCACTAATTAACCCTGATAAGGCACACCTGTGAAGTGGAAACCATTTCAGGTGACTACCTCTTGAAGCTCATGGAGAGAATGCCAAGAGTGTGCAAAGCAGTAATCAGAGCAAAGGGTGTCTATTTTGAAGAAACTAGAATATAAAACATGTTTTCAGTTATTTCACCTTTTTTTGTTAAGTACATAACTCCACATGTGTTCATTCATAGTTTTGATGCCTTCAGTGAGAATCTACAATGTAAATAGTCATGAAGATAAAGAAAACGCATTGAATGAGAAGGTGTGTCCAAACTTTTGGCCTGTACTGTATATATATATATATATATATATATATATATATATATATATATATATATATACACACACACACACACACACACACACACATATTTTCTTTAATTTGGATTTTTAGCTGTCATCAGCACCTATAAAGGGCATAGGTTTCAAACCATGTACGAGACCTCAAGTTGAATTGGAGGAGAGAGAGGGATCAACTTTATCAGAGCTAAAAGAGCCTCATCACTCTACATATAACCCTGCCAACTCTGTTATTACAGAGGAATCTGGGATTTGATGAGTTTCATGGTTTTGTATATGGTACTATGAGCTATGAGCAGAGTTTTTTATTTTTATATTTTTTAATGTTGGAAAAGTAAAGCAAAAATGTACTCTTTTGTTTTACCCTCCGCAAAGGCTGTAGAAACAGACCCTACATACAGTGATTTGTAAATAATTTTAGTTTTATTACCAACATAATAACATCAGATAAAAGAATATGAAATAGTTATGGCAACCCTTGAAATATATACAAGAAAGGAGGATTCAGGGAAGCACTTAATTTAATAAAACAAGAAAATCAATATTTCAATGCAATATTTTACAGACTGTAGATGACCTGATCAGGCTCATCCTTCTGGAGTTGTTTGAGAACCCACCCAGTACCATTTGCTGAGGAGATGCAGAAAATCCCCATCCTGAGAAAAGTGGTTTCCTGACACGTCTCTCACTTCAACCAAGGTGCAGTTGGAGACCAACATAGTGACCAGCTGGATCAGTGAACTCCTGGCATATCCGGAGTACAACACAGGACGGGATGGGCATCTGAATGGAAAGGACTGGACACTATTAGCGTTGCAGATAAAATGCTGCTGTGTATATATTTATGTATCTATCTCTTGTATATTATTTACAACATTTTTCTGTAGTCTTCATTTTTTTACATTTGCTAAAAAATAAAGTTTATTTGTGAAGAAAATTATTTGTCATATCTTTGTTGGTGGGTTTTTTGGTATAATGAAACCTTAGTGTTCAGAACAGAGTTTACATAGTTGTATCTCATTACATGCCATAAAAACTCACTCTTCTTTAGTTCTATGCCTCAGAGGTCCATTGTCATACCTGTTAATGTTGTGGATGTTCTGCAGGTTGTACTGTATGGATTCAAGCAGTTAGGCTCTTGGCCTGGATGGTGTATCATACATGTAGGATCGACTGGAACCTGGTTCATTCCCCAAAAACCTAATAAGTCAAAAAGAAACCAGGCATACTGTTTTATGAGTAAGCAAATAAAGACTCAGGAGACAGCATCACTGCATAAAACAAATACTGATCCAGGAAGCAACATGTGTTTTACTATGAAACTGTTATTTCATATAAATGATGTGGAGAAACTGTGATACATTGGTACATTGTACATATTGTAGATTATAAACATAAGGTGGAGATGATTATAAATCGCAGCTGCATTTTAGGAGAATGATTACAGTAAACATTACAGCTAAAACACTGGAATGTACTCGTAATTTTTATGTTTTGTTTCTGTATAATACAGAAATCTGTCATCTAAATCTGCCATTGTAAAATTTAAACTTGTGTGGTTTTCACAGGGAATGTGTTAGTAGCCAAATTCATAATAGCTTTGTTATTATTACCCAACACAAGCTACCTTAGTATGATCTTAGATAAGCCTGCCTAAATTAAAAAAAGGAGTTATGCTTCACACCTCTGCATATAGCAGTTGACTGCTATTGTTGGTGTCTCCATGTAATGTAGTAATTGATTATATTGTTAGAAACCTTTTATACATCTTTGCTTCAGACATTTACAACTTCAGTCAGTCAGCGGACTCAAAGTTGTCACCATGATGTAATGTCAGATAAGTTACAGTTATCATATTACAGCTGAAAAATTAGACGGCTACAAAATAACAACTAACCACTGTGAAACATTCTGCTCCAGTCTTTGTTGCGAAGGTGGTTGGGAGTCTATCAGCTTGTGTTCCTTCACTCAAATTCAAGAGGCAGACCTGACACTGTTGTTGGCTTAGCCACAGCGTGTTTTTAGTTTCTCATGTAACCTCAAGAGGTGAAATCCGGTTTAGGGAGGGGCATGCCATTTCTTATACAATCTCTAAACGTTGTGCCAATCACAAGAGACTGAGCGAGCTGACCAATCACAGCAGACTGGGCTGCTGGGAAGGCAGGACGTAAGCCCAAACAGAGTGTTTCAGAAATAGGTGCTGCAGAAACGGGCAGTGGAAGAATAATAATGTGTTCTTTGAACACTAAAGCACCTAAATCTGTTCCACTAGACCCCATTATTACATTTATGACCCTGGAAATGAGCATAGTAAGACTTTTTTTTAGGAATTATGTTTTTTAAAATATTACTACTTCCATCAGCTATCCAACAACAGCAGAAATTAAGACAAAGGCAAGACACTAAATCTCTGAATATTAAGGACAGAGAATAACAAAAAAACGGTAAAAACTCTTTGTGTGTTCTTTCATCAGAGGAAGCTGAACTTGAAGTGGATTTCTGCCATCATAATCACTATCCATTTGAAAATTCAGGATGTTGTCCACGAAGTCTCTGTATATACATACATTACATGCATATATATATATATATATATATATATATATATATATATATATACATATATATATATATATATATATATATTCTTTGTTATGCACCAATACACCAAGCCGAATTCCTTGGATGTGAAAACCTACTTGGCAATAAAAAACGATTCTGATTCTGATTCTGAATGGCACCACATACACTACTCAATACAAGAGGTCTTTATTTTGTTGCCACTGGTCATTCAGGTTTCAGTAGTGTGGATACTAGGGCTGGGTATCGCCACTGATTTCCTGAATCAATTCAATTTTGATTCAAGGGGTCCCAGTTCGATTCGATATCGATTCGAGTGGAGATATTTCAGTTACAATACCAATTTTTGCTAGTATGTGAAAGAGATTCTCAGAAAACTAATAGTGTAACATTTACAAGGAATTATATTTTAAAAAGAATAAATTCACAACAGGAATAAAAGTGAATATTTTATAACTAAATGTTGTTTCTAGAGCAGCAACAGTAGTATTAAAACAGCAAAGTCACAATTTAAACTTTATCTCACTGGAAACAAAATAAGAATCCTAATAAAATAAATCATATTCCTGACATCACAATACTGAGTGAAGTTTAGAAAGGTTACATACATATGCTATGTCTTGGAGGTCAATTTGAGTGGCCTGCGGTGAGGCTTAGCTGACAGTGCCCCCAAAGAGGACAAGGTGGTTAAAAAAACAGCTCAAAAATTCAAAACAGCAGTGCGCGATTTTAGACAACACTGATCAAGAAGTATATAGTGTACATAATGTACTACATTGAAGTGTACTAATGGAAGTATGTGATTTGAGACACTCTTAGTGTCACAGGACCCCCTGTAGACAGCCTCAGTGTTTCCCCTCCAGCTTGGTCTGTTGTCCAGTTGAACTCCAAGATGTCTGTATCCAGCACCTCAACATCCTCTCCAAGAATGGAGTCTTTGCTCTTCTAAAATACATCATTCTCTCTAGCTCCTCTAATGTTGATAAAGGGACATCATACATTGTTAAAAGCCACAACAGCTATGGTAGCAGACCAAACTGCAGGCACCTCAGGTTAGCTTGGAAGGCCAAATGTCTCTATACTCTTAATGCCATCCACTACTTCCTATCTCATCCCTCAGAACCCTCCCCCCTCTGAAACATCATCACATCTTTGGATGGCATGCTGGTGCTCCAGTAGTAATAGAGGCATGAGGTGTAACACAACAGCGTTAGAGTCCAGTTTTTCTGCTTGAAATAAACAATTGCAAGGGACAACCACTCTCAAAGCATCCAATATTTATTTTCTCTTTGTAACACTTACTCCAAACACATATCTCTCAAATCAAACAAAAAAACCCCAATATAATCTGGCTAAATCAAGTGACAATTTGGTCCTCAGCTCATTTTTAACTTAATTTAAAAGAGAAAACAACCTGTCGCCCTCAATTCAATAGTCAGGGTCAGTCAGGGTTAACAACATTTAGTGAGACATAAATATTCAGAAATATTGTCCATTTCTCTCAACAACTAAATCATATCCACCACAGAGGAAGGCAAAAATGAAAAAAGAAATGGCAGTATAATCTGGCATAAACCATTTTTACCCCTAAATAATGACATGTTTAACTGACTGACATGTTCTGGTAATGTACTGTCATGTTAAGGCTTGATTTCATTTAGCACGCAGATCTTACACTGGCCTCTTTCTTGACTTTGCATGTGCAAACTGGTGTACAATATCTTCAAAATCAATACCACTAACGAGTTCATGTTCAATGGCCAGGGGGAAAGTGCAGAAAGCCTTCTCTGTGACATTGTGGTCCTCAGCTCATTGTCCTCAACTCGTTTTAAAACTGAAAATGACCTCTCACCCTCACAGTTCAAGACAGGCAAGGTTAAAAACATTCTTAATGCAACATAAACATTCGGAAATGTTGTCTTAAGTCCATTTCTCTCATGAACATGCAGCAACTGTGCAGGTGAAGTCTCATTCTGTACAAAGTGCGTGCACTGAATAAGTTCGTCTGCCAAGGAATTGTCCAGGTCTGTCGGATAAGTGGAGCTCAGCTTAGCAGCTTTTTCACGCACATCACAATCACCACAGTCCCTCTCAAATGAAATGCAAAAAGTTCACACACATCTGTGTAGGCATTGATCCATTTGGATAGGCATGAACTGAGTCTGTCAATAATGACATATTATGTTTCAGCCTTAAATCTCTGACTACTATCAGTAAGAGTTACGTCGCTAACATCATCAGACTCGTCTGCAAATCGCTTTCTTTTTCTCATATGTCGAATGTCGAATTGGTAATCCCGTGTAACACTGACAGAGCGTGCTGATTCTTTGAGCTCTGCAAACTGGTCTCGTAAAGAGCCAACATACAATTGCAATGACTGCAAAAGACCAAGAGCAGTAGCTAAATCCATGTCACTTTGTTTTTAGTTGATTACTTGTTGCCTTAAACCTACCCAGTACCCTGTCCCACAAAACAGTCATTATTACTGTCTCAAGTTTATCAAGTTTAGAGACTAGTGCAGCAGCGTCGCGTTTGGTTTGGGTTTTCTCATCACAGTCCGAGGCTATTTTGGCCAGTGTATCTTGCCTGGTAACTGTCATTGAGAACTTTTGTGGAGTCTGCTCTACAACTCCACCTAGTACTGCAGAGAGATTTTAGTGTGTGGCTAATGTAATTGTCGCTGTTATGGAAAACTGTGTTCCAGCGATGGGTTGAGGCGCTACAAAATGTATACAGAGACTGTAACAGGTCAAAAAAAGAGTTAAATTCCTCACAGCAATTATCAATGCTGTTGACACCTACAAGGTTCAATGAATGGGCAGCACACGGTGTGTAATGGATTAGTGGGTTTTCTTTTTTTAATTGAGCCTGGAGCCCATTGTATTTGCCAGACATGTTGCTGGCATTATCATTTGTTTGTGTGTTTGTTTATTTGATCCACCATTAGATACAGCAAATATGCAGTAGCTATTCTTCCTGGGGTCCTCATATTACATTTTCAAACAATATTTTCATCTTAGACACAGACAATACACTTCCATAACATTCATACTAACAATCCTTTCATACAGATATACGTACATACATATATACATATATGCATACATACATACATACATACATACATACAGTAGCTCTATTATTTACTTCTTGGTTGAAGAAAAAATAAATCAATACATAAATGAAAAGTCAGAAAGGAAAGTGGAGAGACAAAAACACAACTCTCCTTGCCTTTAGGGATCACAAGATAACTCAATTCCCAGTGAGAAGCACTTAACACCATTGTCTTCAAGGTATCCCATATGTAAATAAATATATTTTTAATTTTTTGTTAAAGCAGTTTCTGTTACTATTTGAACTTAAAAAACTTAGTAATAAATTCCATGTCACCATTGCTCTGTAGTGAATTGTTCCTTTTATTACATTTGTTCTGCACGGAGGCAGCCGAAATCGACCCTCTGATGCCTGAGTACAGTACTGATGTTCATCAGAAAAGAATGTTAATTTATTATAGAGTACTTGTGGGATTTTATTTATAATAATATTTTTAATGAAGGACACAAGTGAGTAATGTAACTTACTTTTAACATTTAACCAGATGAGCTGATTATGCATTGATATGCCACTCGTTCTGTATGGACAATTCAGAGCTATACAAGCTGCTTTATTTTGGGCTACTTGTAGCTTGTGCAAATTACTTTGTGTTGTATTGGACCAGATGACTGCACCGTAATCTAAATGCGATAGAACTAGCACCTAAATTAGTTGTTTGATCAGGTAGCTTGGCATAAAGTTCTTACAGTGTCTTAATACTGCCATGCCTCTGCTCATCTTTATCACCCTCTGATCAATGTAACTGTTCCACAACATTCTGTCATCAATAATTAATCCTAATAACTTTACCTCCGTCTTTTGTTCTATATATTTATCTCCTATACTTAGATTTAAGTATACTTTGGCCACGACAGTTTGACAAGTCCAACCCCAAGTCTCTAACCATTTTAATCACAGATTCAGCCAGGCTTATGCCTGTGTGGCTGTGGAGGGGCTCAAACCTGATAAATCTCTCCACTACTCTTCCATCTCTACTGACAAAATGAAAAACAAACATGAGTTGGTCTACGTGTGCTAAATCTGACATTGAGTCAACGATTACAGAGAAATATTTAGCCTGTCTGATTTCCTCTGCTATCACTTGCTTAGTTTTCTCACCCATTAATGAAATGAATTCTCCACATACAGTTGAGGACAAATAGGAGGGCTTACCTCTACCCTTATTGCCATGCTTCTCAATGTGCTCCTTTAAAAAGGGATCAAACTCTGCTATCAGTTCAAGCAGACCCAAATAGTTTACGCTGCGCGCCGAGCGCAGCAGTTCGTTGTCGCCTCGGAGTGGTAATCCTCTTGCTCCCAAAAACTTAATGACAGCGACCACACGTCCACACGTCTAAAGACTTCTTTCCAATACTGTTGTTCTCCGCACACTGTCGGGCAAGTGAAGCGTCCACCCTGCCCATGTTTTTACACCTGTGCGACAAAGAAAGCATGTTTTGTCTATGTTCTGCACTCTTTTCGTGATCACAAATCCACTCTGGATGTTTCCAATCACAAAATCCGCTGCTAAATGCATGCCTCTGTGACGACAGGAGTTTGCAGGCATAGCAGTAAATTGAACCAGTCGATGGCGATTAAAGTAGTCATTCCCTTGGCACAATTTGGTTGTTTTGGAGACGGCAATTAAGTAAATCATTGGTGAGAGAGCGTGTCCTAGACCCAACACCAGACTCCCTCACTGATCCCGTAGGATATTTGGAAGCCCGGTTCTGGAAAGCTGCAGGCCCTCGGTCGATTGCCTCCTCTCGTAACAGCTCTGTAAAGGGTCCCCACAGTGTAGGAGCAACGTCAGTGTGGAGGCGCGGAGTCTGCTCGCAGTCCCAGGTGACCGCGACCCATCGGTTCCCTCATCGGTTGCACTTGCAGGCACAGCGTGGTCCGGGCTGTAGTTGTATGCTGCTGGGGGCTTCTCGCTGTCCAGACTGCTAACGTTAGCAGCGCTAATGGTCGCAGTTGCAGGTGCAGCTGGGTCCGGGCTGCCATTGCAAGCTGCTGCTGCTGGGGACTTCTTGCTGTCCAGGCTGCTAACGTTAGCAGCGCTAATGTTAGCTGTTCCGACAGCCGGTGGTAAAGAAATGTCATCACTAACTTTAACGTTAGCTGAGCAATCCACGTTAGCTGGTCTGACTGCCAGTGAAGAAATGTCATCACGAGCTGAGCTGCCTTCGCTGTTGGTAGATGGTAACAGAAGTGAAGAAATGACCTATATTATTTTAAATTCTCTGCCTTTCTGATGTCTCAGTCCTTTTTTAATTTTCGTTTGGCGCTCCCGGCTTCTCCATTTTCACATCTTTTGAACGAAAGCTGGTGGTATCCTTGACAACGTCACCCGCGTCAATGTCAACATGTTGATTGGCATTACCTTTGACCCGCCTTGCTCAGCCTGACCAATGAGAGGAGGGCCAGTCAGCTCACAGGGTGGCGTGTTAAAAGGTACAGCGGCACCAGCAGACAGTTTAACAAAAAGTGAGATCTGACCAAAGACTGTAAAATATTTTACTCTCCCTGCCCTGGGCCCTTTAAAAGTCTTGGGCCCCTGGGCAATTGCCCTGTTGCTCTTATGGTTAATCTGGCCTTGACTGCCAGTGGTTCGCACGTGCGGCGTCATCAACAGCTCCTCCCACAAGTCTTCAACAGCCCCTCCCGTTGCGGAAGGCCGCCGC
The DNA here is from genome assembly GCF_011397635.1 of Epinephelus fuscoguttatus. Taxonomy (NCBI): domain Eukaryota; kingdom Metazoa; phylum Chordata; class Actinopteri; order Perciformes; family Serranidae; genus Epinephelus; species Epinephelus fuscoguttatus. The sequence goes on along the minus strand of NC_064769.1, from coordinate 3,318,545 downwards.
GGTCTGTTTAAACTTAAAGGGTTCTGCCAATATGACTACCCTACGAGGCGGAAAATTGGGCGCCTCGGATCAACTTTCATTTCCGCCTCTGTGTGTGTAAACGCTTGCATCTGGCCAGCAAATAGGCCCAACATTCGCAGAAAATCTAACAGTGTAAAAGGGGCTTCTGTTTTTCTGGCTTAAAGGTACATGTAGAACAAATCTGTCCCCCCACTCTGTGTTCATTACTTTTATACAGAACAGTGAGGCGCAATAACGGCACGGCATCACCACCTTTTACAGGCTGTGTAAAACGGGCGTATGTCTCCAAACTCCTTCTCCTATCTACTACTGATACACCCCACAACTACAGAGTCGTCGGGGAACTTTTGCAGATGACAGGACAGGTGAAAGTTCAAAGTCAGGGGTGAAGAGAGTGAAGAGGAATGATGCTACTTTGCTGCTCACCACCTGTTCAGACACAGAGCATCACAGCTGGTGTGTTCACATAAGGTCTGTGGTGGGCCAAGGCTAACCTCTCCAGGACTTCCATGATGTGAGAGATGTGAGGGTGATGAGTTTCATCGATAGTGGCATAATAGTGCTTGAAAAAGCGGTATAGAAGCATTTGGAATAAATCAGATTAGATCAGGAAACAGCTCACTCCAATATAATAAAACATAGTTGAAATATAGAACAGGAGAAATCAGAAATACCTGTCAGTAATATAAGCTTGTTTCAAATGAAGACCTTGTTTTCTCGCTGCAGTTAAGGTAAATAAAGGCCCAGGCTGGTGTTTCAGAATGTAGGATAATCAGTCTTGTTACTTTTTCATGTTTCACTTCATACTCATACTACTGCTCCATTGTACCAATTTCCCTCAGGCCTTGTAGGATGCCAGCAACCCCAAATCTGCAACAGAAGAAAACCAGCAGTAGAGATGAAACCTCACTGCCCATAAATCAGCTCTCGGATGACCCTCACTCCTCCAGCTCTGTGACCTTGGACAATCCCTCTGACAGCCCCTGTCTGTCCTCCTCAGGAAAGGTATTCACTCTCTGCCAAGCATTGTTGGTCCTCTTGATTTTTATGCCTCAGCACTGGCAATAGCCATGGCCAGAGGCATTACGTTTTCAGGCTGTCTGTCTGTTCATCCATCAGTCCCATTCTCGTTAACATGGTATCTAAAAAATGCCTAATGAATGTTCTTCAAATTTTGCACAAATGTTTAATTTGACTTAATGATGAACTGTTTAGATTTTGGTGGTCAAAAGTCAAGGTCATGGTGACCTTGCATCAGTGTCATTCTTGTGAACATGATATCTCAAGAACACCTTGTGGGAATTTCTTGCAAAATTGGCACAAACATCCACTTTGAGTCGCATATGAACTGATAAGAATTTGGTTGTCAAAGGTCAAGATCATTGTCATCTGTCGCATTCTCGTGGCTACATCTCAAGTACTCTCGCGTGACCAGCCTCCCTTACTTCGGAATGGGAGTCTGGGGACATTCGTCTTTCGTTTTGTAATAGAAATGAGCGGGGATATCCAGACCACGTGACGGCATTGCCATAAGTATGGCACGTGTGTTACATGTAACAGAGATGTACCAGAAACACAGAGAGCAGGTTACCAGTGCGTAGTACTGTGATGTGGGTTCGTAATGTAGTCAGTCATGACTCAGACTACTACACCGAAGAAACGTGTGGATATTTGTCGGGTTTGTTCGGCGTCGGGGAACAGCAATTCCTGTGTAGGAGGGTTTAAGGCAAAGCTAATCAGCCGTTGGTCGAGGAAGTACGGAAGTAAACGGATTTGGATCCAATCACATCACTGCCACTGGGAGCCAGCGCTAGTTCTTTTACAACTTTCCTATGGGAATGTCCACAGACGACGGAGTCAGCCAGCGTGCTGACATCATCGGTGTCTGTGTAAGAGACTACATCTCAAGAACACCTTGAGGGAATTTCTTTAAATTTGACACAAACGTCCACTTGGACTCAGCAAAGAAGTGATTAGAATTTGGTGGTCAAAGGTCAAGGTCACTGTGACCTTACATCCTTCCCATTCTCGTGAAACTGATATCTGAAGAAGGCCTTGAGGGAGTTTCCTGAAATTCAGCACAAACATCCACTTGAACTTTAGAATGAACTGATTAGAATTTGGTCACCAAAGGTCAAGGTCACTGTGACCACTCAAAACATTTTTGGCCATAATTCAAGAATTTTCAGTCACTAATTATGACAAAATTTCACGTCTGAAAGGATATTAAGATAAAGTGCTCTACAATGGTTCAGGTCATACCTAACAGACAAGCGTTTTTGCGTGGGTATTGCTGACGCTAGGTCTGGTGCAACAGACGTCCACTGTGGGGTACCTAGGTCTGATTCTCTTTTTTCAACGTACATGCTCCCTCGTGGTCCTCTTATATGCAGGCATAATATCAGTTTTCATTTGTACGCAGATGATACTCAGATCTATTTAAGCTGTTATCCAACAAACAACTATCAAAACACAACTAACCTACTAAACTGCTTTCAGGACATTCACAAGTGGATGTCACAAAACTTCCTGCAGCTTAATGATGACAGAACAGAGATATTGATCATAGGACAAAATAGTGCAAACTAGTGATGTGCGGATGGGCTCTGACGGCACCTGAATCCGCATCTATCCATCAATCATCCATCCGCGCAAATTAATTTTCTATAATTACAGACCCGCATCCACCCGCACCCGCATGTTTATATTATCAGGAAAGATTAGATCCTGGCCGATCCCGTCAGCTGACTGACATTAAAATAATCAATAAAATGGCGCTGTTACTCCGTGCGTAAAGGCGCACATTGGCACTCTTAATGAGGAGACACTCATTTCTGCTGCTGCGGGGATCACTGTGTTAAATAAACCCTTCCACATGACACATTTAAAGAGTATGCTTGCCCAACCAATCGTACATTATTTATCAGCGAGATATAAGCATGATGATAAAGAAGGCCTATTGTATTGCACACGACACAAGTAGGCTCATTTTAAACAAACATTTATTTTTAGGAAACGTTCTTTTTTCAGTATTTCAACAATAGCCTGAACATCGGCTTACATTTTACTCACAGTTCTGCAAGTCGCTAAAACTTCCTGAGCATATAAATGACAGAATAATTAAACAAAATAATGTTAGGCCGCTGTCCAAAATAAATAATAAATCATAACGGCATCCAGCAGTCCAAAACACAGCGAGGCTCGCAAATTCAGATCACTTTTCTGTTAATTAAAATAAAATTCTGAATGTCATGGCAACTTTACGAACAGTAACAGTCCAGTTAGTGTTCATTTTTCCAACATATATTATAAATGTGCCACTGCCTAAGTGCGCAGCAGTTCAAAAATAAATAGAACAGTGTTGTAGCTTAAAGCCAAACCAACACTCGCACTAATAACGAACAGGCCTAATGCAATCTAAAGTCATGGCCTAATCTTTGGACTTCTTCTTTGCACTGTGCAAAAATAAGATAGCATCCATTGTACCAGGATTCAAGTGATTCCGCCTCGCCTCTATGATGCGCCCTGCTGCGTTGAATGAGCGCTCACTCGCAGCACTAGTTGCGGGAATACACAAGACTCTCCTTGCAAGGCTTGCAAGGAGCCCTCCGTCATGCTCCGGTGTTCTGGTCCATACACAGGGGTCCTCAATTAGGCTCAATGAGAGTCTGGCCGCCAGCCAGATTGTGCCTGACTAAATATAAATATTAAAATGTGTTGTTCACATTTTAGAGCATGCAATACATTTTCCCCTCATTAATGTTTGTCAAAGCAATTTGTAAACTTTGTTTTTAAAGGGTGCGATTTAAATAAAAGTTATTATTAGGCTATTATTTTCACCCGCCCATAACCCATCCGCCATTAATCAGATTGTTCATTTTTATCACCCGATCCGCCCGATCTGCGGATTAACTGCGGACCGGGCGGTTATAACTGCCATCCGCGCATCTCTAGTGCAAACGTTTAAATGTCAAACATTCTTGGTTCTCTGTCTCACTCAATAACTTCACACTGCAGAAATCCTGGTGTCATTTTTGATCAAACCCTCAGTTTAGACAAACATGTAAATTCGGTAGTTCAATCCAGCTTCTACTATCTCAGAAATATCTTGAGAGTCAGATCATTCCTATCCAACAAACATCTGGAAACTGTTATCCATTTATAACCAGTCATTTAGGTTATTGCAATTCCTTGCTCTCTGGCATCAGTAAAAAATCCCTCTCACATGTCCAGCTAATCCAAAACTCTGCTGCCAGAATCTTGACTCGGACTAGAAAACCACACCAATCCTGATTTTATTGATTACTTACAAAGCCCTCAGAGGCCTTGCTCCAATTTAAATATCAGATCTATCATTGCCCTATGTTCCTTCTCGCACCATGAGATCCCCAGATGCATCTTTTCTTGTTGTTCCAAGGTCTCTATAATCAACAAAATAAAAGTAAATTATATTAAAATGTGGCGGAGGTCATTTACACTCCCACCAAATCATGAGTGATTTTCGGAACAATATAGGATGTAAGCACAAATGATTTCTAACTTGATAATGACCTTTGATTCAAAAGCCTACAAATACTGTGAGTCCATCTTTCTCCAGAGTCTAGATGAATGTCCACATAAAATGTTTCCCACTGTAAAGGATATGGTTCTGAACTAAAGAGGAAGGTTAAGCAGTCTCTAGGAGCAGGATCAGCTTCCGGACCGGACATTCGACCTCAGATGGCTTGCCAGAATGCTGTCCTTCTCTTCCCATCTTCTGGTCTCCAAGGAAAACTTTTACTCTTCTTACAAGTCCATCCTCATCAGTCACTGTCTCCATGACCTTGGCCAATCTCCACTCATTCCGTGGCAGATCATCTGCTTTCTCCATGACTATGTCACCGACTTTCAGGTTACTTTTTGGAGTATACCAGCGTTGTCTGGTGGCAATATTGGAGAGGTATTCTCTTTTCCAATGACTCTATAATGAATCTGCCAGGAGGCGGTAGCACTGCCACAGACTTCATAGTGGGTAGGTGATTGGGCGTTAGTGGTTCAGGACTATCTGGATCATTCAGGTTGTTGACTGTGAGTGGATGACTGTTCACAATAGGCATTGCCTCATAGAAGAACGTCCGCAGAGAGGCATCGTCCAGCCTGCCTGATGACAGTGAGAGAGTGGAACGAAGAACATTCCTTACTGTTCTGATCTCTCTCTCCCATACACTTCCTGAAAGGCTGGAGTGGGGGGTGTTAAAGTCAAAGTCACACAGCCCTTTAGCTAAAAATGCAGTCAAACGTTTATCATCAACTTGCTTTAGAGCTTCTCTCAATTCATTTTTAGCTCCAATAAAATTTGTTCCTTGGTCACATTTGATCTGACGTTCTGCTCCTCTGATGGCGATGAAACAAGGAAGGCCATTGATAAAGGAATCTGTTGACATGTCTTCCAGCATTTCAATGTGGATAGCTCAACAGCAAAGGTATGTGAAATGGAGGCCGTATCTCTTGTGCACCTTGTGCCTCTCTTTGGTGGGAAATGGACCAAAACAATCCATTCCACAATAGTTAAATGGTAGCGAATGATCTACATGCTCTGATGGCAGATCAGCCATTCTCTGTTCTTCTGCATATCTCCTGAGTTTCCAACATTTGACACATTGATATATTATGCAGAATCAGCTCCTCCTGGAATCCAGTATCCATTTGATCCAATCTCATTAATTAAGACCCTCTCCTTGATGTCTTGCTTGCTCATGATTTCGAGATATTATTATCTTGGTAATGTGATGATCATTTGGAATTATCACTGGATGTTTTTGCAGTGTAGGGAGAGATGCATTTTTCAGTCTTCCTCCCACCTTGAGGATTCCATCTTGGTCAAGAAAAGCATCCAACTGGTATAGTTTACTCTGAGATGAACGTCAAGCTCCCTTACTGGGCAACTTGATCTCTTCTTGATACGCTTGTCTCTGTAAGTCCTTAAGATAATGCGATGTGCATCCTCTCGCTCAAGTACAGTGCTTGAGCAGTGCAAAGATCTGTTGACTTGTCACCCCTGGCACGACAAAGGAGATGTGCAACAGCTTGAGTGACTTTATACCATGAAGAAAATGTTGACAAGCGGTCTGAGAGACTTTCTTGCTCCATAGTCTGTACATTTAGTGTCTGAACCTAACATCTGCAGCTGGAGGTATTTCTCTATCCCACAAGAACAGAGGTCCCATAAACCAGTTCGATGTGAGAAGCTCACTTGGACTTGAACCTCTTGAGGTGAGGTCTGCAGGGTTTTTGTCAGTAGGGACATATCTCCACTGCTGAGGAGTTGTGCTGAGACGTATCTTCTGTATCCTATTTGACACAAAGGTGTGGAAACGACGTGCCTCGTTGTTGATGTACCCGAAAAGAGTCAGTCCAAAAGTACTCATCAATGTCTGTGAGACAAAGTTCCTCCTCCAGGGTGGTGCATAATGCACCATTCCATCCTCATTCACATCAATCAATCAATGAATTTTATTTATAAAGCCCAATATCACAAATCACAATTTGCCTCACAGGGCTTTACAGCATACAACATCCCTCTGTCCTTTGGACCCTCACAGCGGATAAGGAAAAACTCCCCCCAAAAAACCCTGTAACGGGGGGAAAAAACGGTAGAAACCTCAGGAAGAGCAACTGAGGAGGGATCTGTTAAATATCAGGTCTCTATCGTCTAAAGCAGTGTTAGTAAACTAATTAATATCAGATAATCATATTGATTTACTCAGTCTCACTGAAACCTGGTTGTGTCCAGATGAATATGTTAGTCTAAATGAATCCACTCCTCCCAGTCATAGTAATACCCACATTCCTTGAGGCAGCGGCCGAGGAGGGGGAGTTGCAGCCATTTTTAACTCTAGTCTGTTAATCAGCCCTAAACCTAACCTAGATTTTAATTCATTTGACAGCCTCGTTCTTAGTCTTTTACATCCGACCTGGAAAACCTCGCAGCCACTTTTATTTGTTATAGTGTACCGTGCTCCTGGCCCGTATTCTGAATTTGTATCTGAATTCTCAGAGTTTTTATCCAGTTTAGTTCTTAAATCAGATAAAGTTATTACTGTAGGCGATTTTAACATTCATGTTGACGTTGATAATGACTCCCTGGCTACCGTGTTTATCTCATTATTAGACTCCATTGGCTTCAGTCAGGGTGTACATGAACCCACTCATTGTTTTAACCATACCCTCGATCTAGTTCTCACGTATGGAATTGAAATTGATAACCTAAAAGTCTTTCCACAGAATCCTCGCTATCGGATCATTATCTGATTACTTATGATTTCTTTTACTCGATTACATACACCACTCAGCAACAGTTACTATACTAGATGTTTATCAGATAGTGCTGTCGCAAAATTTAAGGAAAAGATTACTCCGTCGTTAAATTCAATACCAAGTCCTCAGTAACAGAGGTTTCGTTGACTTTGATCATTTTGTCGATAGCGCCGTAGGCTCGCTGCGAACAACACTTGACTCTGTAGCTCCTCTTAAAAAGAAGTTAAAAAAGCAAAGAAAGTTTGCTCCTTGATATAACTCTCAAACCCGTAAGTTAAAACAAATATCGTGAAAATTTGAAAGGAATTGGTGATTAACCAAACTGGACGAATCTCGTTTAATCTGGACAGACAGTCTCAAAACTTATAAGAGGGGCCTTCGCAATGCCAGAGCAAACTATTACTCAGCTTTAATAGAAGAAAACAAAAATAACCCCAGGTTTCTTTTCAGCACTGTAGCCAGGCTGACTGAGAGTCAAAACTCTATTGAGCCTTGTATTCCTTTACCCCCTAGCAGTAATGATTTTATGAGCTTTTTTAACGACAAAATTCTAACTATTAGAGGCAAAATTCATGACCTCCTGTCCTCAGATAGTACCTATCTAACCTCAAACACAGCTGTAAGACCTAATATATATTTAGATTGCTTCTCCCCAATTTCTCTTCAAGAATTGACCGTAGTGATTTCTTCATCTAAATCATCAACGTGTCTCTTAGACCCCATCCCAACTAGGCTACTTAAGGAGGTCTTTCCTTTAGTTAACACTCATATATTAGATTTGATCAATATATCCTTATTAACAGGCTATGTACCACAGTCTTTTAAGGTAGCTGTAATTAAACCTCTACTAAAAAAGCCCACCCTGGATCCAGAGGTGTTAGCCAATTATAGACCAATATCTAATCTTCCCTTTCTGTCAAAGATCCTTGAGAAAGTAGTCGCAGACCAGCTGTGTGATTTTCTCCATGATAATAATTTATTTGAGGAATTTCAGTCAGGATTTAGAGTGCATCATAGCACTGAGACAGCACTAGTCAAAATTACAAATTACCTTCTCATTGCTTCAGACAAAGGACTTGTCTCTGTACTTGTTTTATTAGATCTTAGTGCAGCGTTTGACACTATTGACCATCAAATTCTACTGCTGAGACTGGAACACTTAATTGGCCTAAAAGGTTCTGCACTGAGCTGGTTTAAATCTTATTTATCTGATCGTTTTCAGTTTGTTGACGTTCATAATGAATCGTCCTCACGTACCAAAGTTTGTTTTGGAGTTCCATGAGTTCTGTGCTCAGACCAATCCTATTTACTCTATATATGCTTCCTTTAGGTAACATCATTAGAAATCACTCTATAAATTTCCATTGTTATGCGGATGATACTCAGTTGTATTTATTGATGAAGCCAGAAGAAACTAATCAATTAACTAAACTCCATAACTGCCTTAAAGACATAAAAACTTGGATGAGCACCAATTTCCTGATGTTAAATTCAGACAAAACTGAAGTTATTGTTCTTGGACCCAGACAACTCAGGGACTCTTTATCTGATGACATAGTTTCTCTAGATGGCATTGCTCTGGCCTCTAGCACTACCGTAAGAAACTTCGGAGTGATATTTGATCAAGATTTGTCTTTTAATTCTCATTTAAAACAAACCTCACGGACTGCATTTTTTCATCTGCGTAATATTGCGAAAATTAGGCCTATCCTGACCCGAAAAGATGCAAAAATTGGTCCACGCTTTTGTTACCTCTAGGCTGGATTACTGTAACTCTCTATTATCAGGTAGCTCTAGTAAGTCCTTAAAAACTCTCCAGCTAATTCAGAATGCAGCAGCACGTGTACTAACAGGAACTAAGAAACGAGATCATATTTCTCCTGTTTTAGCTTCTCTGCACTGGCTCCCTGTAAAATCCAGAATTGAATTTAAAATCCTACTGTTAACTTATAAAGCTCTAAATGGTCAAGCTCCGTCATATCTTAGAGAGCTCATAGTGTCATATTATCCCACCAGAACACTGCGCTCTGAGAACGCAGGGTTACTCGTGGTCCCTAAAGTCTCCAAAAGTAGATCAGGAGCCAGAGCCTTCAGCTATCAGGCTCCTCTCCTGTGGAATCATCTTCCTGTTACAGTCCGGGAGGCAGACACCGTCTCCACATTTAAGACCAGAATTAAGACTTTCCTCTTTGATAAAGTTTATAGTTAGGGCTGGCTCAGGCTTGCCCTGTACCAGCCCCTAGTTAGGCTGACTTAGGCCTAGTCTGCCGGAGGACCCCCCTGTAATACACCGGGCACCTTCTCTCCTTCTCTCTCTCTCTCGTATTCTATTACTGCATCTTGCTAACTCGGCCATTCTGGATGTCACTAACTCGGCTTCTTCTCCAGAGCCTTTGTGCTCCACTGTCTCTCAGATTAACTCATATCGCAACGGTGCCTGGATAGCGTGACGTGTGTGGTTGTGCTGCTGCCGTGGTCCTGCCAGATGCCTCCTGCTGCTGCTGCCATCATTAGTCATTAGTCATACTTCTACTGTTATTATACACATATAACTATTGTCACGCATGTATACTGCCAGATATTAATACATACTTTCAACATATTGTACCACAGTAGCCAGAACTATAACTATAATATTATTACTTTCAACAATGTTGTTGTAAGCTACTGTCATTACCTGTATCTCTCTCTCTCTCTCTCTCTCTCTCTCTGTGTCTCATTGTGTCATGTGGATTACTGTTAATTTGTTATGCTGATCTGTTCTGTACGACATCTATTGCACGTCCGTCCGTCCTGGAAGAGGGATCCCTCCTCAGTTGCTCTTCCTGAGGTTTCTACCGTTTTTTTTCCCCGTTAAAGGGTTTTTTTTGGGGGAGTTTTTCCTTATCCGCTGCGAGGGTCATAAGGACAGAGGGATGTCATATGCTGTAAAGCCCTGTGAGGCAAATTGTGATTTGTGATATTGGGCTTTATAAATAAAATTGATTGAAATTGATTGATTGATCCCTCTTCCAGGACGGACAGACGTGCGATAGATGTCGTACAGAACAGATCAGCATAATAAATTAACAGTAATCCGTATGACACAATGAGACAGAAAGAGAGACAGACAGACAGAGAGAGAGATGCAGGACAGACTGTAATGACATTAGCTTACAACAACATTAATGAAAGTAATAATATTATAGTTATAGTTCTGGCTACTGTGGTACAATATGTTGAAAGAATATATTAATATCTGGCAGTATTCACATGTCTTTAGTACGAACATTGTCCATAACCATATGTGTTTACATCAGAGAAGTGTTTCAAGACGTGTCCACAGTCAGCTGGAGCATAGCAAGGGGGTATGCTGATTTTCTCTAAATTTCATTTTTTCATTTATTGGTTTATTTTGTCGGGACAGTGCATATTAATGAACATACATGATGTAATGTAAATATGCTGGAGTTAGCATGCATGCTAAATTTCATCCGCAGTCCCCAAACAGTAAACATAAAAAACGGTCAGCACATTACAATACAAAAGTTCAATGTAAAACAGTATACATGTACAAACGTGCTTAAATACCTACAAGTTCGTGTACACATACACACACATATAAATAACAACACACATACAAAAGACAAGCCAGATTAAGAATGCTCACAGGTTTGATTGTCTAGGATCCAATTTTTAAGTTGCACTTTAAAAGACCCAAAAGATGGACACTCACACTTACAAATTTGTAAGATTATTCTTCCAGCAATCCCACACTGGTTGCAGACAACTAAGGAGAGGGTCATCCCAGCCTGTGCCATGCCTACACATTTCCTGAAGCACCTTTTTGCCGATGAGCAGGAAGGATGCAACAAACCCAAGTGGGTCGTAAAGGGGAGGTAACTGTGGACAGTATGCCATGACGTGCTGCTGGCTGTTCTTTGAGGAAGATCCGAAATCTGAAGGTGTCAGATTCAATAGGCCAATGGATTCCTAAGGCTCGCCCCAATATAGAACTGTCAATGGCGAAGTAAGAGTGGTTACTTCATTAGCACGTTCAGATAGGAATATACTCTCTCGCATTGATTTATTGTTAGACGCAAACTTGTGCAGTCTCAAACCACCCATGGCACAGAGTTTCTGAGCTTCCTTTGCTAGCTAAATAATTTAATCTGCACTGTCATCAACACAAAACTCACTCATAATGAACTGTGAGCTGAGGGGGAACAGACTCTTGCTCCTTTGCAAGATGTTACAATCCATAGTTGGCGCATCCAGGCAATAATGCATCCCCAAAGAGATGTACCTTCATGCAGAAGTCCTGTGGCTTTGCAGTCAGATTTCCATCCTTCCACCAGGAGAAGCGTAGGTAGTCTCTTTCAGCTTCACACACATGGAACTGGTGAAACATCCTTTCGAGATCACACATCAGTGCAATATGGTGCTGCCTGAATCTGATGAGAACACCATTCAGATTATTAAACAGATCTGGGCCCATCAGTGGGTGGTCACTTAGGCTAGTTCCCTTGCAGCTCATGATACACTTTGTGGAGAGGGATATACCTTTTTTTTTTTCCTTCCTTCCCCTCATCATAAACTTCCTCTGCGTCATCCTTTTTAATGACCTCATTCATGAACTTCACATTATGCTCTTTGTAGTTCTTATCCTTCAGCAGCTTTCTCTTTAGATGGCTGAGCCGGACAATGGCTAGTTGTTTATTGTCAGGGAGGTACGGTCTCTCTTTAAAGGGGAGTGGCATTTCATAATGGCCACAAGTGTTCTTCTGAATACCTTCCTGTAACATGTTCAGGAAGAGAATGTCATCCTGAAACTCCGTTTTGCCATCTTCACTGGCATCCTTAAAGTCAGACTCAAGTACCTTTATAGCATCTGACGGAGTTGCCGGAGGAAGCTCTCTGACAGCAACTCTGTGGCACGTTGGTGATTCTTGATGAGTCGAGATGAGGTGATGACCAGCCTACAACGCTCCATCCTAGATCTGTGCAAACTGCATAGGGTTCATTATCTCCTCCCACAATTAACTGCCGTGGTGCCAGTGTCCTTGAGCAATTGTAGCCTATTAAAAGTCCAACTTCACACTCTAACTGTGGTCTATGACGGCAATCCTTTGCGCTATGGCCTGGCTTCAAGCATAGCACAATTTTTTTTCTTTCACATATTTCCTTCTTTCATCCAGAGACTTCCTTTAATCTCAGGTCAGCTATGCAGCCGATGTCTACTGGCTTGACATAACATACACGGTGGCTTTAAACCTGTCTTTGACTGCACTGGAGTTTAAGTCTCTGTAGCTGTCTGTGTATCTGTGTATGGAGAACACTGCATTTAGTCTTCTTTTCTTTAAGACAGCCTTTCGCTGTAGGTTATTCTGATGACCGGAGGGCTTGAAAAGAGGTTATTGGATTATAGGCATTCTCTGCCTCCATCAACATGAAGGCCACAAAATTCTGAAAGTCTGGAAATTTTTGCATATCTTTCATAACTTGGGTAACTTGGCGGTTCCACTGTGATGCTGCCCAGTCAGGTAACTTCTGGACCAATTTCTGATTTTCTTCGAATTCATTCAAAATATCAAGGCGTTTAACATGTGGCATGGCTTCCTGACATGCATGCAAAAAATTAGTAAATGCTCTGAATCCCTCAGCGTCTTTTGACTGATGCTGAATGCCCTCTGTATCACGAATGGCTGACCAAACCTTGGGTCGAGAGAGTTCCATGCATCTTTGTAAGCTTCATCATAATTTCTGTAAAAGTTTTCTCCCCCACCCACGTTTGTTAATTGTTTTCACATGTTTCCTAGAGCTGTGTTCTGCCTCTTATTTGCATGTGTGGCCTCTCTACACTCACATAACAATATAATAATATAATGTAATGTAGCCTAGTATATAATGTAGTCTAGTATAACATGTTAAAATAAATGCAATGTGTGGGCTTTGGTTTTCAATCAAAAAAATGATTGATTGGTCAGATAATTTCACAGTTTCATTTGTCATTATTACAAATTATGATGATCATTATTACTGCAATTAGATCATTCTGATTAATGACTGACCATTAAGACGTGTTTCTGATAAATATTTTAATGTGCACAATAATAACCTTTCACATTGTAATCATATTTTTATTTGTTATCTTTTGCATATGTGTGGCTGCTCCGTGTGTGTCTGAGCAGAGTGCACGCATGTTGTGCACCTGCCTAGAGACGCATATTACTAACTTGTTTAACAGCGAAATACTGCGCCGTTGACTTCAGACCAGGTTTTTGTTGGTCACTGGCGCATTTGCTTTTGACGTCATCTAACTAGCAACGCGCCATGACTGCGCCTGACCACTCCTCAGTTTTAGACCGACACACGCAGAGAAGCGCAAGTTCATTTGCTAGTTAAGCGATGAGGGCGTAGGGCGTGAAAATGACAACTGCGCCTGCATCTAAATAGCAATGACACTTGCGACATGGATTATGCGCCCTCCACCGTCCGCTTTAGACCATCTAAATAGGGCCCTATGAGTGATCTGAGTAATCAATGAACAGGATAGAATCACCGGTGAACACAGATGGCTCTGGTATTGGTAGCCTATTCAAGGCTGTTGTGTTTTGGACTGCTTGTGTGACGTAAGATACATCTGTCTGTGGAGGTGATACTGTCTTTGAAACATTAGTGGGTTGTTGGATGGGAGCTGAGTACACAGGCTGCTGTGGAGACACGTGATGCTGCCCCCCAGTGTTGTAATCCACTGAGCAGACACTAGCCTCTTGCATCACTTCCTGATTGTAAATCATCAGTCATGAGTTTTTCGATGCCTCCATTTCGTGAGCAAGTGTCCCGACCTCAGACCATCACATAAAGTCCCTCTGCCGTCGTCATGGCTATCAATCAAAAGCGTGGTGGGACCAGTGAGGTGCAGTTCTTACTGTAGCATCCCTGACTGAATAATGGTCTTGCTCTCTGACCGATGGTTCATCAAGCTTTATTTTCCACACTTCCAAACATACCATGAACGTACCGGAAGAGCTACAATGAAACAAAACGAAAACAAAATATTACATTTCTTTCTTAGTGTAACGTGCCGTAGGCACACTGAGCTAATAGCAACGTAGCGTCTTCTTTAGCGTACACATGCTCATTAAAACTCACAGAAACTATTAAAAAGGGTTCATAAAGTCACACAATTTTAAACACAATATGAAATAAAATGTAGACAAACCTTGTGCTCTTATCAGCCAGGTGCTAGACTTTTACTGTTGTTACAAAAATGTATTTACATTGCACACAACACTGTTCGGTTTCACTCACACTACCGAAAATGTCATTTTCGGATAACTGTAATCCTGAGTGTCCACATTGAAACTGTGCTGATTGCATAGATCGTCTGTGCTGTCAGGGGGAAGATGTGTGTGAAGCATCCATGTTTTCACAGACATGGATTTAAATTGTAAGTGCAACTTTAGCAGAGCATGCGAAGGCATACAACCGTGAGGCAATAATTCTATTTTTTTCCCCCCTGTTTACAGCAATTTAGTCAAAGATCATTAGTTTAACATTTTCAGAAATGTTTTATTTATACTTTCTGGTCTAATTTAACTAAAAGTTAATTACGCACACCCTTACATGTTGAAGGAAGAGTGTGTGATTGCAGTTCCACAATAGTTTGTTGTATGTATTTTAAATTCACCAGCTTTCAATTTATAGTTTCTTTTGCGCTCAACTGCTTCCGAGACATGCAAGACATGTCTTAAATAGCTCAGCATTAAAAGATATTTAGTGTTGCTCATTTTAAAGCAAGGATTATCATAAAACATTCCTTAATTTAAAAATGAGGAAAGAAAAAGCCCAAGTGATATATTTACAAGAAACGCATTTATCTCAGCAAGAACATGATAAACTGAGGAAATTTGGATTTAAAAACACCTTCTTCAGTTCATTTAAGAAGGGTCCAAAGAGAGGAGTTGCTGTATTAATTTCCACCTCTGTCAATTTTGAAGTCATTAAAGAAACAGGCGACAAAGAGGGGAGGTATGTAATTGTAAAAGGGAAAATGGTCAATGTTTATGTGCCACCTAATTCTGATAGAAAGTTTTAGAAATTAGTGTTTGAAATCATAGCCTTGGAAAATGAAGGAATTGTAATATGTGCAGGAGATTTTAACATGATTCTGAATGCTAAACTGGACACAACTAATAACAAGAGAAATAAGACTCATCCGTCATAGCTTGTCAGTACCTCTCTAACTGAACTCGGGATGTTTGATGTTTGGAGGGAACTCCATCCATTGGAGAGGGACTACACACTTTATTCTGCTCCACACTCTGTGTACTCCAGAATAGATTTTTTTTTTATTAACACAGTAGACAGATACCGAATAGAAGAATGTAAGATAGGGATAACTGATTTGTCTGACCACAGTATAATGTACCTCAATATCCACCTAAATAGGTGAAATAAAAATACACTATGGAGACTAAATGTGGGTATGCTGAATAACCAGGAACTACAGGAAGAAGTTAAGAAAGATATTAAATGCTGCAAAGAAGAAAAAAAAAAGACAGTCCAGTTGACTTTACCATACTATGGGACACGGTCAAAGCTGTAATGAGAGGGAGGTTAATAGCAAGGGCATCTTACCAAAAAAAAAAGATTAGAGAGGAAGAATATAAAAAGTTGACTAAACAATTAAAAATATTAGAGCAACAACATAAAAGCAATAAGGATGAATCAGTTTTACAACAAATAATCAGTGTAAGACGACAGATTGATGACATCCTAAGCAATGAGATTGAGAAAAAACTAAAATTCATGAAACAAACCTACTACGAATCAGGACCCAAAGCAACTAAATATAAACTAAATTTGGCAACACGACTCAAGGTCCAGCAAACCTCTAATACCATACATAAGATTAGAGACCCCGCAACAAAACAACTATTATTTGAACCTGAAGAAATAGAAAAAGTTTTTAAAGACTATTATGAAAACTATACTATATTCCCAGCCCACAACTAAAGAAGAGTATGAAATGAAAGAATTCCAGGATTTATTAGACTTGCCAACTATTGGAGAAGAACAGAACAGGAAGTTAATTTCCAATATCACTATGAAGGAACTAGATGCTGCAATTAGCAGATAACCAGGTAGTGATGGATTTCCCAGCGAGTGGTATAACATATTCAAGGAAGAATTAACTCAATCAATTAACTTAATCAGACTCTGACTGAGGGGAAACTGCCTCCCTCCTGGAAAGAGGCAATAATTTCCCTTATTCCAAAGGAAGGGGAAAAACAAGGAATATTGTGAACCATATAGACCTATCTCAATCGTGAATGTGGATTACAAGATTTTTACTTCAATAATCTCTAAAAGATTTGAAAATTTTATGACTGACTTCATTGATGAAGATCAGTCAGGCTTTATAACAGGTAGGCAGACTCAGGATAATGTAACCCTACACATAATAGACCACATGCAAAAACAGGGATTGAGAGCAGTATTAGTGAGCCTCGACGCATAGAAGGCTTTTGACTGTGTCAGTTGGAGATTTCTATATCAGGTACTGGGGAGACTAGGGATTAAAATAACAATCAATACAATGTATTCAAAGCCTCTATCAAGAACCTACAGCAAGGATTAAAATTAATGGACATCTAACTGATAGATTTGTTTAACAGCGAGGGATCCGCCAAGGATGCTGCCTTTGCCCTACCTTGTTTGCAATATTTATTGAACCGCTGGCACAAATGATCAGGCAGAGCAACAATTTGAAAGGAATCCAAATAGGAGAACAGGAACATATTATAGGGCTTTTCGCAAATGATGTTATTGTGATTCTTCAAGACCCGGACAGAACTTTTCCTAAACTGACGTCGACATTAGAGGACTATGGTGAATACTCAGGCTATAAATTAAACATAGCAAAAACACAAATTCTCACATTAAATTATTCTCCAGGCCAAGAAGTTAAAGAAAAATACAAAATCAAATGGAATGCTAAAGTGATCAAATATCTGGGTGTGATACTGGCAAAAAAATCTCAATAAAACATTCGAAATAAATTGTAATCAGATTAATAACAATATAAAGACAGATATCAGGCGGTGGTCAGCTTTCAACATGGATTTCGAGACACGAATTGAGGTAATAAAAATGAATGTATTACCAAGATTGATATACCTTTTTCAATCCATCCCACAAATGATACCAGAGACACAATTTAGACACTGGGACAAACTTATATCTAGATTTATCTGGGCTGGGCAGAAACCAGGGGTCAGGTATAAGACATTTCAATTACAAAAAGAGGTCGGGATGTCCCTGCCTAACCTGAAACAATACTTTGATGCAGCTCAAGGGAGGTTCCTGGTTTGTACATGCTGCCCTCTATATCAGGCAAAATGGAAAGATACAGAGGGCAAGATAGATACTTTCCATATTCAAGCAACACTAGGAGACATAGGAAATAAAATGTCTCAACAAAGCAGTAATTAAATTATTAAACAAACAATGGATATTTGGAGTAAAATGGTGAAAGAATACAATATGGAAGGGGACATCAAATTATTAATCTGGCCTGCTCTAGATCCCAAATTTAAACCAGGAGTCAGTGATGTTGGTTTCTGACAGTGGTGGGACAAGGGCATTACAGCAGTATGTACACTAACTCACAGTGGATTCTTAAAAAGTTTTGGGGAATTACAAAAGGAATTTGGATTTGAAAACAAAAACTTTTTCAGATACCTACGAATAAGAGATTACTATGATAAAAAAATAAAACCAACATTGTCTAGAGAGGGTAATGCAGTGATAGATATTCTAACTGAAGCCTATAAAAAGAAGAATAAAAAACTATCTCGAAAATATATCAGGGCCTTCAGAAACAGGACGGAAACAACACAGATTATATTAAAGTAAAATGCGAGAAAGAACTAAACATAGAAATATCACAGGAGGACTGGCGTTCAATGTGGAATGCACTGCATTCATCCACAAGTTCAAAGAAGTGGAGAATATTTGGTTGGAAAAATTTGATCCGCTACTTTATTACACCACATATAAAGAGCAAATTATCTCACAGGAATAGTGCTGGAGGCAGTGCGGAAACTTGAACGCTGATCACTGCCATATCTTCTGGTTATGCCCAAAAATCCAAACTTTCTGGGAAAATATATGTCTAACTGTGGGAAAGATTTTGGGATATAAGATTCCTAATGATGTTAAAGTTTTGTATTTCTGTGCTTTGAAAGATGATGTGATTAAAAAGAAAGACTGGTGTCTGTGCAAAATATTGCTAATGGCCTGTAAAAAAAAAAAAAACAATCACAAAGAACTGGTATAAACCTGAGACCCCAAGTCTCAGTCTGTGGATGGGCAGAGTTAAAGAAATCTATGCAATGGAAAAGATGACTTTCTGTCTGAGGTCCAGAGGAGCAATCTTCCACAGGAAATGGGAGAAATGGTCTGCCTACATTAGAGGAATAGAGGGTGCTATCAATTAAACAAGACATTTGAAATCATTGGACATGCATCATAATATTGCCAACAGAGGAGCCCCCATGTTTTTGTAAACTGAATGTTTGTTTGTTTGTTCGTTTGTTTGTTATATCTTAAGCTGAAAATACTAAATAAAAAGTATCAAAAAATTTTTTTAATAATAATGCATTTCTTAATAATTTAAGAATTCATTCACCACTTTGTCAGCTGTGGACAGTTGTCCTGCTGAGGACAACATTAGTTTGGATCTCTGAGGGCAGGCACAAGAGCTCCTAATGATGCTGTGGTGAATCCTTTGTAGAGTGTCTAATTTAAACCAGAGGTGCAGGTCACCCTGAGATCCTTGAGTGTTTGGATTGATTTTTAATTTCATTAATTACTGTCTCATCAATGAATAATAAATAAGTGAAGTTCTTTGCTAAGTTAGCTATGGTGTTGTTTTCCTCCCCTTGTTCCCAACAGATCCTAAAGTCACTGTTCCCTCAGTGGGCTGTTTTATCAGTGCGGTACTTCATCATGAAGAGCAGCAATGTCAGGAACATAGACATTTCTCAGCAGAAAGGGATCTGGTCCACCACACCAAGCAATGAGAACAAACTTACCAAAGCCTTCATGGAGAATAACCTCATCATCCTCATCTTCTCTGTTCAGGGCTCTGGACACTTCCAGGTAACACTCTGGCACTCTGGCAAAACAAATGCTATATGTAGTTTAATTTCTGTTATCACAGTTTAGACCATATGTACTGAATCTTGACCCCACTATAACAGTGCAGTACAAATAATAGGGGTGTGAACAAGCGGCAACCTCCAGGACTGACAAGTAAAGCCAATGCAGAAGTGCCAAAATCTGCATTTCATCGTCTGTCTCCAAAATAGAGCTAATCCCCATGGACTCCCATTTTAAAATGCCCAACTTTACAGCTAAAATGAATATATTTACAGCCTGGTACAAAAGGCGGTTTTGATCTTTATGGCTTATTTCATCATTCATGACAACTGTATGGGGTGAATTTTTTATTACGATCACATTTAAATGTCATTAAAGCTTAAGTTCTGCATAATTAAGGGCGTGGCCACCTTGCCTGACTGGCTGTCTGCTAGGCCTCACATCGGTCCATTCAACTTAACCTCCTTGCCATGTTTTGAGGTGCTGGAGCTGGCTGGCCAGAGGGGAGATTTTTTTTTTGCAAATACTGGACGAATAATATGGCTTACTGTGCAGATAATTGTACCAACTGACCGCCGAAGACACCAGTGCTCCAGTTATTCTGTGAGTGACATTCTATTATCATGTTATTTAGAGCAAATTAGCATGTATTGTTGTATGTCTGGCTTGTTAGCTTAGCTAGTTATCTTTGATAACTTGATATTGATTTGATATTATTTGATATTTGATTGGCTGTTGGCTGAAAAGTCGAGAGGTTTTCTGCTGCGTTCAGTGTTTTAAAATCATCTTTGACACTTATGGAACTTAATTGTGTGTTACATAAGTAAATGTGGTATGACAAAATTGGTGGGGGGGGTTGATGTGAAATTATGACAACTTAAAACTGAATGTTTTTATAAATACACTATTTGTTCACTACACAACTGTAGCACAACTATATACACAACAGTAGCCTAATCTTATGGCACAGTTTGCAGCCTGGCTGCATCAAACTTAACCTTGTCTCTCACCCTTTTCTCTCCCTCTACTTCCAACTGTCGTCTCTTTGCCTCCCCTCCACTCTTGAGCGCGCTGTAGTACAGCCAGACAGGCAGGGTTTTTTTGTTTGTTTTTTTTAAATAAAGTTAATTGCAGAGTAGTGTCACATAACATTTCATGATATTTAAATTATCATTTCAAACTCTGATTATGGTAAGTATATGTCCACAAATATAGGCTCGCTCGCTCTCGCTCTCTCTCTCTCTCTCTCTCACTCTATCTATCTATATATATATATATATATATATACAGTACAGGCCAAAAGTTTGGACACACCTTCTCATTCAATGCATTTTCTTTATTTTCATGACTATTTACATTGTAGATTCTCACTGAAGGCATCAAAACTATGAATGAACACGTGGCATTATGTACTTAACAGAAAAAGGTGAAATAACTGAAAACATGTTTTATATTCTAGTTTCTTCAAAATAGCCACCCTTTGCTCTGATTACTGCTTTGCACACTCTTGGCATTCTCTCCATGAGCTTCAAGAGGTAGTCACCTGAAATGGTTTTCCAACAGTCTTGAAGGAGTTCCCAGAGGTGTTTAGCACTTGTTGGCCCCTTTGCCTTCACTCTGCGGTCCAGCTCACCCCAAACCATCTCCATTGGGTTCAGGTCCGGTGACTGTGGAGGCCAGATCATCTGCCGCAGCACTCCATCACTCTCCTTCTTGGTCAAATAGCCCTTACACAGCCTGGAGGTGTGTTTGGGGTCATTGTCCTGTTGAAAAATAAATGATCGTCCAGCTAAACGCAAACCGGATGGGATGGCATGTCGCTGCAGGATGCTGTGGTAGCCATGCTGGTTCAGTGTGCCTTCAATTTTGAATAAATCCCCAACAGTGTCACCAGCAAAACACCCCCACACCATCACACCTCCTCCTCCATGCTTCACAGTGGGAACCAGGCATGTGGAATCCATCCGTTCACCTTTTCTGCATCTCACAAAGACACGGCGGTTGGAACCAAAGATCTCAAATTTGGACTCATCAGACCAAAGCACAGATTTCCACTGGTCTAATGTCCATTCCTTGTGTTTCTTGGCCCAAATAAATCTCTTCTGCTTGTTGCCTCTCCTTAGCAGTGGTTTCCTAGCAGCTATTTGACCATGAAGGCCTGATTCGCGCAGTCTCCTCTTAACAGTTGTTCTAGAGATGGGTCTGCTGCTAGAACTCTGTGTGGCATTCATCTGGTCTCTGATCTGAGCTGCTGTTAACTTGCGATTTCTGAGGCTGGTGACTCAGATGAACTTATCCTCAGAAGCAGAGGTGATTCTTGGTCTTCCTTTCCTGGGTCGGTCCTCATGTGTGCCAGTTTCGTCGTAGCGCTTGATGGTTTTTGCGACTCCACTTGGGGACACATTTAAAGTTTTTGCAATTTTCCGGACTGACTGACCTTCATTTCTTAAAGTAATGATGGCCACTCATTTTTCTTTAGTTAGCTGATTGGTTCTTGCCATAATATGAATTTTAACAGTTGTCCAATAGGGCTGTCGGCTGTGTATTAACCTGACTTCTGCACAACACAACTGATGGTCCCAACCCCATTGATAAAGCAAGAAATTCCACTAATTAACCCTGATAAGGCACACCTGTGAAGTGGAAACCATTTCAGGTGACTACCTCTTGAAGCTCATGGAGAGAATGCCAAGAGTGTGCAAAGCAGTAATCAGAGCAAAGGGTGGCTATTTTGAAGAAACTAGAATATAAAACATGTTTTCAGTTATTTCACCTTTTTTATTAAGTACATAACTCCACATGTGTTCATTCATAGTTTTGATGCCTTCAGTGAGAATCTACAATGTAAATAGTCATGAAAATAAAGAAAACGCATTGAATGAGAAGGTGTGTCCAAACTTTTGGCCTGTACTGTATATATATATCCATTCATACAATACACTTTACATTACTTTACATTGTTTTAACATCTGAAAAAAATAAATAAATCAGCATTCTGAAGGAGTGGCAGCTTTTATTTTGCCGTGGCAGTGCACCACAATCAATTACATGTAGAGGAAACCCTGATGTTTAGAAGCTATTTTTAATTGATTCATTAATTTTAATTGTTCACCTAATACTGTAAGTTACAAGGTAGTTAGTCTTCAACTGAAACAGACATTCATGCATCTGTTCTGTCAAGCTGGTATGTGTGTATGAATCATTGTGATCCACCATGTCTTAACAAAAGTGTTTGATTTATACTGTAATTTGAAGGGTATCCACACTGTGAAACCTGAATGACAGGTACCAGCAGAAGGAAGACCTCATGTACGGAGCGGTGTATTTGGTGTCAGCATGGTGCAGCTTATGTACATTAGTTTTATTCTAAATTACAGAAATTACAATTTAAAAAGGGTTTTTAATGACTGTAATTTGTAATGATAGTTTTCAGTTTCATTGAATTTTAAATATACCCACAGTGATTAAACAGTACTTAGTGCATTTTTCAGTAACTACAGAACACTCTTGTCTAGTTTATTTCAGATTTATGGTATACCTCGTAATGAATCTAATAGGACACTTTGGTGAATTAGTGTTTTTCGGTGTCATAATAAATGTCAGAAAAGAATACACCTAAAAGCACATACTGTAGTATCTGTTGTTTTATCCTTCATTGTCAAGGACAGCAACATTTGTTCTATCATTTATGTTGTTGATTTAAGCTAACATAGAAACAGCGTTGTAATTAATTACAAATTCTAGCAAAGCCATCTATGTGTTCATGCATTACCACAATATCATTAATTAGGAAATACCAGATGCAACCTCTGAATGGCCTGGGCAGCTGCATAGATCAGCCTCTCATTGGGCGGAATGAGCCACCCGCTGAAGTCCTGCCCTACCGCCTCCGGTTGTGTGGCAGTTTTCAACCGTTTTCAATATATCCTTTACTAACTTTTGCGGGGATGTAGCCATTTTTCTGCCATGGTTCGCATCCTGTAGATGATATTTTTGTGGGCGTGTTACACCAAAACCTGTTTCCCCCCGGCAATATTTTTGCAAGCGCACCATTGCTGTGGCACCGCCCAGAACGACTGTGATTGGTTCAAAGAAATACAAGCAGCCGGGGCGTTTTTTTTCTCCAATCTTAAAGTGAGAGTCGGCCCAGCCAGACCTTTCTTTTCTTGAGAAAGGTCTGGTGAGCGAGACTTAGATCAGTGTGACCTCACAAAATATGTTTTTTGGCCGTAACTCATAACCTAATTATAACAAAACTTCACACAAATGTGTAATAAGATAAAATAATGAAGTGATGAGTGAATTTTATATCCAAAAGGTCAAAGGTCAGCTTCACTGTGACATGTTCTGCATGAAACTTTTCCTGACCATTCTTCAACATCATATATCAGGAACAGAAGGGGAGACATTTGATCAGATGCTGAATTGGTGACACTCTAATTGGGTGTTCACCTTCAGACACCCAAGGAGAGATTGTCTTCTTGTATGGATCTTCTGTGCTGTGGGGGGACAATGGGTGCAAAGCATCCATATTTTCACAGACATGAATATAAACTGTAAGTGAAAGTTGACTGGTGCATGAGGCATACAACTGCAAGGTGGTAATTCTAGTTTCAGCGTAACATTGTTGAAACAGAACAGCTAGTGTTGCTGTAGTGAGAAGTTAGCAGAGTGAGATGGCTGGCAAGCCAGGTTATGTCATGTTTCCTCAGTATTTTAACTCTGAATGACATTGCTTACTTATGGCTTGTTCTCTGTCTGCTGACCCTAATTTTCTCAGAAATCCCAAATATTTCCACACTGATTTATTTACAAGTAAATAATGTTATTTTCATCAACTTTTTCCTGGCTGCTTGCCATTATCTGCCTGGCACTATTTCACAGTGACACAGAATTTTCAAATAAAGTCATATTCTAAAGATAATGATAGGGATCGATGTTTTCTCCTTGCATCGATGATTTTGGAGCACTGATCATTGAAACAATACATTCAACAAGATGTTACATCCCTAATGAAGGTTATTTAAAACACAAAAACAGAAGTAGAAGTTTTTTTTTTTGGTCTTTCACAGGGCTATGCTCGCATGACATCAGCTGTCAGTCAGGAGAGCTGCCAGGACTGGGGCTTCATGGGACTAGGAGGGGTTTTCAGTGTAGAGTGGATCCACAAGGAAAGTCTTCCCTTCCACTGCACCCAACAAATCCTCAACCCATGGAACGACAACAAGAAGGTCCAGATCAGCAGAGATGGACAGGTGAGAGGATGGTGCAACTGAGTCTGGTTCATGTTGTAGAATAGTGGTGGGAATCTCCAGGCACCTCAGGATTTGATTTGATTACAATTTAGAGAGCGACGATTCCATTTTAAAATGATTATTGATGCATCACAATGCATCAATTTTTTTTTATTTCTAGACATGATTTATTTTTCTTACTGTGTAAGACTACCTGCTACTCTAAAACACAGTGTGTATATGTAGTCATCCATAATTAAATAAAAAGATGAATTTACTTGCCTACGATTTAATTGTTGCCAGAATGGAATTGACCTGGATAAATGAGAATATCCACAGACTTACTTGCGTACAGTGTGGCTGCAGGTCCCTTTACCCTTGAACTGAAGGAGCCAAAATACTTTTATGATGAAGTGATGACAATTTGTATCCAAAAGGTCAAAGGTCATCTTTACTGTGACATCATAATGTTCTGCATAAAACATTTTTCTGGCCATCACTCAACTCTAATTTTGGGTGTCCAACTTGAAATTGTTATGATTGTGTGGATTTTTTGTGCTGCAGAGAGGAAAAGTGTTTGTGAAGTACTTTAACTTGGCTGGTGTGCTGAGGCTGAAAATCTGACAGGTTAGAGTCGTTGGACACGCTGTGGCATGCTTTTGTTCCCCTTTCTTCCTCACCTTGTTAATGTCCTGCCTGATTTCATAGTTTATTTTACTTTGCTCTGCTCTTAAAACCCCGCTTTATTGGCATATATCTGGTAACACAGGAAAAATATCTTTTTATCAGGTCTCACAGCCACAGCTCAGGATTTAACATAAACAGGAGTCCTCCCGATAGATTTTACACATGAACAAAATAAAAATACAATTGAATAAAGAATATTAAAGATACGTGGTAACACAGGAAAAATATCTTTTCGTCAGGTCTCACAGCCACAGCTCAGGATCAAAGATAAACTGAAAGAAAACAGATTTCATGAGACTCACTGTTAAAAAGTCACGCTGCAGGGATTAGCCACAAACTGGGTCTCATTCATGAAATGTGAGCAGAAGGAATTTGTGTGTAAACTGTTCACAGACGGAAATTTATGTGCGTGTCTGCATTCATCAATATTTTAGTAGCTCTGATCTTTTCGTAGCTACTAACAAAATCTACTCCTGCTCCTGACCACTCGTAGTGCTTGTGTAAATGTAGTAAAGCACATAAATATTGCTTGTCACTATTGGAAATTACAATTTTAATTTGTATTGCACTCTGTTATGCAAGGTTATAATAGTTTTGGATTTTTCATTATAGTTTAGTTTTATTTAGTTTTGACTTTTTTTCCCTCTAATTCAGTTAGTTTTAATTAGTTTTTAGGGCTGGTTTGCTAGTTTTTGTTAGTTTTCATTTTTCCTAAATGCTTAGTTTTAGTTTAGTTTTTATTAGTTTTAGTATTAGTTTTAGTTTTTTCATACTTTGGGTTATTTGTCAGGTGCAGGATTCAAAAAGATTAGAGTAAGTACTGTGTAATAAAACTCAACAGAAGATACCATTTTAAAATATTTATTCAGTTACTGTTGAGCAACCAACCAATCTGAAAATAATATGAACAGACTCAAAAACCCAATACACTCTACAGGTTTGAGTCATTTTTTGACCAAAATTACCAACTCAAAAATAAATTACGAACTAGGCTTCTCAGCACTAGATGCAGGTGCAGTTTTTTGACATATCAGTACAGTATAGATTAACAATACAGTAGTACCTCACATGTTGTATTGTATTTAACATCATAAAGTGAATACAGTGAATGTTTTGAACACTTAAAGTGCACATCTATCTGGTAGTGCACAGAGCCAGACAGCTGATAATATCCTTCTCTACCTCACCTTGATGCTGATGTGCTTAGCTTTTCTATGTTAACCTTACAATGCCTTCTGTCCAACACTGGTTCAGTATAGGGCACTGGTAGAAACATCCAGTTGTCAACAACTTGTTAACATTTTTCCACAACTGTCACAACTTTTGACACATAACCTTATGGGATCCACTCTAACGTTCATGAGTGTGTGTGTGTGTGTGTGTGTGAGAGAGTGAGAGAGTGAGAGAGTGAGAGAAAGAGAGTGATGGGTGTACTTCAGTCAAGCAACAATGTCTTGTTGATCTTGAGGAAAACACGCTGCTCCAGAGATGTGGTTGTTCTGTTCCTCAGGCCAGATGACAACAGTCCACACACTGAGAAGATGCGCTCCACAAAGGCTTGTGAGGCAGGGGCACTAACGAGATCTAGTGCCACGGGGGCAAGTTTTGGATAGACAGCCTCTCTTGATCTCCAGAACTGCAACGGTGTCTCATTAAAGACACCCTGTTTGATGTCGTCGCCATACTTCTTCATTTCGGTCAACAGACTGTCGGCTCCCTCAGGCTCATTTGTCAGTGACGCATTCACCTCCATACGGGAGGCAAGGAAGCGGTATTTCTGAAGGACAGTAGGAGGGGAGTGTGCTGCAGTTTGAGTGGCAATGACATTATCCTGAGAAGGAGTCGCTGGGTTATACTGAGCTGCCAGGTTCTGCACTAAAGACTGTGCTGCCCTCCTCAGTGGCACCATGTCTGGTGTTTAAAGAATCAGTGAAACACTTGGATCCAGTAGGCAGGCTGCTGTTGGTGTAGCATCAAACTGTGGGGAATCAGGGCTAAGAATGGCAGCAAAACGTTCTCGCAAGGACAAGGCAGCACTTGAGCTAACTGCTTCCCAGCAGCAGTCGTCAGCAGGTGTGCCTCAAGGTTGAGCAGACATGGCACTACTTGTGAGAGTGACTGGCTGTCACTCTGAAGCTGGTCTGTGTGAATGGCAAAGGGCTCAAGCAGCTTGACAAGGTTTTCCAGCTTAGCCCAATCGCTTCTGAGACGTGTATCCATGCCCAGCTCCTCAAGTACTTGGTTATGTTCAGTTCTGATCTCCAGCAGCCTTCTCAGCATATCAAAAGTGCTGTTCCAGCGTGTGCTACAATCTCAGACTAGAGTTTTGCCACACTTTTTGATCATTGCTTCATTTGCCACTGACGATTTCCTCACAGTGTGTACCAGCTTTCTTGCTCTTGATATGAGCGAATCAGCATTTGGGTGCTTCATGACAGCTTTCAGGGTGAGCTGAAGGGTGTGGGCCAGGCATGGCATCCTCTGGAACTTGTTGTTCTCTCCATCATCTGGCAGGTCAAGTTCTTAGCAAAGAAAGAACAGACAAACAAACAGATCAATTATTTTCATCAATGTAAAACACACAAAAGAATGGTACAGTTTAATAAGTAATTATTTATGAATTAGGACTTTGTCTGTAGTAACTCTTGGTTTTACAGCAGGGATGATAACATTACTTGTTTTATGATATTTAATTTCTTACACTGTTAGCACCCTACATTTGTTTCCACATGATAACACATTTAATATTGTATGTTCATAATGAACCCCATATGAGATATGAAATCATGACATGACAAAAACTATGATGCCAATGTGACAATTATACATTTTAAGTTTTTTAGTCTTTTAAGTAAGATGTATACCACTTGGGACTGACATTTTAGATTTTGAATAGGAGTGAGTAAATGAGAGCAAGTAAATTATTTTCCTCTCTTTTTTTAACTCTTTTTTTTGGTTAATATCAATTAAAGCTTACAACACTGGTTATATCATTGTTACATTTTATATCCAATTAAAAAAATCAATAAGACTAATGTATTATACTATAACCACACTCACCGAGGTCTCCAGTCTCTCCAATCTCCTCATCCTCCTCGTCTGTCTCCTCCGACTCTGATTCGATCCACAGTTCATCCAGACCATCTTCGGCACCTCCTGGCTGAGCCCGTGAACCATCTGTGGACTCCTCACTTTGTACTTGGCTTCTATCTCTAAGCAGCCGCACAGCTTTGACTATGTTGGAGCCGTTATCTGTCACAATGAGCAGCACCTTGTCTTCTTCTATACCCAATGCTTCTAATGTTTCATCAATGCAGCAAGCAATGGCCTCCCCGGTGTGTGGGTGCAGAGCATGGTAAACCTGGCCTCCAGGTGGATGATAAAAACATGCTGACACACCCATGAAAGATGCTGTTAATCCTTTCTTGCTCCAACCGTCCACACAGAGGGTCAGCTTCTTCGCGTCCTTTATTATCTCTTTCAATTTGTGCTTTGCCTTTTCCATCTTAGCTCCAATAAGGTTATTCACTCGTGCAGCACCGGGTGATTTGAATTTTGGCTCGAGTGAAAAGCTAAACTTTTTGAAGGCAATCGAGTCACACAGTCTTGTAGACATACCAGTCTCAATAAACATATTTACCAGTGCATCTTCCCGCTTGTGGTGCTCCTGCGTGTTTACTAACCAGCAGCTATTTGGTCGTCAGTGAAAGCAGTCCATTATGGTTGTCTCCTCCTTCCCGGTGCTACCTGGCTGGGATGTTGCTTCTCTTTCAGCAGAGCTACTCAGAGAGGCCACTTTGTCGAGGTACTTGCGATTAGCCTGCTTGTGCGAACTTCTCAAATGGACTTTCAGATTCGTGGGGTTTTTTCCCTTGAGAAGTATTCCACATATTTGATTACCTGTTTCCACTACAAGGCACTTGCTTTTCTCTTTTTTGCCGTCGTATTCAAAGAAATCCCATACAGGACTCTGTCGCTTTCTCCCAACTTTTGATGATGAGAAGCCGACTCTAAACGAGAAGTGACGAGAAGTGACGGGCCGTGAGGCGCCGTATGGTGCCGCCAGCTCACGTAAAATTGCTCAAGCGAAATTAATCGATTTCATATTAATCCGAAATTGACAAAGACGAAAACGAAGGGAATGTTATCTATAATTTCAGTACGTTTTAGTTAGTTTTTTTAAACACACAATACAGTTTCAGTTAGTTAAAGTTTTTTCTTTTAATTATAGTTTTTATTTATTTCAGTTAACGAATGTTTTTTCAATTCTAGTTTTTGTCATTTCGTTCGTTTTCGTTAACGATAATAACCTTGCTGTTATGTACACAATACACAGATGCCTTTGAAACATGTAATCTAAACATGACAAAAATATTAAAAATATAACACATTTAATTAAATTAGTTGGCAATTAGCAGGTTTAAGATCCAGATTAGGTTCATGATTGTGAATTATCTATGTAAATCGACTCAATAGATTACACGTTCTTTCTACATGTTGAATGATGATAATAAAAATATCCGTAAGGACAGCTGGATCACAGCCTCTTCGGCTTTGGTGCCTGGGTTCAGCAGGGGTAGCAGGAGCAGCAGGTGGTGGAGCCACGAAGGAGCACGCGCCAGCTGAAAGAATTATTTGAGACAACACGTTTTTTTGTTTGTTTGTTTTTTGTGGCTTTTTGATCATTTGAATGAAAAAATCTGATTTGAAAAATGTTTAATTTACGTTGTATAAAACAGAGCTTTAGGCTATTAAGATTCAAATAATTTGAAGATGATACAGATGCATACAAAACTGCTGTAGGCTATACGTATGTTATCCATATAATTTCTTAAAATAAATGTTAAATAGCTCTACATTCCGACAGCCATCACTGATTTAGAATTTATCCATTAGACACAAAACATCTCTGGTTTCCCGTTCCCACTTCATTCAAAACCCCACAAATGAATCTTCTGTTTGTTTGGTGACCACTACGCTATCAGTGATGGTTTTCAGAATGTATTATGATACAACACCTTACCGTCTGAGTTTGATGTTGACTCCAGTGGAGACATGTCGCTGTCTCCGTCAGGAATAATTCCTGACAGAGAGGTCTCCCCAATTATGCCAGCGATGCACTCATCTGCAGCAGGTAGTTGTGACTGTGAGCCTCCTCCTCCTGTGGCTGCTGTATTTTTTTGTGTGTGCTTATGCGTTTCTTTGCCTCCAGTTTCATATCAAACCATTTACGCTTCACCTCTGACATGGTTCTTTGTACTACGGAGACAACATTTACAGCATCTGTTACCTCCCTCCAGGCCTTCGCTTTGCCTGTCCCTGTCACACCACTACTAACAGAAGAAAATAAAATGTTTTTTCTGAAGTCCACTTCACCCAAAATTATTTCGATCTCCGCTTCAGAAAAAATCTTATTTCTTTCTCTCTCTTTCTTTCTTTGCGCCATGACTGACAGGTCGACTGGATGCACCTACACCTCCTTATATGGTGGTCATTGGCTATTCATGGGCGGGGATTTATGCTAATTGATGATTACCGGGAGCGCGCTGTCACTTTACGATGGATTGGCTTTCATGAACATACACAAGTGTTTACGATCAAATCTGAGTTTCCCGCGGCCTTCCTGAATCCGGAGTAGGTTTTTAGTATTGTTGGCGTTTATGTGCAAATCTGCACACAGATTTACTAACTTTTCATGAATGAGACCCAATGACAATAAAGGCTATTCTATTCTATTCTATTCTATTCTATTCTATTCTATCAAAAATAAAGTTATATTAACAGAGTTCAGTCCAAGCCAACCTACCAAGTCTGTAGGGGCTCGCACGTTTGGTGTTCAAGTGCCCACAGATAACTAAGAGTTTGCAGCTCATATATCATAATAAAAGCAACAAAATAAAACACTGAATGAAACTTAATATTATACAGGCAGGTAAATAATAATAAATTAAATGCAGTACACCTTCAATGATGACAGAAATACAGCTAGTGATGACAAGTGGAATCAATAAGACATTAACTCCGTTACACTTCTTAAATGGACAGATTGATATCCCTGAAGTTAAACTGAGTTGGTGTTATACTGTGACCATTAAGTCAAGTCAAGTCAAGTTTATTTATATAGCACATTTCATACGACAAGCGTAAACTCAATGTGCTTAAAAAGGCAAAGCAGATAAAATCACACATGCCAAGAACATACCATTCCGTAAGCAATACATATATAAAACATATGAGATAAAAATAAACAAGAACATTTTATACATAGAATAGGACATTATATAAAATGTTTGAAGACGAAGCTTTTAATACAAACACTAGACCTGATTAAAAGCTTGTGAAAAAAAGATATGTTTTTAGTTTGCTTTTAAAAGAAGATATTGTTGCAGCAGACCTGAGATCATGTGGTAAAGAATTCCAGAGAGTAGGTCTGTAATGAGTGAAGGCACCTTGAACTGATTTAGAATGAATTCTGGGTATAGTGAGGAAACCTTTACTTGATGATCTCAGTAGTCTTTCCAGTATATATTCAGTGAGCATGTCAGAGATGTAGGAGGGTGCCAGGCTATGGCATGGCTTTAAAAACAATAAGTAAAATTTTAAAATCAATTCTTTGATTTATAGGAAGCCAGTGAAGAGAAGCCATAATAGGAGAGATGTGTTCATATCTTTGGGTTCTGGTTAGTACTCTGGCTGCAGTGTTCCGACTGGAAACAAATGCATGAACCAACTTTTCAGAATCTGAGAGTGTAAGGAAGGATCTAACTTTAGAAATATTTCTAAGATGATAAAAAGCAGTTTCAGAGATATTACAAATGTGTTTTTGAAAGTTAAGATCAGCATCAATACTTACACCTAAATTTTTGACATGCTCACAGGGTTTTACCAGTAGGAGAGACAACAGAGTGCTAATTTGATGTCCAAGAGCCTTTGGACCTGTTAATAAAATCTCTGTCTTGTCCTCGTTTAGCTGTAGAAAGTTTCTGGCCATCCATTGCCCGACATCAGTAATGCATTGGATAAGATCATTCACTGGTTGATGATGGTCAGCAGAAACAGATATGTATAACTGGGTGCCATCAGGGACTCCATATGGAATGCTGACTTTGTTTGATTTAAAATCACCAACAGAAACAGAGAATGATCTACCAGAGAGATATGAAGCAAGCCAGTTGAGGACAGTGCCTTTAAAACCTAAACATTGTTCAAGATGCTGAAGAAAAATGGCATGGTCAGCCGTGAGAAACGCAGCACTGAGGTCAAATATTACCAGGACAGAGACTCTGTGATTGTCAGTGTTGATTTTAAGATAGTTAATAACCCTAACCAGGGCGGTTTCTGTGCTATGGTTAGTTCTAAAACCAGACTGGTAAACATCAAATAGATTGTTTTTCGACAGTTACATGTGTAATTGTTGATATACAACCTTTCCAGAATTTTCCCCAAGAATGGTAGGTTTGATATTGGTCTATAGTTCTCAAGGAGAAAAGGGTCAAGATTAATTTTTTTAGCAGTGGAGTTACTATAGCATGTTTGAGAACCTTAGGGAAGACTCCAGAGAGTGGAGAGGAATTGACAATTTCCAGGACGTCATCTACGAGACAGTTAAAAACATTTTTAAATAGCTAGGTAAGTATTGCATCAAGAGCACATGTAGCAGGGCTTAATTGTTGTACAATTTCTTGTAGTTCACAACTTTGAATGAGGGTGAAATTGGAGATTGTTGGCAGCATGGCAATGAGAGGAAAGAAAGGAGTCACTCACTCCAGTAGAGGCAGTCATGATATTATTTCTAATATTGGTAATCTTGAGTTTAAAGTATGTGGCAAATTCGTTGCATTTTTCTGTAGAGTGAAGCTCAGTGGGTATTGGTGTGAAGGGATTGACCAGTTTAATCTTTTATTATTAAGATTTTGAGAAATAATTTGAGAGAAATACTGCTGTCTGGATTTCTCTTTATTATAATTACTTAATGAGAGTTTATAGGAAGTATGATAAGCCTGCAATTTTGTCTTACGCCACTTGCGCTCAGATTTGCGACACATTCTTTTTAGTGCCTCCACTCTTGCCATTTCCATCCATGGTGCTCTTGATTTACTGAGAGTAGGTGTTTCTGTGATGATCTGGAGAATTCAAGGATGAGGCCGATTTCGGAGTTCTTTCTTAATACACATTTAATTACGAGCTCAGATCAACATGGCTACATGCAGAAGCTATGTGATAAGTGTGAACAGAGAGAGACACAGCTTATATAGGATGGTGGCATGTATACTGTTACCTAAAATGGTGCCTTGACACATTTAACTTGACCTTGGGCCAACTAACACCTAACGGAAATGCAGGGGCCTCAGGGATCGCTCACCCCCTTCACTTTTTACCCCCTTCACCCCTGTGTTACACTCCTACCTGCAACTCGAGCCAAACAGCGGTAAAAACGTTGCCGTTAATGCCCTATTTTTCCTGTCATGAGGAGTGGAAGGTGTGCTGGTGGATGCACAACGCTTGTAAGTTGTGCTGTTGTCCATGTTTTTCATGTTGACGAGACGGCGTTTTGGGTGGAGAGGTCGCCATGGATGCGGACCTTGCTGTTTCTGTAGGTACACATTTCCTGGGGACACCTGCACGTCTCGGCCCCGCCCCCTCCATTGTGATTAGCTAAAGCACAGCATCGTTCAACCGCGAAATAACCAGGTCCGGAGTGTGACCCTGATTATGAGTAGGCTCAGCTATGTGCAGTGTGAGGTTGAAGATTGATAACATGTCAGTAAACTGGTAAGCAAAATGGTCAGTAATGTTATCAGTATGAATGTTGAAATCTCCTGAAATAAACACAGGATCATATTCAACAGTGATTTTGGATAGAAGCTCACCAAATTCAGCAATAAAACCTTTTTTAAACTTTGGGAGATGATAAACTGTGAGTATTATATATATATATATATATACACATACATATATATACATATATATATATATATATATATACATATACATATACATATATACATATATATATATATATATATATAGATAGATAGATAGATAGATAGATAGATATTTAGATTGCTTCTCCCCAATTTCTCTTCAAGAATTGACCGCATTGATTTCTTCATCTAAATCATCAACGTGTCTCTTAGACCCAATCCCAGCTAGGCTACTTAAGGAGGTCTTTCCTTTAGTTAACACTCATATATTAGATATGATCAATATATCCTTATTAACAGGCTATGTACCACAGTCTTTTAAGGTAGCTGTAATTAAACCTCTACTAAAAAAGCCCACCCTGGGTCCAGAGGTGTTAGCCAACTATAGACCAATATCTAATCTTCCTTTTATGTCAAAGATCCTTGAGAAAGTAGTTGCAGACCAGCTGTGTGATTTTCTCCATGATAATAATTTATTTGAGGAATTTCAGTCAGGATTTAGAGTGCATCATAGCACTGAGAGAGCACTAGTTAAAATTACAAATGACCTTCTCATTGCTTCAGACAAAGGACTTGTCTCTGTACTTGTTTTATTAGATCTTAGTGCGGCGTTTGACACAATTGACCATCAAATTCTACTGCAGAGACTGGATCACTTAATTGGCCTAAAAGGTTCTGCACTGAGCTGGTTTAAATCTTATTTATCTGATCGTTTTCAGTTTGTTCACGTTCATAATGAATCGTCCTTACGTACCAAAGTTTGTTTTGGAGTTCCAGAGTTCTGTGCTCGGACCAATCCTATTTACTCTATATATGCTTCCTTTAGGTAACATCATTAGAAATCACTCTATAAATTTCCATTGTTATGCGGATGATACTCAGTTGTATTTATCAATGAAGCCAGAAGAAAGTAATCAATTAACTAAACTCACTTGGATGAGCACCAATTTCCTGATGTTAAATTCAAACAAAACTGAAATTATTGTTCTTGGCCCCAAACAACTCAGAGACTCTTTATCTGATGACATAGTTTCTCTAGATGGCATTGCTCTGGCCTCTTGCACTACCGTAAGAAACCTCGGAGTAATATTTGATCAAGATTTGTCTTTTAATTCTCATTTAAAACAAACCTCACGGACTGCATTTTCTCATCTGCGTAATATTGCGAAAATTAGGCCTATCCTGACCCGAAAAGATGCAGAAAAATTGGTCCACGCTTTTGTTACCTCAAGGCTGGATTACTGTAACTCTCTATTATCAGGTAGCTCTAGTAAGTCCTTAAAAACTCTCCAGCTAATTCAGAATGCAGCAGCACGTGTACTAACAGGAACTAAGAAACGAGATCATATCTCTCCTGTTTTAGCTTCTCTGCACTGGCTCCCTGTAAAATCCAGAATTGAATTTAAAATCCTACTGTTAACTTATAAAGCTCTAAATGGTCAAGCTCCGTCATATCTTAGAGAGCTCATAGTGCCATATTATCCCACCAGAACACTGCGCTCTGAGAACGCAGGGTTACTCGTGGTCCCTAAAGTCTCCAAAAGTAGATCAGGAGCCAGAGCCTTTAGCTATCAGGCTCCTCTCCTGTGGAATCATCTTCCTGTTACAGTCCGGGAGGCAGACACTGTCTTCACATTTAAGACTAGACTTAAGACTTTCCTCTTTGATAAAGTTTATAGTTAGGGCTGGCTCAGGCTTGCCCTGTACCAGCCCCTAGTTAGGCTGACTTAGGCCTAGTCTGCCGGAGGACCCCCTATAATACACCGGGCACCTTCTCTCCTTCTCTCTGTCTCTCTCTGTCTCTCTCTCTCTCTCGTATTCTATTACTGCATCTTGCTAACTCAGCCATTCTGGATGTCACTAACTCGGCTTCTTCTCAACATATTGTACCGCAGTAGCCAGAACTATAACTATAATATTATTACTTTCAGTAATGTTGTAAGCTACTGTCATTACCTACATCTCTCTCTCTCTCTCTCTCTCTCTCTCTCTCTCTCTGTCTGTCTCATTGTGTCATGTGGATTACTGTTAATTTGTTATGCTGATCTGGTCTGTACGACATCTATTGCACGTCTGTCCGTCTTGGAAGAGGTATCCCTCCTCAGTTGCTCTTCCTGAGGTTTCTACCGTTTTTTTTCCCCGTTAAAGGGTTTTTTTTGGGGAGTTTTTCCTTATCCGCTGCGAGGGTCATAAGGACAGAGGGATGTCGTATGCTGTAAAGCCCTGTGAGGCAAATTGTGATTTGTGATATTGGGCTTTATAAATAAAATTGAATTGAATTGAATTGAATATTAGACAGGGATATGCAGATTTCATTTCCAAGGCTAAATATTCAAAGGTAGAGTGTGTACCAAAACAAACATTTTTACAGAATATAGTATTGGAAAAAATTGCAGCAACACCACTACCCTTCCTATTTGACCTGCTACAATGTGAAAATAAGAAGTTTGGTGAAGAAGCTTCAATCAGCTCTTTGCTACAAGATTTATCAAGCCAAGTCTCAGTAAGGAGTATACAATCTAGACTGTGTGATGTTGTAAAGTCATTGATAATAAAGCCTTTTTGGTAAGAGATCTGACATTTAGAAGTGCAAACTTTAAGACGTTTACAGATGAATTATCAGGTGTTACAGAGTCAGGCCTGTGGTGGCCAAAGTTTCTCAGAGACTGGTTATGAGAAGTAAAAAGCACGCGGTGGCAGGACCCAGAATGTTAGTGCTGGATGTAGCAGGAGATGTACAAGTCTGGATAGGGTCATGCTGTGGTGCATATCACAATGAATTAAAAGCAATAAACCAGATGAAATTACCAGTCAGCTGCTTTGTTCCCCTCCTATTTGGGTGCACACCGCCCGCTCTGTATAAGCTAGAGTTCGTCCAAAAGTAGTCAAAGTTGGATATGAAATCAGACTGAAGAGGCGGCTAAAATGCTTACTGTGCGTTCACACCAAACACGAATTCGCAAATTCGCGCGTCAAGATTCCCAAGGAACCCAAGGTGAGGGAGAGCACAGCGTGAGTCACATTCACCCAGCAGTGGCGTGGGTGTTTGTTGGACCCATCCACCCAAGTGTTTCCTTCATTTTTTAAACAGTGTATTACAGGTTGGCAGTGTGATGAATTTGCCAATAGGTGATGCACTTCCTTTGCTCTGTGAATGTCATTACTGCATTTTAAACTTGTCCCTTTCTCTTTTTTGTCTCATGTAGGAGTTAGAGCCCCAGGCAGGCAGCCAACTTTTGTCACTATGGGAGAGAAACCCAAGGAACCAAGTGAAGTAAGAAAAGGCAGCAGAACACCTCTCTGCACTTTTGTTTTCTAGGACGGCTGACATGTCATACTTCTACTGACTGCACTACCGGTTCAAGAGAGATGACAGGACAGTGGAAGAAGGACCCATTCATTCAAGTTCAGCTCTTGGCTTCTTCTGTTTCTGTGTTTTGTGTATTGAATAAGTTCTCGTTCAGGTTTCATTCCTGTTATTCAGAATGGTACTCATGTTCAAATCAAACACTATGTTCACAGTAAAATGTATGTGGCTCTGTGGATGTTATAAAATGATTGTTTTTTTTGTTTTTTTTAAATCTTACAATAATTAGAATGAATGAAATGTGTGTATCACTATTTTTGATTTGATAAATGCAGAAGCCATGACAGTTCAGTCAGATTGTTGTAATGATATCCAGTTAGTTTTATGGTAATGTTTAAAGAGACTGACAAATGTATACTATTTACTGCATATAAACAAGGCTTCTCTTCACACCCAGTAGGAACTTTGGAGATTGTGTCTCTTAGAATGGTTTAAAATGTTGTGATGACGTTAAAGTGCCTCAGGCTCCATCATCAGGGACTCCTTTTGGGACTCATTTGAACCTGTTTGTCAATGTTTTGCTTCCTGGATAAAGACAGAAATTAGTTAATATATATTGTTTGCATTTGAATCTCAAACTTCAAGCAGTTTCATTTTCTGGATGAGGAGACTGTTGAGTCCAGGTTACCTTATGACTGTGTTAACGAGTTGACAAAAATAAATAGTGATTTCCACTTAACACTGTCAAAGTGTGATTTCCTCTGACTGTCCAGGTGCCAGAATCCACATGAAAGAAAACAGCTGCTAATAAAATTGTTGATACATTTATCTCAGTCAACTTCAGTTAAACCATCTGTTCAATTATAGTAAGTGCTGTGTAAAACTTTTTGCCCTAGGATTAGACTTATGTTTTTTTCCTAGTTCTCATCACACAGGTGTCTCGTGGTATTTTGAGCTGCAGTAATGGAATCAGTGTAAAAAAGCAACACTATCACAGCGGACTAAAGTAAACTTTGCACACGTTAAAATCGTGTTTTAAAAACCGCATATAGGCTACTCTTTTTTTACCTGAGACTCCAGACTTTAGTCCGTAGATACTTTTGTCTTCAGTGATGTGATTGGTCAGTGGTCAGGGTGTCGACAGGTTGTAATCTGATACATCACCTGCTCAGGAGCAGAGGGGTCTTCATTCAAGGTGGATAAAGGAAAGCCTGGCTTATTTTGATAAGGCTTGCTAGTTTAAAGGGCCAGTGTGTAAAATGGGTTGAAAACAGTGACATCAGTGGTCAAATTCTAGATTGCAGGGCTCACTCGCTCACCCCTCCCGTCGGGTAAATGACGGTGGCCTCGTAGGGACAAAAAGCCTTGCGCACAAGTTTTTCAGGAGTAGGTCTATCTAGCAACAAGGTGAATGTTTATTTAGAAATCTAAACCATGTTACGATATTGTAATGAATCCCTCACGAGCAGGAGACCAGAGGAGCGTTCGGGAAAAAGACTCGTTTATTTGAACACTCCAGAAACTCCGGTAACACTCCACTCCGTCCCAAACTCTGACTCTTCTAGCGTAACAGACACGCTTCATAACTTTACACACATACTCGTTTACCATACTGAGTGGGGACCCCCCTCCCCTCTCTGCTCCACCAATCTCCAGCCCGCACCCTGACTGACAGCGTAGCCTGTAAACAGAGCTCAGCTGTTTATTTGGCCTAGCAATACCTCCGGACTATAGTAGCTGCAATGGACGACTTTGAACGCGATTTTGAAGAGTTTCTTGTAGCGGACACAGACCCAGAGCCATACCTGTTTGAGCTGGAGCATACAGATGAGGAACTCCATGTGTTTGATGCTGAGCGGGTGAGAAGAGAGGCTGAATGCA
The DNA here is from genome assembly GCF_011397635.1 of Epinephelus fuscoguttatus. Taxonomy (NCBI): domain Eukaryota; kingdom Metazoa; phylum Chordata; class Actinopteri; order Perciformes; family Serranidae; genus Epinephelus; species Epinephelus fuscoguttatus. The sequence goes on along the minus strand of NC_064769.1, from coordinate 3,279,045 downwards.
CAGAATGGGATTCGGTGCTACTGCTGCCATTGTTGGGGAGATATATCATCAGGAGGAAAAGCGCCGCAGAGAGTGCATCACAAGGAGTGAAGTTACGTCTTCTTTTCCTCGCAGATGACGGTTCGGGTTCATTCTCTCCTGTTGCGTGGTAAGTGTGGTCCATTCGCAAACTTTATAACTAAAAAAACTTTTCACTACTCTCTGTCGACGAACTACTGACACTCTCTGCTGTTTCCTCCTCCGTCTTCCTTCCTTCCGCTGTCTTCGTTGGTTCATTTATACACGCGAAACGCGTTCTCTGGCTGGCTGGATTGTCCACTCGGTCTGCCGTACATACATGGCGGCGCAAGATGGCGATCTCTCTAAAGCAAGGCCCTTGCTATATATGTATATAAAAGCATAATTATAAGGCTACGAAAACCAAACGAATTTTATTTTATAGCGATCATACACTTGTATAAACATATTAATGGGTAGAATATTCAGATTCAGATTGACAATAAACCATGCCAAATATTACACACTGTCCCTTTAAGTGGGAGATCCTTTCCATTACCGTGGCTTATATGAATCCCTGCTCAGTAACCATGGTAACTTTATACCGCTGAACTAGCCTAACTGCCAAGCTTAATGTAGCTGCATGTCAAAGAATCCCAAAAGACAGTTCTGTACAGTACATTTTCATGTAGGCAACACTTTTATACCGGGTTTCAGACGTTTTTCTCACCATGTGACCAAGCATGAATTCATATACTTCCAAAGAAGTTACTGATGAGAATAAAATTTAAAAAATGTCTTCCCACTTTCACTGTCTAAAAAGCCAAATGTTTTTTTGACACAGGCCAACCTATTTCAGTTATCCCCATTTCATTCATCATCACCCTCATTGTAGTTTAGAGTGTTTAGACTGTATGATGTAGCAACGGCCACATTTCCCATCATGCCGACTGCTGGACTGAGCAGTTAGTAGTTTGCAGTTAAGTTTGCTGTTTTATGTTTCAAAATGCAAATGTCACTTCATATCAGTGATTATAAAGTGTCTGTTCAGAACATAGTGGTTCATGATGGTTATTGTAATTTTTGTGTTAAATTATAGTTTACACTATCAGCTGTTACAGCTGTATTTCTGTAAATGTGTCTCTCAAGGTATGTATCTTACATGACTGTCATATAATGATTGCTAGTACATGAAATCGTGTCCTGCCTTGCTTTCTCTGTGGTTTGCCTTAAGAATGATACGGTATCTGTGGAGTGAACCACTCTTTTGGAAGGTCTTAGAAAAACTTCTCATTACGCATACTATAATGTATGCTATTTTATCTTGTTGCACAGGTCAGCGGGATTAATTTCCACCACGTTTGACTATTCTGAATCTGTGTAAGGTCTAACAAATTGAACCTTAAGCCTGATTGCTTCATAGTATCTCTCAGCAGCGGTGGTTTCTGCCTCTCTCTCTTATTTATTTATTTTGGTGGCATAAATTATATATTTACGGCTTTAATTTTCACTTGTTGCTATGTTCTTTTCTGGCCTTTAAGGTGGCTCCTGTTGAGATGAAACAGAAGAATGAATATAAGCCACAGGTCAGACAGGCTTCACACACCACAACATTTTAGGCTTATTACAGTTCATTCATTGTAGTTCTGCCAGTTCTCCTAAGTTAGCCACCATTTTAAACACACAACTGATATTATCTGGCCTACTGATAATGTTTTATATTCTTCATAGTGCTCCATTAGCATGGTTGTTCCAACCATGGCCGTAGCCAGCTATGAGGTAACCGAGGTCCGCACCTCGGTCAAAATTTCGAAGAGAAAAAAATCTTTAAAAAGAAGCCCCAAACAGCATGGTAAACATATTAACACACCGGACAGCTTTTATTTTGAAACGACACGCAGGAAGTAATCTGATGTATCAGCAGAACATGGAAAACTTGAATTCAGTTGACAGGAAGACGACAGTACTGTTAGCTGACAGACAAGGTGAGTGAATGACAGTTTTTTTTATTATTATTTTAGCGACGACCAAGCAGCCCACTGTAAGTTAAAGTTGAAGAAAAAATTAAGTTCTTGCTAAGTAACGTTAATGTTAGAAGCCTTAGCTGTGACACAATGGGTTGAAAGCTACTGGCTAATCACGCAAGATGTAAGCTCATTAAGTCAGTGCCATGCTCCCGAAGGTAATGTTATTTAACATTATGCAGGTGGCTGTATCATGACCCAATAAAGTTAAAAAAGGTTAGGTGGTGTAGAAATTATATATATACATATACAGTACAGGCCAAAAGTTTGGACACACCTTCTCATTCAATGCGTTTTCTTTATTTTCATGACTATTTACATTGTAGATTCTCACTGAAGGCATCAAAACTATGAATGAACACATGTGCCATTTTGTACTTAACAGAAAAAGGTGAAATAACTGAAAACATGTTTTATATTCTAGTTTCTTCAAAATAGCCACCCTTTGCTCTGATTACTGCTTTGCACACTCTTGGCATTCTCTCCATGAGCTTCAAGAGGTAGTCACCTGAAATGGTTTTCCAACAGTCTTGAAGGAGTTCCCAGAGGTGTTTAGCACTTGTTGGCCCCTTTGCCTTCACTCTGCGGTCCAGCTCACCCCAAACCATCTCCATTGGGTTCAGGTCCGGTGACTGTGGAGGCCAGGTCATCTGCCGCAGCACTCCATCACTCTCCTTCTTGGTCAAATAGCCCTTACACAGCCTGGAGGTGTGTTTGGGGTCATTGTCCTGTTGAAAAATAAATGATCGTCCAACTAAACGCAAACCAGATGGGATGGCATGTCGCTGCAGGATGCTGTGGTAGCCATGCTGGTTCAGTGTGCCTTCAATTTTGAATAAATCCCCAACAGTGTCACCAGCAAAACACCCCCACACCATCACACCTCCTCCTCCATGCTTCACAGTGGGAACCAGGCATGTGGAATCCATCCGCGTTCACCTTTTCTGCATCTCACAAAGACATGGCGGTTGGAACCAAAGATCTCAAATTTGGACTCATCAGACCAAAGCACAGATTTCCACTGGTCTAATGTCCATTCCTTGTGTTTCTTGGCCCAAACAAATCTCTTCTGCTTGTTGCCTCTCCTTAGCAGTGGTTTCCTAGCAGCTATTTGACCATGAAGGCCTGATTCGCGCAGTCTCCTCTTAACAGTTGTTCTAGAGATGGGTCTGCTGCTAGAACTCTGTGTGGCATTCATCTGGTCTCTGATCTGAGCTGCTGTTAACTTGCGATTTCTGAGGCTGGTGACTCGGATGAACTTATCCTCAGAAGCAGAGGTGACTCTTGGTCTTCCTTTCCTGGGTCGGTCCTCATGTGTGCCAGTTTCGTTGTAGCGCTTGATGGTTTTTGCGACTCCACTTGGGGACACATTTAGTTTTTGCAATTTTCCGGACTGACTGACCTTCATTTCTTAAAGTAATGATGGCCACTGGTTTTTCTTTAGTTAGCTGATTGGTTCTTGCCATAATATGAATTTTAACAGTTGTCCAATAGGGCTGTCGGCTGTGTATTAACCTGACTTCTGCACAACACAACTGATGGTCCCAACCCCATTGATAAAGCAAGAAATTCCACTAATTAACCCTGATAAGGCACACCTGTGAAGTGGAAACCATTTCAGGTGACTACCTCTTGAAGCTCATGGAGAGAATGCCAAGAGTGTGCAAAGCAGTAATCAGAGCAAAGGGTGGCTATTTTGAAGAAACTAGAATATAAAACATGTTTTCAGTTATTTCACCTTTTTTGTTAAGTACATAACTCCACATGTGTTCATTCATAGTTTTGATGCCTTCAGTGAGAATCTACAATGTAAATAGTCATGAAAATAAAGAAAACGCATTGAATGAGAAGGTGTGTCCAAACTTTTGGCCTGTACATGTATATAGTTTCTACACACGGTGACCTAATATCATAATAAGGTCAATATTTTTTGTCATAAACATAAAAAATATTTAACTTATTATGACAAAAAATATTGAACTTATTATGATATTCTAAATTATGGTGATACACCTGTATGTTGTACACTAGATTTGACTGAGGTGGGTATTTGATACATAATGCACTGGGCAATAAGGGCATCCCTCTATCTATCTGAACACTATTCAGTGGCTTGAAGCCTTTAACCACATCAAATAATGTTGTTACATTATGCAGTGCTTTATTTGCTCATTTGAGGAGTACATGACCTGACATGTTTGTGTCATCTGCTATTTATTTGTTGTTGTTGCATTACTCTTGCTAGCCTAGAATTTGATAATAATCACATGCAATAATTCAAACCCTTCATTCCAAATTATCTTCAAAGGAAATAAAGATGTCAAAAAGAAAACATTTTCTCCAGAAAACATTAGATTCATTTGTTAAAAACAAACCTTTGCCATGTGACAATGAGGACAGAGAGGATTTTTTTTAATAATAGATGATGACTGTGTGTGTAGTGTAGAGCTTGGGTACTGTACTTGTGTTTGTAGGTGTCATTTTGGAATGAATTTTGTTAAAACTGGTTAAAGGGGTCTCTTTACCTCTCACCTCAATATGTCTTAGTGAAAATGGGTTTTTAGAGTCCTTACAACAGAAAATCTCTCTCCCTCCTCTCTCTCTCTCAAAATACCATTATTGTTGTACTAGTACAAAGTAGCCTGCCATAGAAGAACTCTCACCTCACCGTATAGGATTGTATACAGCCTACTATAAAGTAGCTACTAGCTAGAGTGGTCCAAACTGATGTTTAAAAGCATATTTTTTTTAAGTCAAATAATGTGAACATTTTCTGCAGCCATTTTCTGCAGTCTTTATATCCTATTTTTCAGTTTTTATATAGCCATACAATGTAGGCTAGCTGATGTTGTTTTTGTAGTTCAAAAGAAAACAATAAAAATTACTGGTCATAAAAAAAAAGTGACGGGACTTCCGGGATGGCGATGTAGAGGATGGACATGTGGAGCATACCTCCGTATAATTTCGAAAAATTTTGTGAGTTACGTAATTCTTTCAAGTTTATTTTCGTTGTAACAATCTGTTTTAATTAATGTTGCACTGAACCTGCATCACCTCACTGTATAGGATTATTTACAGCCTACTATAAAGTAGCTACTAGCTAGAGTGGTCCAAACTGATGTTAAAAAGCATATATTTTTTTAGTCAAATAATGTGAACATTTTCTGCAGCTGGGCCAAATCACCCAGCAAAGGGCTGCAGGCTGGAGTCGAACCCAGGTCGCTGCAGCAACAGCCTTGTATATTAGATGCCTGCTCTATCCACTAAGCCACTGACGCCCCGCAAGAATTTTAAAAACATGTCTGTAACCTAGGGTTTGCTACATTAATGTTCTGTCTGGTGATAGAATACAGCAGACAGGGGTGGCACATCAGAAAACCGCTGTGAGTTTTGGATGGTTAGGGCAACAGAACAGATTTTTTTCTCGAGCAAAAGCACAGCTCTACTTGTGTTTTCTAATAATGGTGACAGCTCAAATTAAACAAGTAAATATTGCTCTAGTTAACATTTTTTGACTTTCATTTTTTGTTAGACATATTTTTCCATTTAATTTGGAGGAATTTCCATTTGTCCACTGTTCTGCAGCAGTTCCTCTTAAATAAGACTATTGCATGTCCAAGTACACTACTTCTCCTTAAAGCAAGCAGAAGTAATGCTTGCCTGACAAAAAAAAAAAAAAAGATTGGAATAGAAGCTGGGTCTTTTTCAAGAAGACCCACTGAAGAAGACCTGCATATCTGAGTCCAACAGTGATTATTTAGCCAAGTCAACAGCCATTGTCTGACCAGAAGAACTCTGATTAGTCAAGTATTAATGATTTTAAACTGGTTATAGTGGACTATACTGACCACCAGCACATGTGGCTTGTGTTCATTTAATAGAGAACATTTGTTCATCTTGTTGACTGGTTAGGGTTAAGACTTGGGTGCTTTGTACCACCACAACTAAGACTGCAACCCTCTTTGTAAGCTCTTGCTGACAAAGGCTGCCTGTTAAAATCATGAAAATGACTGAAGTCAATGTGTGGGGCACATGTCATCAAAGACACACTCCCAGTGAGTGAGTGGCATCTGATGGTTAAGACGATAAAACTGCCTCTTTTCTTTGCATTGCCTTATAAAAATGTATTTGCTTCATCATATTTATCATGTATTCTAATATAAAGTCTTTAGTAAAGAAAAATTCCAATGGTACACACAACATGTGAGATTGCCAGTGGAGACCACTGAATATTGGACATTCGATCTCGTCACATCTGGATAGTTAATGAGAGCCAGTCTAAAAAACAATCTTGAGGCTCTAGGATTTTTATGTCACTTTTTTTTTTCTTACATATTTTTATTGGAGACCAAAATTTCACAAGTGTCAAATACAAGATACAAAGTTGTTTCACAGCTGTTTCCCGTGCTTTCTTGCTTTTTTTTTTTTTATACAGTGCATTAGAACAGAGAACTAGAAAAAGAACATGCCCCAGGAACAGAGGGAAAAAAATAAAATAAATAAATAAATAATAATAATAATAATAATAATGATGATGATAATGAAAATAATAATACTAATAATAATAATAATACTAGAGTTTGGCTTAGTGAGACTAGTTGGTGTACAAGGTTCACCAAATATGGCTATCAGTGGGCAGGGTTCCAACATGATATTGAGGGCTTTGTTTAATGATTTAAAAAAACAAGACCAGAAATTAACTAGTTTGGGACAAGAAAAAAACATATGAACATGATCTGCCGGAGATGAACCACATCTATCGCAGATATCATTTGTGCCTGGAAACAGCCTATTAAGTCTGTTTTTTGTGAAGTGAATTTTGTGGAGGACCTTAAACTGAATTAAACTAAGACGAGCGCAAGAAGATGTAGAATTAACCCTGATCAGTGCCTGTCTCCACCACTCATCTGTCAAATTAAAGCCAAGCTCCCTTTCCTAACTATGCCTGACCCCCACAAGGGAGGTTACATTCAAAGATGATATGAGGTCAAATAATACTGAAATCCTACTACGAGCCACTGGAAGAGAGAGCACCTCAGTGATAAGATTTGGAGATTGAGGGAAAGATGTGAAGTGTGTGCGAGTATAATTGCGCGCTTGGAAGTATCGAAACATATGAGATTGGGGTAAATTATATTTAGCACGGAGATCATTAAATGTAACAAACCAGTCCTCTCTCTCTCCACAAAGTGAAAGCTGTGTCTGAATTGGAGGGGGGAAAGAAATGATTGTTGCAAATAGAGCTTAATGGGTGCTGAAAGTTTGAAGTGTTGGGTGAATTGTTTCCAAATTTTCAAAGAGAAAAGTACAATTGTGTTTTAATATAATTAGGATAACCAGGGCTGCCCCTAACCAAATTGGGGCCCTCAGCGAAAGTTTATTTGGAGGCCCCCCCACCTCTGCTCATCCCACATGTATCATAGGTGTCACGACTGAACTCAGACAGGAGGACCCAAATGCAAGACCAGGAGACAGATAGAAAGTTCACAAAAATATTTAATAATGAGCACAAAAAAGCTGATGGACTGATGGCAGTAGTAGGAATCCAGAAATCCACAGAAACAGGCAAGGGCAGGCGTGAGGCCGATAACCAGACTGGCAGGATCAAAACCAGGTTTCCAGACAGACAGGCAGAGGCACCAACTAGAGACAGGCAGAATTTGGTCAACGAGGCAGGCTGGGTCATTCACAGTAGGGCAGGAAATCAGGCTGAGGCACATGTGAGGAAAAGGCGAAAACAGGGTTACCGTAACAGGCAGGGTCAAACACGGGGAGGCAGTCCATAGGCAAAGGTACCGGCAGGGGAAAGGCAAGGCTCAGGAAACAGACAGGCAGGATGATTCACAGGCAGGCAGGCAGGAGGAACGCTGGTAAGTATCTCACAAACGGACGAATACGAACTGGCAAACACAGGAGGGAGCACATGGTTTATATACACACAGGGAGAGGGAGATAACGAGACGCAGGTGAAACACATTAGGGTGGGGGAAGGTAATCACATGAGCGGGAAAGGAGGGAACAGGAAGTAAAGACACCAGACATGACACAAGAGGGAGGATGACAAAATAAAACAGGAAATGACAGGACAAACACCAAAACACTACTGCCTGGGGGCAGTTGTGACAGTACCCCCCCCTCTAAGGCCGGCACCGGACGGCCCTGGGGCCCCAGGATGAAGCCGGTTGAAGGCATGGATGAGGGCCGGATCCATGATGTAGGATGAGGGAACCCAAGAACGTTCTTCAGGCCCGTACCCCTCCCAGTCCACCAGGTACTGAAACCCACGGCCGCGGCGACGGGATGCCAAGAGCCTATGGACCATGTAGACAGGGCCCCCCTCAACGAGTCCGGGGGGAGGCGGGGGTCGGGAAGCGGGAACCAGAGCACTCTCCCTGGCCGGCTTGACCTGGCTGACGTGGAACGAAGGATGAACCCTCATAGACCTGGGGAGTTTCAGACGCACAGTCACAGGGTTAATAACTTTAGAGATGGGGAATGGCCCAACGAACCTGGGTGCCAGCTTCCGGTTTTCCACACGAAGGGGGAGGTTACGGGTTGAGAGCCAAACACGTTGTCCATTCCGATATTCTGGGGCTGGGGTCCAGTGGCGATCAGCCGCCTTCTTATATCGCTCAGAGTTGCGCAGGAGAGTTTGCCGGGCCCGGTTCCATGTCCGCTTGCACCGACGCACTAGAGCCAGAGCTGAGGGCACGTTGACCTCCTTCTCCAGGGCCGGGAAGGTGGGAGGCTGGTAACCATAGACAATGTGAAAGGGAGACAGACCAGAAGAAGAACAGGGCAGAGAATTATGAGCATACTCAACCCAGGTGAGTTGGCGGCACCATGAGGAGGGGTTCTGGGTAGACAGGCAACGGAGGCTGGTCTCCAACTCCTGGTTAATCCGCTCCGTCTGCCCATTGGTCTGCGGGTGACATCCGGAGGAGAGGCTGACTGAAGAGCCGATGAGCGAGCAGAAAGCACGCCAGAACTGTGCCACAAACTGAGGACCCCTATCGGACACAATATCCCTGGGGAAACCATGCAGATGAAACACATGAAAGAGCAAGGCCTCGGCAGTCTCCTTGGCCGAAGGGAGCTTAGGCATGGCAATGAAGTGAACCATCTTAGAAAATCTATCCACCACTGTTAAGACAGTGGTGTTACCTTCCGATGCGGGCAGGCCTGTGACGAAGTCCACTGAGATGTCAGACCAGGGTCTCTGGGGCACAGGCAAGGGACGCAGTTGACCAGCCGGTGGCTTATGGGAGGACTTACAGGTGGCACAGACAGGGCACGCAGCAATGTAGTCGACAATGTCTTTCTCCATGGCGGGCCACCAGAATCGCTGCTGGGCTAGGAACAGAGTCCGTCGAACACCAGGGTGGCACGCAAGCTTAGACGTGTGGGCCCGATGGATGACCTGGGAGCGGAGAGGAACAGGGACAAAAAGCCGGTTCGGTGGAACACCGTCCGGGGGTTGACAGTTCTGGAGTGCTTTGGTTACCTGTTCCTCTATCCTCCATCTGAAAGCCCCAACGACACACGAGCTGGGGAGGATGGGTTCTGGGTCGGCCTCAGGTTTCTCCGAGGGGAACACACGGGACAGAGCATCAGGCTTGTCATTCTTGGAGCCGGGTCTATAGGACAGGGTAAAGTGAAAACGTGTGAAAAACAAGGCCCACCTGGCTTGCCGGGAGTTGAGCCTTTTGGCGGTTCGCAGGTACTCCAGGTTCTTATGGTCAGTCCAAACTAAGAACGGTTGCTCCGCCCCCTCTAGCCAATGGCGCCATTCCCCCAGAGCAACCTTGATGGCTAACAGCTCCTGGTTACCAATGTCGTAGTTGCGCTCCGCACTGGACAACTTTCTGGAGAGGAAAGTACAAGGGTGGAGCTTGTTATCTGTAGAGGAGCGCTGAGACAACACGGCCCCCACCCCAACATCAGAGGCATCCACCTCTACCACGAACTGGAGGGACGGATCAGGGATTGTGAGGATGGGTGCAGAGATAAAGGCCTTCTTGAGTCGCAGGAATGCCTCTTCAGCCCCATCATTCCACCTGAATGGAAGCTTTGGAGAGGTGAGGTTATGTAAGGGGGCAGCAACAGAACTGAAATTGTGGATAAACTTGCGGTAGAAATTGGCGAATCCAAGGAAACGTTGCACCTCCTTACGGGAGGTGGGAGTAGGCCAATTACTAACCGCACTGACCTTTTCAGGATCCATCTGGACGCTTCCCTCCGCAATGACGAAGCCCAGAAATGAGACAGAGGCCTGATGAAACTCACATTTCTCAGCTTTCACGTAGAGCTGGTTCTGGAGAAGGCAATGAAGCACCTGACGGACGTGCTGGACATGGGAGGACTCATCGGGGGAGAAGATGAGAATGTCATCCAAATAAACAAATACAAAATCATTCAACATGTCCCGCAAAACATCGTTAACAAAGGCCTGGAACACGGCCGGGGCATTAGTCAGGCCAAAAGGCATCACCAGGTACTCATAGTGACCACTAGGAGTATTAAAGGCTGTCTTCCATTCATCCCCCTCCCTAATCCTCACAAGGTGATAGGCATTACGCAGGTCAAGTTTAGTGAAAACCTTAGCTCCATGAATCAGTTCAAAAGCCAAGGACATAAGAGGAAGGGGGTACCTGTTACGGATGGTGATGTCGTTGAGCCCCCGGTAGTCAATGCAGGGACGGAGTGACTTGTCTTTCTTGTCCACGAAGAAGAAACCCGCACCGGCGGGTGAAGAGGAGCGACGAATGAGTCCAGCGGCCAATGATTCATCCACATACTTCTTCATGGCTGCTGTTTCAGGGCCAGACAGGGAATACAGGACTTGTGCCTGGGCGGAGGTCAATGGCGCAATCGTATGGTCTGTGAGGAGGAAGAGCAGAAGCCCGAACCTTATTGAAAACTTGTTTTAGATCATGATAACAAGAGGGTACCTTATCGAGAGCTGGAAAAACTGTCTCTGTGTCCGAGTTATTGGAGGTGCTGGTGGATGCAACAGTGACCTTGGAGATTTCTGGGCACGGAGGAGGAGCGACCCCAACACCACAGGTAAGGGAGCACCTCGGACCCCAGGCACGGATCTCACCCATTTTCCAGTCCACGTGCGGGTTGTGCTGGATGAGCCAGGGGTGACCTAAGATGAGTGGATGCATAGGAGACTGATACACATGAAAACTGATTCTTTCAGTGTGTTGATCAGGGAACCTGAGAGTGAATGACTGGGTCCGATGGGTGACAAGGCAGATGAGTCTTCCATCCAGTGCGCAAGCTTCCAGAGGGCATTGTAGCCGGAACAGACGGAGGTTGAGCCTCTTGGCGAGCGTGGAGTCAATGAGGTTAGCGTCAGAGCCCGAGTCAACCAAGACAGACTGCTGGAGAGACACTGAGGAAGAACACAGAGACACTAGAGGTTGCAGACGAGAGGGGTTAGAGACAGTTAATGTGCGGCTCACAAATGCCCTCCCTCTCATTGGTGAGCCCTGGCTTTTAACGGACATGTGGCAATGATAGGTCCCAATTGGCCACAGTAGAGACAGCGACCCTCTGACATGCGCCGTTGACGCTCCTCCGGAGAGAGTTGGGTGCGGGCAACCTGCATAGGTTCCTCTCCTGTAGATCCAGCGGACACGGGGGAATGAAGAGCAGGGAGAAACCTGTTATTAGCTCTGATAGGGGGCACTGTTGCTCTGGGTGGAGAGGGTTCTACTTGCCACTGAGCCATCTGGTCTGATATCTTGATGGCTGTTGTTATCGCCTCATCCAGGGAAAACTGTTCCTGCCTCAGCACCATCTCTCGGCCAATGGTGCGGTTGAGCCCACTCTGAAACGCGGTTAGCAGTGCCTGGTCATTCCATCCGGATTCCACTGCTAAGGAGCGGAACTCACTGGCAAACTCCCTTACTGAGCGCCTCCCCTGTCGTAGCCTCAATAGTTGTTGACCAGCCTGCTGTCCTCGAATGGGGTGATCATAAACTCGCTTTAATTCAGCTTCAAGCAGGGCAAAAGTCCGAACAGCAGGAGTACCCTGCTCATACAAGGCATTAAAGTAACTGAGAGGGGAACCCTCCAAAAGGCTGGCCACATAAGCTATCTTAGCAGTCTCATGTTGGTAACGAACAGGCTGAGCATTGAATGCAAGTTGGATCTGAGTTAAAAAATTATGACATGTATCAGGGTTACCAGAGTATTTTGCAGGTGGAGGAATATGGGGCTCCGCAGCAGGGTTGACTGGAGACACAGGAGCAGCAGCCTCAGGTGGTGGAGTGGGCTGAGATGAATGAGCGCCGCTCAGTGCCGTCAGTTGGTTGGAGATCTGGGCCACACTTGCAACTAGAGTCTTTAACATTTGTTCGTGGTTTCCCAAAAGCTGACCCTGATTAACTACTGCCTCCTTAATTTTGTCCAGGTCTGCTGGGTCCATTGTTGGCCAGTTCGTACTGTCACGACTGAACTCAGACAGGAGGACCCAAATGCAAGACCAGGAGACAGATAGAAAGTTCACAAAAATATTTAATAATGAGCGCAAAAAAGTTGATGGACTGATGGCAGTAGTAGGAATCCAGAAATCCACAGAAGCAGGCAAGGGCAGGCGTGAGGCCGATAACCAGACTGGCAGGATCAAAACCAGGTTTCCAGACAGACAGGCAGAGGCACCAACTAGAGACAGGCAGAATTTGGTCAGCGAGGCATGCTGGGTCATTCACAGTAGGGCAGGAAATCAGGCTGAGGCACATGTGAGGAAAAGGCAAAAACAGGGTTGCCGTAACAGGCAGGGTCAAACACGGGGAGGCAGTCCATAGGCAAAGGTACCGGCAGGGGAAAGGCAAGGCTCAGGAAACAGACAGGCAGGATGATTCACAGGCAGGCAGGCAGGCAGGCAGGCAGGAGGAACGCTGGTAAGTATCTCACAAACGGACGAATACGAACTGGCAAACACAGGAGGGAGCACATGGTTTATATACACACAGGGAGAGGGAGATAATGAGACGCAGGTGAAACACATTAGGGTGGGGGAAGGTAATCACATGAGCGGGAAAGGAGGGAACAGGAAGTAAAGACACCAGACATGACACAAGAGGGAGGATGACAAAATAAAACAGGAAATGACAGGACAAACACCAAAACACTACTGCCTGGGGGCAGTTGTGACAATAGGTACAAAATGACCGTACTGGTCTGGTAGTACTACTACTACTTCTACTAATATTAACAAAAAACTACTACTACTGCTGTTTATTATTACATTGTTGTTGTTGTTGTTGTTGTTGTATTATTATTATTATTATTATTATTATTAAATATTTACAGACTACAGTCCTAAGAAAACATACTAATTCAGGATCAAACTGACTGATATTTCAAACTTTACATTCAAGTTTAGTTCCCTCTATCAACAAATCTATCAGTTACACACTCATTTCAATCAGTATTTCTCTGTCTCCTCAAAACCTGGCTATTATGAATTAAATTCACCAACAGATGGCGACATTTACCTCCATAAAAATAGTCAAAAACTTATATTAACAGCATAAATTGATAGGCTATAAACTTTAGCCAATATATTATATATTGGCTAAAGTTTATAGCCTATCAATATATACGACCACCAACTGATCATTTTACCACTCCTTTTCTTCAGAGGTAAATGCATAGGGCGTTAACAAGACATTCAATAAATCTTAATCAGGGCCGCTGGAAAAAAAAAAAATCTCCAGTCTAGACAGAGACTGGAGACAGAGATTCCTATCTAATGAGTAGCAGCTTAGGTGTTTGTGCCACAAAGTTTTATTTCAACAACATAACCACCTTCAAGTGAAGCACGAACTTCCTCTTGTTTTGCCGTTTTTTTCCTCTTGCTCACTCCGGAGTCGTGATGTCTGACATGTCGACAACTCTTCACCTGCTGCAGCTCTGCAAGTGCCTGCCGGCGCACCCCTCTGGTTGGTCAGATGTCGAATGCTGTCAATCATTGCAGCAACGCATGCGCGGTCAGATTACAGGTCTCTTCTCTCCTTCCTCGAGCTGATTTTACGTGTGCCTTACGGTAGAGCATATGCGCATCCATTGCGCATATGCGCAAATGCGTCCCCTCGCACAAAATGTGGCCCCCCATGGAAGATGAGGCCCTATGCACAGCTCTTCTCTCCTTCCTCGAGCTGATTCTACGCGTGCCTCACGGTAATGCATATGCGCATATGCGCCCCCTCGCACAAAATGTGGCCCCCCATGGAAGATGAGGCCCTACGCACAGCGCGTGTTCTGCGTTTAGAGAGGGGCTGCCCTGAGTATAACAAGAAGTTAGAGGGGCACAAACCAGAGCCGCCAAAGACGAGGGACGGGAAGAAGCATCCTCCTTTATGTACCAATCTAAATTGGGAGAGTTACACCAGGCATGGATTTTTTGAAGATTGGCAGCCCAATAATAAAATAACAAATTGGGCAGTGCAAGTAGCAAAATTAAGGTGTTACTTATTTTAAGATTCTGATTTCCCGGCCACACCAACACAATGAGAAGCACCAGATGTATATTTAAAATAAATATATTTTATTTCTAGAAAGACACTTTAAAATGCAATTGCTATTAACTGAATTATTCTTAAAACAATCAGTCCAATAAAAACACTGTCCAAGTCCCAGTTAAGGCAGTCACTCAATAATAAAGTTGGGATACCAGACAGACCAGTCCAGCTGCTGCTGTGATGTTCCGGGTTTTCCTTGGCACCCTGATTGTCAGCCGGGAGGGGGGCCCGCTCCAGCGGGGCTCCCTACACTTTGCAGTCCGATCCGTGGATCCAGTGCCAGGACCTCCGCACCGCCATCTGCCGCTGTCAGAGGAGAACAATAAAATCAGTGCCCAGCCTGTCCCGCTGCCGGCAAATTCAAAGCCAATCTGGCCTCTAAGTTAGCCACTTCCCTTTAAATGATAATGTGAATGCCCATCAATCCAATCATGCCGCCACCACCACTGCTCTGCCGTCACCCAGGCCTGATGCCCTCAACATACAGGAAAAATAGGACTCAGCACACACTCTACCAATACAAAGGGACTCACACACATCAAGTGAGGAGAATGACTTTGCTTTCCGTGAAGAATTGTGAGCATTGACACAACAGAGTCTGGAGATCTGCACAACCAAGCCAGGGAGTCAGCGCTGTGAGGGGAAGCATGAGTCTGGTCGCGATCTGGGGAGACAGCAGCCGCAGCAGGAGGAGTCGACAGCAACCTGTCCACAGTCCAGCGTGCCGTCAGAATCTGGCGTTTTCCTTATAGGGAGTGGGAGGAACAACCAGTGATTGCAATCACTGGTGTGATGAGGCTCAGGTGTGTCCATCTGCAGCAACATGTGCCTTTGTTTACAGTTTATGATTGCAGGTTAAACAGTCCAACACTTCCACAGCACACAATAATAATCACACCATAATGTCCATCGCTTTCATAGCGCACAGCAATAATAAACATCAGTAATAATCAATATTGTCCATCGCTTCATAGTGCACAGCAATAACAAACATCAAACCATTTAAATAATGAACAACATATGGAGTTACCCGATCATACCAATAAAAAACAGAAGGCAGTGTTTTGCATACTATGACACAAGGCCCCCATCTGATTTGCTTCTCTGGAGTACTGTTCGACGGACTCTCAGGTTCTTACCAGCACAAATAAATTTTGAGATTATTTTGTCTAACATTTGTATAAATGATTTAGATAAAAAAAAACTGTTTCACTGGAGAAGAAACAAAAATCTAGGAAGAATATTCAGAGAGGGAGAGAGAGTCCCAGCACCTCAAATCAGACTTAATTTCCATAACCAACTTTGTAAAATTGTTTTTATATAGTAAGGGGAGGGAGGGAGAAATATTAATACCTAAATAACGAAAGCTGGTATGAGCTAGTCGAAATGGTAGTGCACCTGATGGGATCTGTTTAGCTGCTTTGTTTAATGGAAAACACTCGCTTTTACTGATGTTTAACAGAATGATCCAAAAGTTGTCAAGTTTTGTAAAATATCATCTACACAGCTAACTGGGTTGGTGACATATAGCAACAGGTCATCAGCATAAGGAGACACAGGGGAGCCGGGGAGAGCAGGGGAGACATTGGGCAACCCTGGTGGGTCCCTCTTGATAGAGGGAAATATTCGGACCTTTTAAAATTAGTTGTCACAAAAGTCATAAAAGTCAGCTGGGAATCCATCTGGCCCTGGAGATTTGTTATTCTGAATTAAGTTAAAGCCCCTACAAGGAACTTTCATTTTGAGTTGATTTTGGCGACCCTGTGGACCAAAGCAGTAGTGTTTTGCTGGAATGAAGCCTAAATTTCCCATGGGCTCTAGCGCGTCTTGTTGGAAATCGTACAACCTTGTCACTTACCTTTCTTCTCCTTCTGTAATTTTAACTATGGCGGCAGCTTGTCTCAGCTCATGGAGTCCAAGACAAATTTCCCTTCGGGGACAATAAAGTATCTATCTATCTATTTATCTATCTATCTATCTATCTATCTATCTATCTATCTATCTATCTATCTATCGATCTATCTACCTGGCTCGCGCATGTGTTTGTTTTGGGGATTAATGAAACAACAAGATGGGAAAACTTTGCCCCCGCTCCTATCGGGGATCCCAGCTCACCTCTGCTGCACCCCAGCTCCACCTCTCCGGCGTAAGTGCCACTGCCGCCGGGGTAAACACAGCGGTCGGCTGGTAAGGCTGAAGGCCTGTTTGGCGAGCACTTCCACGGCTTCTTAGACTGAGTATGGAGCGGTGCCTCGCCTCTTTATTTCTTGGCACTCGCTGGATCCTGTCAACGCCTGGCTGGTACCTGTCGTCGGCCCGGATGAAGTGTTCCAGCCCTGTGGCCCCTGCTCTCCTCATCCCCGCTAGTGTGGGGTGAATCTGTGCAACCTGCGGCCTCTGTGTGTGGCTCCCTGGACAGCTAACGCCGTGGACCTGCCAGCTCCTGCCAGGATTGGGTTGGTAAATGCTAGATCGCTAGCGAACAAAACGTTTATCCTGAAGGATTTCCTGACTTCCCGAGGATTGGATTTTCTCTGTGTGACTGAGACGTGGCTGACTGTTGGTGAGTCCAGTGCTTTCACAGAACTTTTACCCGATGATTGCTGCTATTTTAACTTCCCGCGGACGTCGGGTCGAGGAGGAGGAATAGCGACTATTTATAAGAGTCACTATAAATGTAAGCACCTAGGTAAGATGACGTGTGCCGTCTGAGTGCCGTAAATCGTTTCATCCTGGAAGTGACCAGGGGCGGACCCAGAGACAGTTTCCTAAAGGTATGGATATACACTATATAGAAATAGCTTATCTTCACACCGATGGTCTCATTTGCTGTTGTAGGTCACGCACAGACATCAGCAGAAATGAGAGACTTTTGCATATCCAGTTAAAAGTTCCTTGCAGCAGCTTTAAGACAAGTAATTATTTCTTCCAACTGTATAGGTTTTTCCAACTCCTCTTTAATTTGAGGATCCATGGTAAGTATATCTATGCTATCTGGGAAATTATCCATTGTAGTCTTATTTGCAGGAGGTTCAGACTGATAGAGGTTACAATAATAGGAAGCAAAGGTGGAGTTTATTTCAGCTGGGTTGGTAGTTAGGGAGTGAGGGGAGTCATAAATTTGGGAAATGAAATTAGAGGCTGACTGATGTTTAAGTTGAAGGGCGAGGAGATGGCTGGCTTTATCACCATACTCATAGTATGTCCCTTTGGTCCGTCTTA
This sequence comes from Epinephelus fuscoguttatus, assembly GCF_011397635.1. Classification (NCBI taxonomy): domain Eukaryota; kingdom Metazoa; phylum Chordata; class Actinopteri; order Perciformes; family Serranidae; genus Epinephelus; species Epinephelus fuscoguttatus. The sequence goes on along the minus strand of NC_064769.1, from coordinate 3,261,266 downwards.
AAAGGTACTCTGCTTTATCCATAGAGAGCAGGTCAAAATCAGATTGTAATTTGACCCTTTTAGCATACAGTTCTGGACTGGGAGAGCTTGAATACTCTCTATCTATGCTCAGAATTACATCAATAAGCTCTTGCTGTTTTTGTTTATTTTTCCTAGCCAGATGTGTGCTGTGTGAGATAATATCTCCCTTAATTACTGCTTCTAAGGTTTCCCATAACAGAGAGGGCGATGTGGACTCAGTCTTGTTATCCTTTCTGAGATAAAATCACAGAATTTCTCATTAGCTAGTAGCCCTGTATTAAACTTCCACTGTCTTGTAGTGTTAGGTGAGAGTGCTAAATCTAAAATGTGTGGAGCGTGATCAGAAATAACGATAGCAGAATATTCAGTGGATTTCACAGCAGGTAGAAGAACCCTGTCTATAAGAAAATAGTCGATGTGGGAATAAGCTTGGTGTACTTTTGAGAAATAAGAAAATTCTTTTGTGAGTGGGTGGAGCAGATGTCAAGCATCTATACAGCCAATTGACTCATATTAGATGATAGTGTCTTCGACATGGCAGAGTGCGTAAGTACTTTTGGATGGGATCGGTCAAGTTTGGGGTCTATTACTAGGTTCAGGTCTCCCCCTAGAATGAGATGATGAGTGTCCAAATTGGGAATTTTTGAAAAAAGGGAAGTCATAAAATTTGGGTTGTCCCAATTAGGGGTATAAACATTAACCAATACAACTGAAGTTTGATATAATGTGCCACTTACTATAACTTATAGTGCCCATGGGGATCAGATATGATCTGATCAGGGGAGAAGTGGATACATTTGCTAATAAGAATAGCAGCACCCCTGGATTTACTATTGAAAGCTAAATGGAATATTTACCCAACCCAAGGTTTGTGCATTCTGCAATGATCATTTATACACAGATGGGAAATACTTTGGATCGCTTTATTGGGCCCCCAGTCCAGGAACATTCCAACTCACAAGCCAAATACTAGGCCCACTCATTCCTCTCTGGGAGATACTTGGATTAACCACTTTCAAATAGTAAAATACATAATAAGACTACTAGGAAATAAATGAGCATCCTAATTAGAAATTAAATGAGCATTACGGTAGTATCCAGAGGAAGATGACATTAAGAAAGAAAAAAAAAAAAACATAAAAAAAACTCCCAGTGAATAATAAGAAACCACACGTCACAACGTCACATTTGCCAGTGCTTAGACTGAAAACCTTCCAACAAGTCACTTCCTAAGCTTGTCATAACAGAACAAGACAAGTTGCAGGACTGAAGTACACACAACCGGTTTACCATGCAGTGGATTCTGCCTCCTGATGAACCAAAATATACACCCTATGAGAATTTGTAACAGTTATTTATGAAAAGGAACAGTATTTGTACCAGACTGAACATGTAATCCTCCAGCTAAAATGTGCAGACAGACATAGAAGAAAATATGTCTTTAAAATAAGAGGCCGTTTACACGGTGATTTTGATAAACGGAGACATCTTCCTTCGTTTGTGCCCTTCGTTTACACGCAAACGGAGATTTCTCCTCTGAAAACGAGTCTTTCTAAAAACTCCGGCCAGAGTGGAGATTTTGGAAAACTCCGGTTGCGCGTTTGCATGTAAACTGAGATAAACGGAGATAAACGGAGTTATAGTATCTTGCGCCTGTGTCAAAAGTGCGACCTATGTTGCTATGGTGACAATGGATACATGGAAGGTTTGAGCTTCTCGTTACACTGCCACCTACAGGTTTGGCATGCTCTTGTGTATATATACACGGGTAAGTGTAAACGAAGATCTTTTTCAAAACGGAGACGGTGAAATGTCCGTTTATGAAAATAGCCGGCAACGTGTAAACGGCCTCTAATGTGACGAAGGGAGGAGAACCCTTCATGTCCTCATGCTGCCTGCTCATCATGTTGAGTGCTGACACCTGACTGGGTGTGGGTGTGGCCGTGGCCAGCAGGCCTGAGCAGAAAGGCTCAGCTCTGTGCAGGCAGTCTCTCTCTGCACTCCTTCCTGGTTGGACCTCCAGCACATGCTGTGGGGGTTGTTTGAGGCCTCCTTTTCTTTGTTTAGTGGTTTGTGGTTTTTTGATTCTCTACATAGACATGCACACATTTTCCCCCACCTTACTTGCAAGCACACATCCATGCAACACTTACAAATGATTTTGATTCTATTTTTTCTAAGTTAATTAATAAATTTCTTTGATAAAAGTAATGCAGCGTGTGGTCTCCAACTTTTTGTCCTGTTCCCTGAGCATGGAACGTGACAAAATGGGGGCTTGTCCGAAACTAATGTTAGTTTGTACTGATGCATTTTTGTGGAGATTTACACATGGCATTTAGTAGGTGCAGAGATTTAGTTTTGTTCAGGTCCATCTAGTTTGGAGATAAACTGTTACGTGTAAATTGTGGCATGTTTTCAGTGGTGTTGTCCTCTGTGAGGTGTCGCAGCAGTCGCTAATAGAGGGGCTGCTGCAGTTTTTTTTTGTTGCCTTTACTGTTTTGGGTGGTACCCTGAGAGGGCCCTTGGCGAACTCAGCAATGCCACTGAAGAATAGGGTTGAGTGTATCTAGTTTCTGGTTAGGCAGTTAGTAGGGGACACCCAGTGTTTGAAACCACTTGTTTATTCATCTCCATTTGAGTTATTTAGATTACTAGATTTGGTTTAGGTATGGCTACCACTGTAGATGCCTTTATTAAGTCTCCGTCATGCGGGTTACTGGAGCAATGTATGAAGGAACAGCTGCTCAAACTAGCACAACACTACGCAGTAGTTGTGGATGCCAGACGCACAAAAGAAACCATCAAGAGTATTGTGAAAGCAAATCTGCAAGAGGAAGGAGTCCTGACGGCTGAGGATGGTAAGAGTGATTTTAGTACTTCTGTGCCTGGGTTGACTTTTGAACAGCAAAAGGAATTGTTGTTGTTTGAAACTGGAACATGAACAAGAGATGGAAAAAATGAGGTACAAGATAGAACAACTAAAATTGGATGTGGACCAGCAGAAATTGGGGCTGATTAAAGCAGGGGCACTACCTGCTGGTGCTCTCAATGAGGGTGTTGTTGCTGATCATTTTGATGTTACTAAAAATTTAAGGTTAGTGCCAAAGTTTGATGAAAAGGATTTGGAGACATTTTTTATACTGTTTGAACGGGTGGCTGATGATAGAGGTTGGCCTGATGAGGAGCGTACACTAATGTTGCAGTGTGTCTTCACAGGAAAAGCACAGGAGGTGTATTCCTCCATGTCTATGTAAGATTGCAAGGTCTACAAGAAGGTAAAAGAAAATGTGTTAAAAGCTTATGAGCTTGTGGCTGAAGCGTACTGCCAAAAGTTCAGAGGCTGGAGAAAAACTGAGAAATAAACACGTGGAATTTGCAAGAGATTTGGTTTTGCATTTTAATCGTTGGTGTAAGGCAGCTAAGGTAAAGACTTTTCCAGATCTATGTGATCTGATAGTATTAGAACAGTTTAAACGAGCTACACCTGATCACATTGCCACTTACATTAATGAATGTAAAGCTACCACTCCAAGTGAAGCAGCAGTCCTTGCGGATGAGTATGTGTTAACTCACAAACGAATCTTTGGGGAGCGATGTTACAGTGAAAAACCTCATTTTAATGGTGAAAAACCACTGAAGACTGTCTCTCCAAGGATGGAGCCACAACCTCATGATAAAGGTTGGCCAGATGTGTGTCATTATTGTCATCAAAAGGGTCACTGGAAAAAAGAGTGTCCTGTGCTGAGTGGGAAAGGTAAATCTGTTCAGGTTAAATCAGCTGGGTTAGTAGCACCAGTGTATGTGGCTGTTACCTCAGTTACAGAGTTAGTGGCACCTTATGACATGAAGGTTCAAACAATGACCGCACCTGAGGCTGATTCCTGTTATCAGATATTCATCTCTGAAGGTTTTGTGAAGCTAAGAGATGGCGATAACGAGATCCCAGTTAAAATGTTGAGAGACTCAGGAGCGATGCACACTATTGTAAGAGAGGCCATCTTGCCTTTTTCTCCACAGTCAGACACAGGGGGTTGTGTACCTTGTAGAGGTTTGATGCTTCAAACCCTTTTTCTTCCAGTGCATAAGATGTTTTTGTCTTGTGGTTTCTTTCAGGAGGAGGTGGAAGTTGCTGTGTGGGCCAAACTTCCAGTGAAGGGAGTTGACATAATCTTGGGTAATGATTTGGTCCCTGATGGTCGTATGTGGCTGGATGATGTAAGACCTATATTGACCGAAAAAACTCAAGATTCAGTACAGGTTGAACAACAGTTGACACATCCTGCCTTTGCAGCTCCTCCAGGGTGTGTGGTTACATCTCCAGTGTCAGTGCAACCAGAGCAAACGGATCTCCCATGTTGTTCCTCTTTAAATCCTTTAGAGGGCACTGCACCATGTCAAGCAGTGGCACAAGTAGGTGTGACACACCAGGTAAATGAGGTGGAGACAGCGCCATCTGCTGTGTGTGCTGTAACCCGTGCCATGGCTGCGCTGTCACTTGACAGTGAGGTAACTATAGACAAAGCAAAAAAGTTTGTCTTTGCTGTGCCAAATGACCTTTGTATTTCTTGTGCAGACCTGGTGCAAGAACAGAAAGGATCCATCCCTGAAAGATCTATGAGTTGGTGGTGCCTTCCTGTCAGGTTGGGAACATCAGACAGGGTTATGTACTCCACGATGACCTGCTGTTGAGGGTTTGGGCTCCTCATGGCGATGGGTTTAGTGGGGATCCCACTGTGCAGGTGGTACTGCCTGAAAATTTTCGAATGTCAGTGATTAAGACTGCACATGACAATATTGCAGGTCATATGGGGTTAAAAAAGACCTATCATCGGGTGCTACAGCATTTCTTCTGGCCCCATGTAAAACGTGACATCTCCAAATACATTAAAACATGTCATACTTGTCAGGTTACCAGCAAACAAAATTGAAGTCTGAAACCAGCTCCTTTACATCCGATTCCGGCCGTGAGTCAGCCTTTTGATCATCTGATAGTTGAATGTGTTGGACCTCTTCCTCAGTCCAGAGTGGGTTGTTCTTACTTGTTAACAATAATGTGTCAGTCCACCAGATATCCCGCTGCTTATCCACTGCGGTTTGTCACTACAAAGTCTGTTGTGAAGGCTATCAGTGAGTTCATATCTGTATTCGGCATTCCCAAAGTTATACAAACAGACCAAGGGTCAAATTTTACCTCTCGATTGTTCTCCCAGGTTCTTCGACAACTTAATATAACTCACAATATTTCCTCAGCATATCATCCACAAAGTCAAGGGGCACTTGAGCGCTTTCACCAGCATTGAGTTAAAAGCGGACTGGCAGGAGGGCTTGCCATGGCTTTTGTTGGCAGCCAGAGAAATTGTGCAAGAGAGTACAGGCTTCAAGCCCAATGAGCTTGTCTTTGCTCATACTGTTCGTGGTCCCTTGTCCATGATTCATGACCAGTGGGTTACATCTGACCCCCCGAAAAATCTAATTTCATATGTCAATGGGTTTCGGCATAGGCTTTATGAGGCTGGGGAATTGGCAAAACAAAATTTGCAGAGGGCTCAAAAGAAAATGAAGTGGCTCTTTGACCGCAAAGTAGAGTGATGTGAGTTCTATGCAGGTGGCCAGGTGTTGGTTTTACAACCACTGACTGAATCTCCTTTCCAGGCTAAGTTCTTTGGTCCCTGTAATGTTGTCTGTTGTGTTTCGGAACAAAACTACCTGGTTGAGTTGCCAATTAAGAGAAAATCAGTTAAAGTCTGTCATGTTAACTTGCTAAAACCATATTTTGTACATGATGTTTCTAACGATGTTGTTCCAGATAATCCCGTTTTGGTGACCAGCACTGGACTGGATGAAGAGATGCGTGGTGATGTGGTATCGCAACCCCGGCTTAAAAATTCTGAAACTTTAACCAAGTTAGATTCACTGCTTGGTCAATTGGATGAGACCAAAAGAAAACAATTGGTTGAAGTTATTCAAGCGTACCCCGGTCTTTTCTCTGATACCCCTACATGTACAAACTTGATAGAACATGATGTTGATGTGGGGGATGCAAAGCCCATCACTCAGCGATTCTATCGGGTTAATCCTAAAAAGCGCAAGATACTGGATTCAGAGGTAGACTATATGCTTGAAAATGGTTTTGCTGTGCCTTCAACCTCAAGTTGGTCATCTCCATGTCTCCTTGTCAAAAAGCCTGATTCCACATTTAGGCCATGCACTGATTTTAGGAAGGTGAATGCTGTGACCACACCTGATTCCTTCCCTCTTCCCAGGACGGATGACTGTATAGATCTGGTGGGGTCTGCCAAGTACGTAAGTAAATTTGACCTTCTCAAGGGTTATTGGTAGGTTCCACTTTCTGCTAGAGCACGGGAAATCTGCTCGTTTGTGACTCCATCTGGTTTGTATTCTTATACGGTTATGCTGTTCGGACCGAGAAATGCTCCAGCCACCTTTGAAAGATTAATGAATAAAGTGGTTCGGGGGCTGGAGGGTTGTGCGGTCTGTCTGGATGATGTTGTTATATTTAGTGAGTCATGGGAGGATCATCTGGTACGAGTAAAAGCTTTGTTTGACAGGCTGCTTTGGGCAAAGCTGACGGTCAATTTGGCAAATTGTGAATTTGCCAAGGCCACCGTGACCTATTTGGGAAAGGTGGTGGGGCAAGGTGAAGTGCGTACCATTAAGGAAAAGGTCAGAGCCAAACAGGAATTCCCTGTTCCAACCACGAAGCGTGAATTGTTACGTTTCCTGGGAGTGGCTGGTTATTATAGGGAGTTTTGTCCCAATTTTGCTTCTGTGAGTGCTCCTCTGACTGATTTATTGAAAGGTGATGCTAAATATGTCTGGTCTCCCATCTGTCAACAGGCATTTACACAGCTGAAGGAGCTGTTGTCATCTGCTCCAGTGCTTGCAGCTCCCCAGTTGGACCGTCCCTTCAAGTTGCAGGTAGATGCAAGTGATGCTGGGGCTGGTGCTGTGTTGTTGCAGGTGGATGAGAGGGGGGTTGAAAAACCTGTCAGTTACTTCTCTGATGTAGCGTCCACACCAGGCGCGAGTAAAGCGAATTACTCGCTCATAACGCGCCGCGCTTAACACCCGAGTTTGGACGCTGGACCATTTTGTTAATTTGCGTCATTCGCACGAGTAGTGGGGAAGCCAGCTGTGCTAACTGGAGCTAAACTAGTGCTAACGTTCATAGTACAACCATTCTGCAAACTAATTAAAGACACATATTTACAGAACTTACCAGTCTCCTCTGCGACTTTCACCCAAGCCTGCTCCTTTTTGTTGCGGTCTCTGTAGAGTAGACACGTAGTATCATATAGCTCCGGGTAGCCACTGACCACCATGGCTGAGATAACCACCATCGCTGCTTTGTACCTGCTCTGGAAGTCCCAGATGCGTCTGAGGGCCAAACACCGTCGTTTTTGGGTTCACCCTATCCTGCAGAAGCGCATCCAGCTCAGTGAGTTTCACCACCTCCTCCAGGAACTCCGTCTGGATGATAGCCGCTTTCAGCAGTACTTCAGGCTGACTGGGGCCCAGTTTGAGGACCTATTGGCGAGGGTTGGTGCCAGGATCTCCCGGCAGGACACCAACTACAGGCGCTCCATTTTAGCTGCGGAGCGTCTGTCCATCTGTCTCCGGTGAGTAGCAGTTTCCGACGTCACTGCTGCGACCAGTGACATCAGGAGAATCTCAACGCTGATTGGCTTTCGCAGCACAACGTCACGCAAATTCGCCTCAAAAGTTCAATATTTTCAACTCGAGCGATGAGGCGCTGGACGCGAATTTCGCATCTATCGCATTCATCGCGTTGTGCCAGACGCGTCCATCCATTTGTCACGTGCACATGTGTTATAAGATGTCTTGCTGTGTACCTGTCTGTGACTGACCACTTTGTCTCTAGCCATGGTCCCATTCTCATGCTCTCTTAAAAGTGCCTGTTCTGGATCCAAAGTTGCTGAGTCATGGGAAATTGGGAGTATTGAGGAGGTAAAGGGGGAGGAGAGATAAGGTTTTGCATGACATGTTGTTGTGATGTGTTACTTGACAACTTGTAATAAGTAGATGGATTATGATCTGTTGGTCTAGATTTAACAAAAGTAGGATTCATTCATTCATTCATTCATCTTCTAACCGCTTCATCCTCTTGAGGGTCGCGGGGGGGCTGGAGCCTATCCCAGCTGACATCGGGCGAGAGGCAGGGTACACCCTGGACAGGTCGCCAGACTATCGCAGGGCTGACACATAGAGACAAACAACCATTCACACTCACATTCACACCTACGGACAATTTAGAGTTATCAATTAACCTAGTCAAGTGCATGACTTTGGACTGTGGGAGGAAGCCGGAGTACCCGGAGAGAACCCACGCTGACACGGGGAGAACATGCAAACTCCGCACAGAAGGGCTCCCATGCCCAGGATCGAACCGGCAACCCTCTTGCTGTGAGGTGAGAGTGCTAACCACCACACCACCATGCCGCCCACAAAAGTAGGATGTATTTGTTTATTTTGTTGTTGTTTTTTCTAACTTTGTGTGTTTCGCAGACTCAGAGGTGGTACCTCTGTCTTACACGGGAGAGTGTGACGGAGAGAGGAGCACCCTCCATGTCCTTATGCTGCCTGCTCATCATGTTGAGTGCATGGTTGAGTTTTGACACCTGGCTGGGTGTGGGTGTGGCCAGCAGGCCTGAGCAGAAAGGCTCAGCTCTGTGCAGGCAGTCTCTCTCTGCACTCCTTCCTGGTTGGACCTCCAGCACATGCTGTGGGGGTTGTTTGAGGCCTCCTTTTCTTTGTTTAGTGGTTTGTGGTTTTTGATTCTTAGGTTCTTACACATACATAGACATGCACACATTTTCCCCCACCTTACTTGCAAGCACACATCCATGCAACACTTCCAAATGACTTTGATTTTATTTTTTCTAAGTTAATTAATAAATTTCTTTGTTAAATGTAATGCAGCAGGTGGTCTCCAACTTTTTGTCCTGTTCGCTGAGCATGGAACGTGACAATAACTAAGTGATTTAAAAAAAAATAAATAAATAAATAATAATAATAATAGATACATTAAAATAAATGGTATCAGGCCATAAACTGGTGACTTCAATCTGTATATCAAGTAAAGAGAGCAGTGGATTTTAGTACCCACATGTCAGAAAATTAGAGTATTTCCTTGAGTAGATAAGACATTTTATATATAAACTAAAAAAGCCCCATGTAGAGTATAAAGCAAAATAGAATGCAGCTGGCTGTGCTACTTAAACACTGTCCACATTTAACTGGAGATGGAATGGAGTAATATATGGTACTCTTCATAGTCTGTGGACCATTTCAACAATGTAGTTGCGTCTTACGTTGAGAATGTCTGGCAAAAAAATAAGGAAAAACATAATGATCCCAAAAGAATCGCTAAGTCATATACATCAGTGGTCATTCCACTAGCTTAGTCCCTCTTTCATGTGTCGCGTATGTGTTCTTCATAAAACAGCTCCGCTTGCTCCGGGGAATCAAAGATGTGGCTCACACCGTTGAAGGTGACGCACAGCCGGGCAGGGTAAATCATGCCGAATCATATCCCTTTCTGAAAAAGCATGGACTTCACCTGGTTGAAAGCAGCTTGTCTCCTCGCCACTGCAGTACTGAAGTCCTCGTAAAACTTGATGTTATGACCCCAATAGGTCATATTACGGTGCTCCTTTGCCCATTGTAACACTCTTTCTTTATCAATGTAGCGGTGAAAGCGCACTATCACAGGGCGGGATCCTTGAAGAGGTTTGGGTCTGAGACTACGATGGGCCCGGTCTAGTTCAGGTGTGGAGTTCGACAGCACCTCTGCAGCTACTTCTTTGAATAAATCTGCCATAAATTGTCTCGGGTTATTACCTTCAATGTCTTCGGGCAGACAAATCACTCTTAGATTCTGACGCTTTGAACGAGACACCAAGTCCTCCACGGCAGCCTGGAGAGTGCCGTGCTCTTCCATTATTGAGGTTAGCTTGGAGCGTAGCTCCACTACTTCTTGCTCCAGCTGATTCTTGCTTCTTGTGATGTTATCCGAATGGGTCGTGAGGGCCGTTTCCATCTCTGAAACTGTAGAGGTGTGATTAGCCACAGTGGTGGTAATGGACTCGAGAGCTGAATTAATTGGAGCGAGGGCCGCATTCAGAGAGGCGGTGAGCTCCGCAGTGGTGCTTTTCCTTGATTTTTCCAGTTCAATAATGAGCGTTTCCAGAGTAAGGGTCAGGCCCTGACGCCATGTTGCTCGCTTCCTGACCGGAGAAGGGGAGAGTCTGTTGTGCCTGGCCTTTCTGAGAAGATTTGCTCATTCCTGTGCAGGTTCAGCGCAACGTAAATAAAAACAGATTGTTACAGCGAAACAAACTTGAAAGAATTACATAATTCACAAATTTTTCCAAAATTATATGGAGGTATGCTCCATACATCCGTCCTCTACATCGCCAACCTGGAAGTCCCGTCACTTTTTTTTTATGACCAGTCATTTTTATTGTTTTCTTTTGAACTGGAAAAACAACATCAGCTAGCCTACATTGTATGGCTATATAAAAACTGAAAAATAGGATATAAAGACTGAAGAGGTCACACAGCTGTATAGGCAAGGCAAGGCAAGGCAATTTTATTTATATAGCACCATTCATACACAAGGCAATTCAATGTGCTTTACAAGGGAAATATGTTAAGATAAAACATTAAAGGAACAATAGATCATTAAAAACAAAAGCTAAAAGCAAGAAAAACAGTGCAGAAAATGCATTTAAAAAGCAAACATAAGGCAAAAGCAACAGCAGACAAATATAAAAACAATAGCTACAGATTATCCTAACAATAAGTTACATATCTAGTTCACTGGTAAGCTGCAGTAAATAGTAATGTTTTAAGCCCTGATTTAAATGAGCTGACAGTTTCAGCCGACCTCAGATATTCTGGAAGTTTGTTCCACAGGCGGGGAGCATAGAAACTAAAGGCTGCTTCACCTTGTTTGGTTTTGATCCTGGGAACACTGAGTAAACCTGTTCCAGATGATCTGAGGGGTCTGGATGCTTCATAATGTACAAGTAAATCAGAGATGTATTTAGGCCCGAGACCATTTAGTGCTTTATAGACAAGTAACAAGATTTTAAAGTCTATCCTTTGACACACAGGAAGCCAGTGCAGCGATTTAAGCACTGGTGTAATGTGCTCCACTCTCTTGGTGTTGGTGAGGACTCTGGCAGCAGCGTTCTGGACGAGCTGCAGTTGTCTGATTGATTTTTTACTCAGGCCTGTGAAGACACCGTTACAATAGTCCAGCCTGCTGAAAATGAAAGCATGAACAAGTTTTTCTGTATCTGGTTTAGACAGAAATTCTTTTATTCTTGCTATGTTTTTAAGGTGGTAGTAGGCTGATTTAGTAATTGTCTTAATGTGACTATTGAAATTTAGGTCTGAGTCCAGAACTACACCAAGATTTCTGGCTTGATTTGTAGGTTTTAGTGTCATGGCCAAGGTGAGTACTGACTATTGATCTTTGTTCTTTGGGGCCAAAAACAACTATCTCAGTTTTGTCTGTGTTTAGTTGTAGAAAATTCTGGCACATCCACGTATTGATTTCGTCAATGCACTTATTTAGCAGATGTAGGGGACTGTAGTCATCTGGTGACACTGTTATGTAAAGTTGTGTGTCATCTGCATAAGTATGGTAGGAGATGTTATGATATTCCATAATCTGAGCAAGAGGGAGCATATAGATGTTGAACAGAAGAGGCCCAAGAATGGACCCTTGAGGAACTCCACATGTAATCTTTGTTCGCACAGATTCATAATTGCCAAATGACACAAAGAAATCCCTGTCTTGTAAATAAGATTTAAACCAATTTAGCACAGTGCCAGAAAGTCCCACAAACTTTTCTAGTCTGTTGAGCAGTATCTTATGGTCAACTGTGTCGAATGCAGCACTGAGGTCCAGTAATACCAGAACCGAAATCTTTGATGCATCACTGCTCAGATGAATGTCATTTAAAACTTTTACAAGTGCAGTCTCAGTGCTGTGATGTGCTCGAAATCCAGACTGAAAGGCATCAAAGATATTGTTTTGCTCCAAGAAGGTGTTAAGTTGCTGAAAAACAACCTTTTCAATGATCTTTCCTAAAAATGGTAGGTTTGATATGGGCCTGTAGTTATTTATTACTGAGGCATCCAGATTAGGCTTTTTTAAGAGAGGTTTAATGACTGCAGTCTTCAGGGCCGTTGGAAAAAGGCCTGACTGAAGAGAACAGTTGACTATCTGTAGTATATCTGATGCTATGCAGTTAAAAACATCTTTAAAAAAGCTTGTAGGCAGAGTGTCAAGGCAGCAGGTAGTGGACCTAAGGTTTCTAACTATGTCTGTCAAAGTAGCATAATTTAATGGGTGAAAAAGTGTCAAATTAACTGGAGTAGTCTTATGAGGCACAGGTGAAATAGCCACTGTGTTGGAGTTACAGACTGTCTGTCTTATCTTTGAAATCTTGTCTGTGAAAAAAGAAGCAAAGTCATTGCATGCCTTGGTGGATAGCAGTTCAGGAGGGACTGACACTGATGGGTTTGTCAGTCTGTCAACAACAGTAAATAAAGTCCGTGCATTGTTGTTATTTTTGTTGATAATCTCAGAGAAAAAGGACTGCCGCGCCCTTTTTAGCTCCAAGTTATAGATGTGCAGACTTTCCTTATAGATGTCATAATGAACCTGGAGTTTGGTTTTTCGCCACCTGCGTTCTGCTTTTCTACATTCTCTTTTTTGAGCTTTTACCTGTGTGGTGTTCCTCCATGGTGTTTTTTTCTTACCAGAGACAATTTTGACCTTCATGGGGGCAATATTGTCCATAATATTCATAGCTTTAGAGCTGAAACTATGAACCAGATCATTGACAGAGACTGAGGGCACAGCTGGTGTGGGTATAAAATCCTGGGTGAATAGTGTACAGGTGTTTTCATTGATATAGCGTTTTCTGATTACCCCTGTTGTACTTTTACTGGTGTCAGCGGAGATGGCCATTTTAAAGAAAACACAGTAATGATCAGAAAAGGCAACATCAGTCACCACAACCTCAGAAATGTTGAGCCCTTTGGAGATAATTAGATCTAAAATATGTCCCTTATTGTGCCTTGGCTCTGTTACATGCTGGGAAAGTTCAAAGTTGTCCAGGATGTAGAAAAGTTCTTTCGCACTGCCATCTTTGGGATTATCAATATGAATATTAAAATCACCCACTATAACAACACAGTCAAAATCAATACAGACAACAGACAATAGTTTAGAAAAGTCATCAACAAAGTGTGCACTATATTTTGGAGGCCTGTAAATGGTTACTAATACTGCTTGACAGGAGGATCTCAACTGCAGTGCAACATATTCAAAAGACTCAAACTTCCCATATGACAACTGTTTGCACTGGTAAACATCCTAAAATAAAGTGGCTACTCCACCTCCTTTCCTGAGTTCTCTAACTGAGCTGATAAAATGGAAGTTTGGGGGGGCTGATTCAATAAGTACTGCTGCATTGTTGTTTTCATTTAACCAAGTTTCAGTTAAAAACATAAAATCAAGGTTTCTCTTGATAATAAAATCATGAATTAATAGTGACTTGCCAGCCAGAGATCTGATATTTAATAAAGCTAAGTTTAGTGTACTAACATTGTCTGACACAGTCTGTGGCTGACGCATAACTGGAGTAAGATTAGATAGAGTAGCTGTGCGCTTCGAGTACACATTGTTTTTCCTGATGCTAGTCAAAACAGGAATGACAGACCTTGGAGATGACTCTGGCTGATGCTTTTCAATTTCAAGATGTGTTTGACCATGCCACCGGCTATTTAAGATTGCCGGTGGCAAAGAGTTCATCAATTTGACTGAGCTTTAGTGTGGCAGCTTTAACTAACTCCTTGATTGGTGAGCGTGGTGGAGGGGGGGGGGTTGACGCTGGCTCCGTGGTGATTGTGGTGGTGGTGGGGAGGGTCGACATTGGCTCCTTAGTGTTTGCGCCGGTGCTGGAGGAGGGCAACGTTGGCTCCTTGGTGGTTGTGGTGAAGGGCAGGAGGGGGGTTGTTGGATCCCTGACTGGGACAGGGACATCCTCTGAATGCCTTGGGTGATGTGGAGCAAAGGGTCAGGTGAAGGGGGAGAGATGCAGGCTGTCTGTCTCTGTGCCACGTACTTGTCCTTGGCTCTTATCTGTCCATTCTTGTTTTGGTATGGCCTTCCAAGAGCATGACGTAGGTTGGCCCCGAGTAGTCTGCATCCAGTGATGTTCAGATGAATCCCATCACGCTGAAAACGATCCTTACAGTTCCAAAAGATGTTAAAATTGTCAATGAACTTTATCCCATGAGTGAAGCATGCCGATGTCAGCCATGTATTCAGGGCAAGGGCATTTTGTGACTGACAGTCACTCAGTTTCTCCAGGAGCAGGGAAAAGTCTTTTTTCAGGATCTCAGAGCCAGTTTTTCCTCGTAGAATGTCAAAAGACCCAGCATGGATGATGATCCTCATGTTACTGGGGTGTGTAGAGAGGATCACTGGCAACAGCTCAGTTAGCTCCCTGACAGACGTGTCAGACACTGTTAGATTTTCAGTCTTTGCCATTCTTACATGCTTGGTTATTGAGTCTCCGATCAGGATGGTGTCTGGCTGATCAGGTGTGGTGTTAGCGATACTTGTCCTGGCCCTTGGCTTCTCAGGTGTGGAGTTAGCATAGTTTTTTCTGGCCCTGGGTCTAGCAGTGGTTTTGGGGCTATTGCTTGCATTTTGGATAGCCTTGGCCTGCCTTGGTTCAGTGTAGTTGGTATTGTCACATATTTCATTTGGAGCCAGTGCATCGTACCTGTTGTGTAGAGAGAGTTCAAGTGGAGGGGTGAGCGTTGGGCCTCTCTTGACTGATTTCCTGCTGGATTTGCCTTTGCGTCTAGTGACATCAGACCAAGTCCTGGCTGGAGTTGATGCTTTTGGTCAAGCACCAGTCCTGTGCCAGTAGGAAGGGTCGTTAGGAAAGGCCAGTTTGGGAGCCTCTGCAGCTGATCCAGTGGTGTTAGGACATATCCATGTGATTGTGTCAAGCAGCAATGGTGTGCTCCACATTTGTTGTATTTCCATATACACCAGTCTGTCCATCAGCCCCTTGTATGTTAGCTGCCACAGAGTCAATAAATTGTTCACTCTCACGAATTTGCTGTAGCGTTTCATTCTTCATTTGAAGCTGCCTTATCGTCTCAGTTAGTCGCTCACACTCTGTGCAGCTCACAGATTTTGCCATTTTGTCCTTGTCCTAATCACAGGTTTCCAGTCACAGACACAGCAAAAGGTTTGTACTGTGCCTCAGCCCTGCTCACACAGTACTAAAGTGGTGAAAATATGGCAGTAGTCCTCTGTATCTTTCACAAATTAAAGTCCCAATGCTTTATAAGTATCCAGGATCTACTTTCTGTAGCTTTTTAGCAGAAAAAAAACCAAGTATATCCACAAAAGAATGTAAGCAAAGCGGAGCGCAAGCAGCAGAGCGTCTGCACTGTAAGAAAGCCGGAAGCAGGATATAGTATATATAGTAAGACGGTAGACAATAATTAATAAAAAAAACAATTAATTAAATAATCATTGGCAGAAGTGTAGATAACTGAGTGTTACATGACACAATTCTAAATGATTTTAAGGATTTGAACCAGTATGTTATCATATAATTACGCGTCCCTGCACGACCCTCCACCTCGGCCACTGCACGACCCTCCACCTCTGCACGACCATCCACCCCGGCCACTGCACGACCCTTCACCTCTGCACGACCCTCCACCACTGCACAACCCTCCACCGCTACTGCAAGATCAACCACCACCCCTGAGAGCCAGGAGGAGGAGGCACGGATGCCCAGGAAGAAGAGGAGGAGGCCAGATGTTGCTGAGATGCTGCAAGAGGTGGAAGAGACTGGAGGAGCAAGAGAGGCAGCCACAAGAAAGAGGAGAGAGAAGGTGGAGAGAGCAATTAGAGAGAGAGGACAGACAAGAGAGGGAGAGAATTGAGAGAGAGGGAAAGAGAGGAAAGAGAAGAGAGAAGGGACCAGGAAGCAAGAGAGAGAGAAGAGCGCTATCTTAAACCAATTCTTCTTCTGCTCGCGAAAAAGTAATTTCTGTTTGATTTGGTTTTGTGCCTTTTTTTTGAGTTGGTAGATGTTTAAATGATTTTATTTATTTGTTTATTTATTTATATATTTTACTTAAGTGAATTTATATTTATTAGTATATACAGTAGCACAGAATCAGTTTTTTGTTATATTTTGTGGAAAATCCTTTGTTAAATTAAATTGTTTCTATGAAACCACACTTTGAAAATCACAAGTTGTCTGGAATGTTGATTTCGTCTTTTGTTCGTCGTTTGTACATCTCTGACAAAAGTGTATTGACTTTGTATTTTATACTTCAGGTTTGATTTGATCATGCTCAAGAATCACACAACAATTTCAGGTACATTTGAGTCAAAAAGTTGTTTACTGAATTCAAACAGAAAATAAACCAAAATAAATATACAAAATTAAAAATTTGCTGAGGTACATAGCAATACAAAACCCAATATATGTAAATTAAATTGAACTATAACTAGAACCTAAACTATTACTTAAACTTAAACACCAACGTGCCCATCATTCTGCAGTTTATGGATGAACAGTTAACCTGAACCTCAACCTTTGTCTCTCTCGTCTCTTTTCCTGCCCTAACTGCTGCCATTGACTTCAATGTAGACCCATGACTGGCCAAAGGACATTGAAATGTGTGTGTGTGTGTGTGTGTGTGTGTGTGTGTGTGTTATGAATATTGTATAGTACCATAAGTAGACACATGATACTATACAATATTCCGTTGTATTACCCTATGTATGCACATGTGTGTGTATGTATGCATGCAAACACACACATATACATACATAGGGTAATGGAACATAATGTTGTATAGCAAGTGTCTACTTATGGCACTATACAATATTCAGAAGTAGTCGTCGTCCTGCAGGACAGCCACCACAACATCTGGGGCAGAAACAGCTGCAGCTAATCTGTCCCGCTGGTTGTCCCCTGATGCTGCTTCTGAACAGGGCGGTTGTCCATCTTCCTCACTGGCAGGCTCAGCCTCAAACAGGTCACTGCTGTCCATGCAGATGTTATGGAGGATGGCACAACAAGCGATGACCTCCGGTGCAAATCTTGGCTTCACCTCAACGGCCTTGAAGAAGATGGACTGCCAATGGGCCATCATCCCAAAAGCTCGCTCGATGATGTTCAACAGCGTGCATGCTGTTGAACCAGGCCTGCACAGGGTTCGCCACAGGTTCCCGGTAGGGTGTTATGAGGCAGATGGGGGAAGCCAAGGAAGGGTAGCCTCCATCACCCAAGATGCACCAGCCCTCTGGTGGGTAAAGCTGCCTGTAATACACAGGGCTGTTTCGCAGTACACGGGCATCATGGACCGAGCCAGAGAAGCCCACAAAGATATCAAGGAACCTGCCCTCGTGGTCACAGATGGCCTGCAACTGGATAGAGTGAAACAGCTTTCTGTTCAGGTAGTCCTGTTCGTCAACAGTGGGTGGTTTTATGCGCACATGGCAGCCATCAATTGCCCCAACCACTGTGCTCAATGCTGGACATCCAGCAAGGCGGCTGAAGCCAGCACTGTTGTTCTCCAGTTGGTCAGGATTGGGGAAGCGGATGGTGCGGCCCAGGATGCCCATGACAGCCTTGTTGACCCTGTGCACTATGTCATGCACAGTGGACTTCGGGATGTCACAGGCTGCAAACACGACCCTGTACAAAGCAGCATGGGCCAGCCAGTAGACAAACACCAGCACCTCAATGTCCTTTGGCCAGCTTTGGGTCGAGGGCAGCAGTCAAAGCAGCAAAGGATCGACGAGAGAGACAAAGGTTGGGCGCAGGTCAACTGTGTCATCCAAGAACTGCCGAATGATGGGCACGTTGGTGTTTAGTTGGCAGTATGTACCGCGGGGTCCACGCTGAAATGTGAACAAAAAGGAATAATTTAATTACATTAAATTAATAATTTAAAGTGATTGTGTGTGCTTGTCATATGGGCTACAGTGAATTGCAACCACTGGCCTACTGTGACCTCCAATGCTTGAACACAACCTAAAATACTAGTACTGTTTTTTTGTGTGTGTTGAAACATAAATTTAAGGGTCTGGAGCTGGGCCAGAAAGCTTGCAACCTTGTTCCTTTCTTCTCGAATGGACTTTCGTTGTTTTCTATTAGATATCTAAAACTCAAATACTCAGAGGTAAAAAAAAATCACTGGAGACACGTAGAATCAGATGCAACTGAGTTTAATGTGCTCACAGGCATCAGAACACATCAACTCAATGAGTCAAGCTCCGGAGCGGGACTGGAATTTCTTTGTCTGCACTCGTTTTTATTGTGAAGATTTCTGCTGAGTCGTCTTTTTCTTAATCCTTCCCACTTGGCTCTGATCATAACGGTGTCACATTTCTGGTGATTTTCCACTTTTTCCTTTAGTCCTTCCCCCTTGGAGCTGAAACATAACGGTGTCACATTTCTCTTTTCTCCCCCTGATGGCTGCTTCTTTACTTGCACTCGTTCATAATAGTATCCCCGCTCTCCTTTTCTCCCTTGGAGCCAATTTCACCGTGTAATGCTTTTCTGGACAGTCTAAGCCCACCTCCTCTAGAGTCATATCAGGACAAGCTAGAATTCCCCTAACTTTCCACCAGTGTTTCTGAGCCCATCCTCATGCTATTTTTAGAAATGATGCACAGTGAATCCTAGGTACTTCTCCACAACAATGCTTAAGTGCTCAACAAGTGTATGTGTGTGTCATAAGAATACATGAAATAATAAACTAGTGTGTGTTTTGTCAGTACATTGCTTCAACACGTATGTTTAAAGGTCAACTTAAAGGTACAGTATGAACACCACAGTAAATCAGTACATTACACTACATGTGAAACAAGACACATAATACACAGTTACATACATACCTATAAAGACATACAGTACAGGCCAAAAGTTTGGACACACCTTCTCATTCAATGCGTTTTCTTTATTTTCATGACTATTTACATTGTAGATTCTCACTGAAGGCATCAAAACTATGAATGAACACATGTGGAGTTATGTACTTAACAAAAAAAGGTGAAATAACTGAAAACATGTTTTATATTCTAGTTTCTTCAAAATAGCCACCCTTTGCTCTGATTACTGCTTTGCACACTCTTGGCATTCTCTCCATGAGCTTCAAGAGGTAGTCACCTGAAATGGTTTCCACTTCACAGGTGTGCCTTATCAGGGTTAATTAGTGGAATTTCTTGCTTTATCAATGGGGTTGGGACCATCAGTTGTGCCGAGCAGAAGTCAGGTTAATACACAGCCGACAGCCCTATTGGACAACTGTTAAAATTCATATTATGGCAAGAACCAATCAGCTAACTAAAGAAAAACCAGTGGCCATCATTACTTTAAGAAATGAAGGTCAGTCAGTCCGGAAAATTGCAAAAACTTTAAATGTGTCCCCAAGTGGAGTCGCAAATACCATCAAGCGCTACAACGAAACTGGCACACGTGAGGACCGACCCAGGAAAGGAAGACCAAGAGTCACCTCTGCTTCTGAGGATAAGTTCATCCGAGTCACCAGCCTCAGAAATCGCAAGTGAACAGCAGCTCAGATCAGAGACCAGATGAATGCCACACAGAGTTCTAGCAGCAGACCCATCTCTAGAACAACTGTTAAGAGGAGACTGCGCGAATCAGGCCTTCATGGTCAAATAGCTGCTAGGAAACCACTGCTAAGGAGAGGCAACAAGCAGAAGAGATTTGTTTGGGCCAAGAAACACAAGGAATGGACATTAGACCAGTGGAAATCTGTGCTTTGGTCTGATGAGTCCAAATTTGAGTTCTTTGGTTCCAACCACCATGTCTTTGTGAGACGCAGAAAAGGTGAACGGATGGATTCCACATGCCTGGTTCCCACTGTGAAGCATGGAGGAGGAGGTGTGATGGTGTGGGAGTGTTTTGCTGGTGACACTGTTGGGGATTTATTCAAAATTGAAGGCACACTGAACCAGCATGGCTACCACAGCATCCTGCAGCGACATGCCATCCCATCCGGTTTGCGTTTAGTTGGACGATCATTTATTTTTCAACAGGACAATGACCCCAAACACACCTCCAGGCTGTGTAAGGGCTATTTGACCAAGAAGGAGAGTGATGGAGTGCTGCGGCAGATGACCTGGCCTCCACAGTCACCGGACCTGAACCCAATGGAGATGGTTTGGGGTGAGCTGGACCGCAGAGTGAAGGCAAAGGGGCCAACAAGTGCTAAACACCTCTGGGAACTCCTTCAAGACTGTTGGAAAACCATTTCAGGTGACTACCTCTTGAAGCTCATGGAGAGAATGCCAAGAGTGTGCAAAGCAGTAATCAGAGCAAAGGGTGGCTATTTTGAAGAAACTAGAATATAAAACATGTTTTCAGTTATTTCACCTTTTTTTGTTAAGTACATAACTCCACATGTGTTCATCATAGTTTTGATACCTTCAGTGAGAATCTACAGTGTAAATAGTCATGAAAATAAAGAAAACGCATTGAATGAGAAGGTGTGTCCAAACTTTTGGCCTGTACTGTATGACATATACAAAGACTAGTGACAGTAGTGACTGTGTGTGTGTGTGTGTGTGTGTGTGTGTGTGTGTGTGTGTACAAAAACCAAGATAATAATGGTGACATAAAATAAATAACAATAATAAAATAAGTAATGATAATAAATACTAGTACTGTAAAAACAAATGATGATAAATTTTGGCATAATCAAAGTACATCATGGCAGAGCAGTTTTATTGGATGTCATTGTACTGTGTGAGGTGACAGGTGTTCAAAGTGACTCAGCCTATACACATGACAGAATGTGCTGGTGGAAAAGTTGTATCTAGATATTGATATTCAATGAACTAATCACTTGACACATGATGTTAGCGTTGTGACACTTACGAGAAGTGATGATGGTTGTCATCACCATAACAGGTTGGATTATTTCAAAAACAATATAAAGGATATTCAAAGTGCAAAGTTTAAGTTTTTGAGTGTGGCATGTCATGTCATTGCTTACCTGTGGCAGTGAATTAATTATTATGTGCAAAAGGAGGCGTCTGTGAGCTCTGGCTCGCCTACGCCTCGAATTTTGCATGTTGAGAAGCAGAGAGCTTGCAGACATGTTGCTGGTGGGTAAAGAGTGGCCAGCTTAATTTTTGGGCAATTTCAATAGTCACAGGTGCGTTCAGATTTTGGTGCAGTACCTCAGCCAAGCCAGCAGATGGGGTGCTTTCGTAGGCACTCCATCTGGATGGAGTGTTTTCCCACCAGTCTTTTAGTATGTCCGAAGGGACCCAACTTGTTTAGCAGGCAGGAGTAGTATCTAGTGGTAGTACGTAGTAGTAGTATGCAGTATGCCAGTGGGCCTTTCGGACCCAGCCCAAGTTTCCATGTTCCACCGATACATCAGATAACTTCCTGCATGTCATTTCAAAATAAAAGCTGTCCAGTGTGTTAATATGTTTACCATGCTGTTTGGGGCTTCTTCTATGTTTTTTGTCTTCAAAATTTTTGTGACCTCATAGCTGGCTACGGCCATGACAGGGAGTACTATTTTGATGCCTCATGGCCAGCACAGAATATTTTAACCACGTCAGAGAGAACATCAGAGCTTGGTGGGGAAGTTGTAGTGGAACCAAATGTTTGAGTTAAGAGATACATAACTGGAATTTATCTCTAAAACTGCTGTTGATGGAGACTGAATTTCTGTAACAGTGCCATGAATGATTTCATTACGCTTTTTATCATATAAATCCCCAGTGTCCTAAGGTAGTTACAATGGGCCCCAGTGCACACTGTTATTATGGGCACAACTGTGCACATATTGTCTTGTCACATGAACTTGGCATTGCATAACATTAACATACATTTTACCCAGCAATCATTATTGCATATCTGTATATACCAAAACATACCAAAGAAAATGAGAAATTATTCATTTAACTTATTTGTATTATATTTATTTGGAATAAGCATATCATTTTGTTTTAGATGACTATTTTACAAAAAAAGAAAAATAAACATGATAGAGATGGGTTTACCCTTGTCAAAGGCATATATAACAAATGGCACTGTTTTTAATTGAACAAAGGTTCTTTGAACACAGACATATTTCCAGGGTGGCAATCAGGGCCCATTCTCCACACAGCACATTGTTGGAGGGCCCGCTCTCTCTATGGGCCCCCTACCTCACAGGCCCCAGTGCAACTGCACCACCTGGACTGTCTATATTTACGCCCCTGTAAATCCCCCAGTACTAGAATACCTCTATCCACCCACTGCTTCCAAAGAAATGGTATCTGCTCTATTTTTAACACAGTACAACTCTGGCATAGTATTCTGTTTTTGGTAAGTTTCGTGTTTTGACCACAGGGTGTCAGGATGGGGCTCTGTATGGAGGGGGACCTCCATCCTTAGCTTCAGTGGGAAAATCTTCCTTACATCCAAACAATAGGAAAGAACTGGTTTGAAGTTTAATCAGAACATACTAAAACCTTGTTCAAAATAACTGCCTGTATTTTAGCTCTGATGAAAATGATTTAATAAATACCTACTTCTTTACATGGAAAATGCCACTGTAGATTTTTTCAGCATACACCAATCATTTAAGATGAACATGTTAAGTAACATTAGGTTTCCAATGATACAATGGTCAACAACATTTATGGTTATCCATGTACAGTTAGGTTCAAGATTCAGACTAAACACCACAGCACGGGGTGGCATGGATCATCACCTGACAAAATAACACTCAGTAATATAGAGAAGCCTTTTTCCCCAAATACTGCTTAACTTACAAAAACTGGCTGGAATGCTGAATCTGTTATTACAAGATTTGCGATGTTCTCTTTTTGACATCTAGGGTGAACACTGGTAGAGTGGAACACTTTCTGACAATTTACCTTCTGCATCATTTTTAATTATGATCCAATTGTCTTCATATGATAGCATTCTGAGTAGCCCCAGAGCTCTAGTTTACTATACAGAAGAAAAAAAGACAGAAATATAAGAGACATGATGGACGACTTCTCAAACGCACAGTTACCTAAAATCACATTTTATTTGGTGTTATTGACTCAGACTCAGACTCAGACAAGAATACAAATACAAAGATGCTTGAAGAGGTCCTGGCTGCAGACCTTCTCTGTGAGGTCGGTACTGCCGCAGGCTCCACTCTCAGGCCACCTCCATTGTCAGGACAGGAAATGCACGGGATATATTTCAAAATTAAATCGTGAATGCACTTACGGTCGAATCATTTTCTTCACAAATGCATTAGTAATCAATATGACGTAAAATCTATCAATTCCTTGTCTATAGTATATATCGTTTTTATTTGTATAGTAAACTTTTGTTTTGTTTGTTGTTTTTGTTCTGTGTTTTCCTTTTATGTTGCGCATGAGCCCCATCGTGGGCATTTTGATTTAGTCTGTCCAAATCTAGGACAAAAAGCCATCCATAACCTGTATTAATTAAAAGAAAAAAATAAAGCTTTTTATTTGGACAGCATTAGCCTTTGTCTTTCGCAAAACACTTCTCATTAATGATTGATATGCAGACTAATATACACTGCACTGCGTAACTCGGGGCTCAACTGTCTATTTCAATCAATCAATCAATCAATTTTATTTATAAAGCAGGAATATATTACAGTCAGGATTTAGAGTGCATCATAGCACTGAGAGAGCACTAGTTAAAATTACAAATGACCTTCTGATTGCTTCAGACAAAGGACTTGTCTCTGTACTTGTTTTATTAGATCTTAGTGCGGCGTTTGACACAATTGACCATCAAATTCTACTGCAGAGACTGGATCACTTAATTGGCCTAAAAGGTTCTGCACTGAGCTGGTTTAAATCTTATTTATCTGATCGTTTTCAGTTTGTTGACGTTCATAATGAATCATCCTTACGTACCAAAGTTTGTTTTGGAGTTCCGCAAGGTTCTGTGCTCGGACCAATCCTATTTACTCTAGATATGCTTCCTTTAGGTAACATCATTAGAAATCACTCTATAAATTTCCATTGTTATGCGGATGATACACAGTTGTATTTATCGATGAAGCCAGAAGAAAGTATTCAATTAACTAAACTCCATAACTGCCTTAAAGACATAAAAACTTGGATGAGCACGTTATTGTTCTTGGCCCCAAACAACTCAGAGACTCTTTATCTGATGACATAGTTTCTCTAGATGGCATTGCTCTGGCCTCTAGCACTACCGTAAGAAACCTCGGAGTAATATTTGATCAAGATTTGTCTTTTAATTCTCATTTAAAACAAACCTCACAGACTGCATTTTTTCATCTGCGTAATATTGCGAAAATTAGGCCCATCATGACCTGAAAAGATGCAGAAAAATTGGTCCACGCTTTTGTTACCTCTAAGCTGGATTACTGTAACTCTCTATTATCAGGTAGCTCTAGTAAGTCCTTAAAAACTCTCCAGCTAATTCAGAATGCAGCAGCACGTGTACTAACAGGAACTAAGAAACGAGATCATATTTCTCCTGTTTTAGCTTCTCTGCACTGGCTCCCTGTAAAATCCAGAATTGAATTTAAAATCCTACTGTTAACTTATAAAGCTCTAAATGGTCAAGCTCCGTCATATCTTAGAGAGCTCATAGTGCCATATTATCCCACCAAAACACTGCGCTCTGAGAACGCAGGGTTACTCGTGGTCCCTAAAGTCTCCAAAAGTAGATCAGGAGCCAGAGCCTTCAGCTATCAGGCTCCTCTCCTGTGGAATCATCTTCCTGTTACGGTCCGGGAGGCAGACACCATCTCCACATTTAAGACTAGAGTTAAGACTTTCTTCTTTGATAAAGCTTATAGTTAGGGCTGGCTCAGGCTTGCCCTGTACCAGCCCCTAGTTAGGCTGACTTAAGCCTAGTCTACCAGAGGACCCCCCATAATACACCGGGCACCTTCTCTCCTTCTCTCTCTCTCTCTCTCTCTCTCTCTCTCTCTCTCTTGTATTCTATTACTGCATCTTGCTAACTCGGCCATTTTGGATGTCACTAACTCGGCTTCTTCTCTGGAGCCTTTGTGCTCCACTGTCTCTCAGATTAACTCATATCGCAGCGGTTCCTGGACAGCGTGACGTGTGTGGTTGTTCTACTGCCATGGTCCTGCCAGATGCCTCCTGCTGCTGCTGCCATCATTAGTCATTAGTCATACTTCTACTGTTATTATACACATATGACTATTGTCACACATGTATATTGCCAGATATTAATACATACTTTCAACATATTGTACCACAGTAGCCAGTTTTGTCGTAAGCTACTGTCATTACCTGCATCTCTCTCTCTCTCTCTCTCTCTCTCTCTCTCTCTGTCTCTCTCTGTCTCATTGCGTCATACGGATTACTGTTAATTTATTATGCTGATCTGTTCTGTATGACATCTATTGCACATCTGTCAGTCGTGTAAGAGGGATCCCTCCTCAGTTGCTCTCCTTGAGGTTTCTACCGTTTTTTTTCCCTGTTAAAGGGGAGTTTTTCCTTATCCGCTGCGAGGGTCATAAGGACAGAGGGATGTCGTATGCTGTAAAGCCCTGTGAGGCAAATTGTGATTTGTAATATTGGGCTTTATAAATAAAATTGATTGATTGAGTGATTGTTGTATTATTCTGTATTTTTATTCTTAACCGCCATAAATTTCATGTTTGGTTCTATGTCTGCTAATTATGTTCTTGTGCTGCTGGAACACCTAAGTACCACTAAATACTACCCCAACTCTTGATATCTACAGTATAATCCAAGTGAATTATTAAGTCCATGCACAGAACATCACGTAGGTCCACTTTGGCAGAGAACAGTTGTTTGTTGGCCTCAACCCACTCTGCTGCATGTTTGCAATCATGAATAATGCGATCTTCAACCGAGTCCTATGGAAAAGACAGAAAGAAAGATGTCTGTACCATAGCTGCTGCACCACCAGTATCTGACCAATAGATACTGTGAAAACGCTTACCCCTTCCACTGGTGCGTCCACATCAGCAGGTCTGACTGAGACCTCAGCCTGCTGCTCTTCTTCCTGAAAATATATAGATAAGCAAAATGATCAGTTGTAATATTCAAAACACAAGCTCCAAAAAGGAAAAAAAGAAAAGCTCCCATCAGTGCCCTCCTCTAATATGTCCACCTAGACATATTAGAGAGCTCAAATAAAAGTATTGATGGTGCAGAAGCATGCTACTTCTCAGTAATTTCAGTTACTTTTCGTTTTGTTTATATACACTGTAGTATACAACAAAGGTGGAAAAATAAAAAAGTATAAATGTGCCATGTAGTCCTGCCAAATTTTGATTCCACTTGTGCACTTAAACAGGAGATATCACTAATTAGCTAGTCGACCTCTGGTAAAACATCATGGTGTGTTGCATCATGTTGGTACATATCACGTTCGTGAGTTCAGAAAGACACGTTTTCAACTTTGTGACGATGCCCAGCTAATGCAAGGAGAATTTACAAAAATGTTTTATAATGTTACATACAAACAAATGCGAACAGTTACTTTACGTTATGCACTAAAAAGTTAATAGGCTAATCCCTGAGAATTTAAGGTGTTGATGCTAACCGCCATTGGTGAAAGTTAACTTTGACGTTACCTAACTTAGCTTCAAAACGACAACCCAAACCGACATGTAACATTCGGTAATTTGCATCATTAATGACTTCTATGCTATTTCACAGCACCTATATTGATGAAGAACACAGGAAACCATGCATTTACTTTCTGTGGATAATAAAAATCAGCAACTCACCACTACTCCGGACACACGCTCACTCGCTGGTCTCTCTCAGATTAAAAGGCAGGTGAAATCGAGATTCAAATGCCCTCACTTTAAAAAACAACAAAAAAAAAGAAAGGTCCTCACTTCCCGTCCTGACAGTGGAGGTGTTCTGACAGTGGAGCCTGTGCCGGAAGTGACCTCACAGTGGAGGCCTGCAGCCAGGTGCCTCTGCTAGGAATACAGTGGGATCAGGAATCAGTAAATAGAAAAAGTGACAAGGTTAATAAATAAAATAAATATCGGCCCATAAAATGTCAATAAAGTGCATTATGAAGAATTTAAAAGACGAATGGCCGAAGCAATAAAAGATTTTGATCAGCGGTTAGTTTTGCAGGCAGGCAAGACATACTGACGACCTGAGGGCAACAGAGCAAATTCACCTACCAGTACATGGCCAGGAGATGCCAAAATGCAAGTGGCTTTTCTAAGCATTTGTTGGTCACAAAAGCTGGCCAGATCCCTGAGTTTCACTCCTGTGATTTTAGAACATGTTTTAATGATGCTGTACACGCTGTTTTTATCCTGCAACGTAAGGTCGGGGAACCAACAAATAGAAGAAAAACACAGGAGGCTTTCAATAAAAGACTGATAAAAACAACAAAGAATGGTGGGACTGGCAGAAAAGGAATCAAGTTTGTGGAGAAGATGGATTCTCTGTTGCCCACGCTTTACAATATCTGCAGTGTTCACATCAAATTTGTATTTGTATGAGGACACCCTTTCCACAATCTCATTGTGTATGATGCTGTCTACAACTGCAACTCTGTTTCGTCTAAAATCTATCACAAGCTCCTTTGTTTTCGACACATTCAGGTCTAGGTGGTTTAATCACACCATGAAACAAAGTCCTAAAGAGCCTCCTCATGGCCTGATTCGGGTGAAGAAGGGACAGCAGTGCAGTGTCATCTGAAAATTCAATTAAGTAGCTGCCTGCCTTTGCACTCCTGCATTCATCTGTGTACAGGATGAAGAGTAAAGGGGAAAGGACACATCCTTGAGGTGAACCTGTGGATAAGACACAAGAGTCTGATACACAGCCATTTGCAGAAATCCTCTGCTTCCTGTTAGTCAGGAAATCTGACAACCATAAAACAAGCTGATGGGGCAGATTAAAAACACTGATTAGCCTCTTAATTAAAAGATGTGGCTGCATTGTATTCAAAGCTGAGGAAAAATCAGCAAATAAGAGCCTAGCATGGGCTTAGGGCTTCTCCAAGTGCTTGTAGAGGCAATTCAGGATAAAAAGCTTGGTGTTCTCCACACCTTTACCTGCCTGGTAGGCGAACTGAAGAGGGTCAATTTTCCCCTCCACATGAGAAAGAATGATATTCCTCACTATTTTCTCAAAGACCTTCATACAGAGCGAAGTAAGTGCTACTGGTCTAAAATGGTTGAATTGTTTAGGAAATGAATTTTTTGGAACAGGAATTATTGTTGAAGATTTCCATAAACCAGGGACTTGATTGTTGTCTAGTGACATCTGAAAGATGTGGTGGAGGACACCACTAAGTTGATCAGCACAGTATTTTAGTGTGCACCCACCAGATTTGATCTGGGCCATATATTGTCCAAGTGGGACAACTTTATTAGCAAAGTGGGACACTTTAAACACATTGTTATTTAAGTGTAGGGCTAATGAATAAAATATAATAATACAAACAACAACAATAAACATTTTTTTCTTTATAAGGAGGGGTAGATTTATATTTAGCATTTAGATTTACATTTATATTTAATATTTAGATTTAACATTTATATTTAGCATTTAGATTTTACATTTAGATTTATATTTAATATTTAGATTTAACATGTATATTTAGCATTTAGATTTAACATTTAGATTTAGATTTAGATTTAATATTTAGATTTAACATTTATATTTAGCATTTAGATTTAGCATTTAGATTTATATTTAATATTTAGATTTAACATTTAGGTGCCACATTTAATATTTAGATTTAACTATTTAATATATTTCTAAGTTAACAAATATTGCTGTAAATGTGGTAAAAGGTGACGTTAAAAAATTCACAACACTTTTTTAAACATTGTTTGAAGCTAAATGTGGCAAAATGTTGATGTTATTTTCAGCGTGAGCCACTTTACAAACATCACCCCATAATATTTTGTAATACGTTTAATTCATTTCATTGCAATTTCAAAAGAGGAAATTTCATGAACATCTCTTATCAAAATTAATTCACAGGCTGAATTTGATTTCTGCCTCTATGCACGTCAATACAGCCAGAGCTGGTGAATACCTCCCCATCTTCTATGAGGCCATTGTCCTCACCACTTATCTCATGGAACAAAACAATGCACGTGATCCAATCCTCAGTCTTCATGGGATCATTTTCATCACCACCTGGCTTTGCAAAAATTGCAAGCGTCCCAGCCATCGAAGCTTTACCCTCCATCTTCCCTGTTTTTTATTTATTTATTTTGTTTTTTGTCAGAGGCAATGTATAAAAACTTCATCACTGGTTAGGTGTTCAGTAAATCCTTGTTGAGATAGCTAGCTTCCTAAATGTATGAGGGACACAGAAAAAAGGAACTCAGTTCCCATGTTAGAATTACTTGAATGGCTTTCCCACTTTGCCAGAAACACACTCTCCCACTTACACAATATATTCTTGGCATCTGGGACAGTGTCAAAGTCACATTAAAAAAAGAGGAATATTAGTATGAACATGATTTTTTAAAATTCTGATTCACCATGACATCTAATAATAAAATATCAATTATAAGCTATCCATCATTTTAAAATTTGTTCTCACCATAACATTATTCAATTCAGAACAGTCTTTTTTCTTTTCAGGTTGTTAAATATGGTGTGCCACGGAACGTATGTTTTGTTTTTTAAATCATATACTTGCAAATGATTAGCTCAGTGTTGATATTTAGTAAATGGAGTAGCCTATAGCTATACACATAAAGATAAAAATGATAAAGCTTAATTGTCCCACTTTACCCATTGTCCCACTTTATCAGTATTCACCCTGCATATATTTTCATTTAAAATCAATTGTATTTGAAAATCCTTTAAAAAGTTCCTTTAACTTTGAAGGATTTTTGATTGGATATACGTTAATGCATATATAGGCCTAATTGTTTTCTCAATTGAAACGTCATTTTTTCTGCAGTTTCTCCCATACATGGCAAAATCCTACTGGTGTTATGTGTTGGAGAGGCAGTAGGTATTGATAACATCCTCCCTGTTATGTAAGGGATAATGCCCGACGAGGTGTCCATTAGGCCTATCAGAAATGAATGGACGACGCGGAGGCGTGAACCGTCCGACGCCAAACTTATACCATGGTCACTTACCAAAGAAATGAATATTAAATCAATTATTTATGCTTTAATGTGTTTTACAGTTAAAATCATGAGTTTTTCACAAGCCACAGATGAGCGGACTATTTAATCTCTGTAGTTCACAGGCGTTGCCATGGAAACCCGCAGCGTAGAGAGCATAGCGACTCTGATCAATCAATCAATCAATCAATCAATCAATCAATCAATTTTATTTATTTATAAAGCCCAATATCACAAATCACAATTTGCCTCACAGGGCTTTACGACATCCCTCTGTCCTTATGACCCTCGCAGCGGATAAGGAAAAACTCCCCCCCAAAAAAAACCCTTTAACGGGGAAAAAAAACGGTAGATCTACCGTTTTTTTCCCCCGTTAATTTTCGAAACCTCAGGAAGAGCAACTGAGGAGGGATCCCTCTTCCAGGACGGACAGACGTGCAATAGATGTCGTACAGAACAGATCATTCATTCATTCATTCTAACTGCTTCATCCTCTTGAGGGTCGCGGGGGGGGGGCTGGAGCCTATCCCAGCTGACATCGGGCGAGAGGCGGGGTACACCCTGGACAGGTCGCCAGACTATCGCAGGGCTGACACATAGAGACAAACAACCATTCACACTCACATTCATACCTACGGACAATTTAGAGTTATCAATTAAGCTAGTCCCCAATCTGCATGTCTTTGGACTGTGGGAGGAAGCCGGAGTGCCCGGAGAGAACCCACGCTGACACGGGGAGAACATGCAAACTCCGCACAGAAGGGCTCCCACGCCCGGGGAACCGGCAACCCTCTTGCTGTGAGGCGAGAGTGCTAACCACCACACCACCGTGCCGCCCAGAACAGATCAGATCAGCAAAATAAATTAACAGTAATCCGCAGGACACAATGAGACAGAAAGAGAGAGAGACAGACAGAGAGAGAGAGAGAGAGAGAGAGAGAGAGAGAGAGAGAGAGATGCAGGTAATGACAGTAGCTTACAACAACATTATTGAAAGTAATAATATTATAATTATAGTTCTGGCTACTGTGGTACAATATGTTGAAAGTATGTAGGCTATTAATGATTAACCAGTGAAGGGAAGTGAGATGATGGCTAAACGTTAGGCTACATGATATTATTCAGAAGATGATTATTTCAGAAAGTCAGTGCACTTCTTACCGCTTGTGTGTTACAGACTCTGGTGGTCAAAGGATGACGTGCAAAAAAACCCCCTTGAGATATTACTTTAATGATTCATTGGCGTTCATTTATAGGCCCAAGAAAATCTGTTTCAAATAATCAACATCCCAATAGTAGGCTTGTCAAAATCGTTTTAATTGCAACAATTCATAAGCATATAGTAGTCGAGATTAAATCATATAAACACATTAACAAATTAACGATTGTTTCCTGTTTAAAATTAAATGCTACATTACCATTAGCCTAATAGGCTAGTGAAATTTGAAAGTGATATGGCTATGTCCATCATAGTGGCATTTGAAGGACGGAGATTGACAGATTGAGCACTGCTTGTTGAGACATTTGGAGACGACAAGATGTTGCTCCAGTCTCGTCTCTCCTGCGCTGACGGAGCCCAATAAGCCTGCAGGCTGCTCTCACACTGATGTCCCGTGACGGTCATGATTTGACGAGTTTCCAGGCCGGCGTCAGAGAGCCGACCTATAGCTGTGCTCCGGAGGCTGTGATTAGTGTAGACCCGCGACTCCTTGTGCCGTTTCTCCCTTTTCTTTTCATTCTCTAACCTCTCTTTTTCTGCATCCCAGTCATCAAAATGATCAAATTCACCAAATAAATTAAATGAAACGTTAAAATCACTCATGATGCCCGTTGTAATCTGTTGCCTCTGCTCCGAGTCTCCGTTGCTATGGTTACAAACTAGCAGTTGAGCCAATAATTAGAACCTGTCATCAGGCAATTTGACCGGAACGTCTTTTTAGCTGTCCTATAACACCTTTTAACGGACACCCTGCAGCCAGTCAGAATTGAGTATTCACCCAGAACATGGTATATAGCCTACTGACTGGAGGACAGGTCCAATGGAGCCCCTCTGTTTAGTCCTCCCCTCGTTATTTGAACCTGACCCGTGCGCATAGCCTATTTACCATACCATGACGCTGTCTCTATGTGAGTAAACTGTGGATGCAGCACGAACAAAAGATCAGACAGCTGATGAATCTCGCTTTTAATTGCTTCTCACCCAGCTGATGTTAACCTGCAGAGAACAGTCTGCGACGGTTCATTTCAAACGCCGGAAATCGTCTCAGTTTCTTGTCTGCCGTAGAAATATAGCCTATGATTTTATCTGTGGGCAATATTTAACACGAAAACGTGAATTATAATCTGTAGGCCTATATTAAAATCAGACTGATAAAGTTTACTTAAGCAATGCGGGTCATTCTGCAAATTTCTACATCTGCACCTACACTGCACGTGCACAGATTTAATCTTGGGTCCAGTCAAATGTGCGGCTGTCAAGTTAAGATCATCATATTAGGATCGGTGAGTTTCATATGAACAACGAGTTCAAAAGCACACGCTGTAGATGTTAAATTATAGATAACATCGGTGTCCAATTGAGTGTATAAAACAAGCAGAACATGATATCCTAATGCGAACATAAAATATATGCTGAATATTTCAGCAGTAAACTATTTTCACATGGAGATATAGAATAGGCCTATAGGCTATATTTTATATTGTTATACACGCAGTATGGAGAGGGCCGGAGCCAGAACGCCCTCACCGCACCCCTAAAAATTCTGAATTGACAACAACAACAACAACAACAACAACCTCGCCAAGTTATTCTAATTATTTGGAATTTTCATTTTTAAAAATTCAGTTAGGCCTATAGGGTAAGCTATAGGTAAAATAAAATATACATTTTAAATATTAATCATTTAAAATTACTTATATTTCTTGTTATTCAAAAATTATTTCATGCTATATTATATCATATCATATTATTATTTAATTATAAATAGGTTAGCCAACTATTACATGTGATGCAGGGTTACAAGTAGATATTTATTATATAGGCCTATATAATAAATATAATACTTAACAATAGAGGCCTCATTGCTGCCAGTGATAAACTGTTAGGCTATATTAATAATTAATCCTCTATTTCTTATTGACCGTAAAGTGGTCACATGTAAAAAAAAAAAAATAGCAGAATCACCCATGATGTTGAAGTGTGGATGTCTGATTTGATTTCAGACAGAACCGCGTTTGGACTGACTGCGCGGCTTGTGGTGAAGGCGGATCCGTTCAGACTGCAGGGAAGCCAGGGGAGGGTTTTTCTTCTTAAACAGAGAGGCTCAAGGTGGCACATCAGGTTCAGGGTTGCTGCTCCCTCTTTATTCCATACCTCTGAATTTACACCAGCTGATGGTTTTTACTCTCTGCCGATCCTTCTTGGAGGCTGAAAACTTGTTTGAGTTTCAACTTTGTGGATCCCCACCCCCCGCCTCACTGTAGTTTTTTGCCGCAGCTCTGGCTTGAGGGATTTCAGGTAGGAGAACACACAGACCGGGATCTCACGGTTTCTGGACATTGCAACAAGTCTGGAGTGTGTAGAGAGGCGGGTGTTAGACAGCGATCATCACCCAGCTAACTGTTTAAAGATGCTCAACGACATTAAACTAGAGGATCGTCTGCGGACCGATTCGGGCTTTCTGAATGTCTTGATCGGTGAGTTCAATTTCTTTCTCCCCTTCCCTCGTGCTGGCAGAGCGCAGAATGCTCCATGAATCCTGCTTGTGGTCAGTCGAGCCCCCAAAACTGGAAACTCTTTCTGCTTTAGTTTGGGGAGATGTGAAATGTATTTCCAAACGCCTCAATTTCTGGGTCTCGTTTCTCCTGTTGTAGGCTATCTATCTATCTATCTATCTATCTATCTATCTATCTATCTATCTATAGTTTAAATATATAATGTAGGCTAAATATAAATATAAAGTGAAGTCAGGTATTTGGGACACATCAGGTAAGAATTTAACATCCTAGGCTCTTTAAATATTAGCAGCCAGTCACCAAACATGTTACTGAATTGTTAATACAAATGTGCTTTAGTTTACATTAAGGGTATAACAACAAAAATGGTTGTAGGATTTTGCATTGTAATAAATGTTCGACCCATGATCAGAATATATTAACAATACACAGAGACTTTTGAGTGAGTACTTGATGTATTTAGATAACATGGGACAAAAAAAATTTAACCTTAAATGGGACTTTTTTCTGAAGTAAAACAAACAGCTTTTTAGGAACCAGGTGCCATAAAATCATGAGTTATGCTTTGATGTGCCATATTATAGACCTTTTTTAGTATTTTGGTCTCAGTCCAGTCCCAGAATTAGCCATAATTTTTATACACATTTTAGATGCTTTGGCACCAAGGAAACAGGCAGCAGTAGAACAGGGGAACATGGCAGAAATGTTGGACAGTCTCTTAGGTTACATGAATGATTTAATGAATTAATGACTGAACTGATAAATGGACTTAACCTTTTAAAAATCAAACATGACTCTCCTATGTTAACTGAGCATGTCATCATAGGGGTGCTTGATGTGCTTTATGGTCCATGTTTCTACTAAATTATTTTACTCAACAACATATTGTCTTTAACAGAGGACAATAACAAGTTATAAAAGTAACACTTAAACTAGTCTTCACAGTTTTAGTTTGCTTGGTAGAACATACATACATACATATATATATATATATATATATATATATATATATATATATATATATATATATATATATATATATATATATGCCTATATGAAACAAAGTGAACATATCAAACACAATCTGTCTGCATGGTTAAATATATTATTATTTATGTTAAACTATTTCACTTAGAGTCTCTATGTAACATGCAGCACAATACAGTGTTTGCCTTCTAGAGCTATATTAGCTCATTTTCTAGCTCATACAAATAACACATAAAACACGTGCACATAAGACCTATGATTCATTCTGTCTTTGTATTATTAAAGTCATGGCTTCAGTGTAACCCACACGGTGTAACAGTGCAGGGATACCGACCTGTCTCGGTTTCTCTCTGTCAGACGGTGACTCTCTCCAGCAGGCCGTGTGTGAGGGCTGCACGCGGATCATCTCAGATCGCTTCCTGATGCGGGTCAACGAGGCGTCCTGGCACGAAGAGTGCCTGCAGTGTGCCGCATGCCAGCAGCCGCTGACCGCCACCTGCTACTTAAGAGACACAAGAGTGTACTGCAAGGCCGACTACCAGCAGTAAGACATATTTCCCTTCCCTTTACACCGCGGTCTCAGGCTCGGTGGGACCTGCAGGACCGAATGTGTTCGTCTCGTGTTGGAAGTAGAAATAAAATTAAAGCAGCTGATATTGATAAAAAGAAGAAGAAAAAGAAAAAAGAAAAAGAAAAACTCTGCATTCATGCATGCATTCAAAAGCATGTGCTTTGTTTTTCAAGTTGAGCAATGTCCCAAAAAAATTGTTTATACCTACACCATCTATTTTAGTCTCTTCACACTTCAGACATTTTTCCAACAACAGACAAACAGTTGTGGTGAAGAAACAGAGTTGCGGTGTGACATCAATCACGGTCAAATGATCGAAATGATAAAAAAAAATTAAAATAAATCACACGCAATGAATGGGGGTTGTATTCCCCCTGCCTTATTATGAACGTTAATATCTACATTTTAATGGCAAACATGGAAAGTTTATTTTTATTCGTGACTTTAAGAAAATATTCACAATAGGCCAGTGAAATCTATCGATCTTATCAGCAGTTATAAGGTCAATAACTAGAGAAGCACACTGATGTGGTTCGCGTTATTTTTTGGATGATTTAATTATATATTGACCTCAAAAGTGTAAATATAGACAGTGCAGGCAGTGCGCCCATAAGGTGGGGGGCCCATAGAGGGAGTGGGCCCTCCAACAATGTGTTGGGTGGAGAAGCGGCCCTTATGAGTGATTGCCAACTTGAAAATATGCCTGTATTCAAAGAACTGTCATGAAATTAAAAACTGTGCCATTTGCTATATATGCCCTTGACAAAGGCAAACCCATCTCTATCATATTTTTTTTTTCTTTTGTTGTAAAATAGTCATCTAAAACAAAATTAGATTATTCCAAATAAACTATAATAAACTGTTAAAACTGTTAGATTACATTAATAATTTTTAATTTTCTTTGGTATTTCTTGTTATATACAGATATGTAATGATGATTGCTGGGTAGTATGTATGCTGATGTTATTAAACATCAAGTCTCTGATCATGTGATAAGACTATGTATGCATAATGGCATAGGCACTATAGGCCAATCATGACTGCCTTTTTACGCCACTAATTGACCTTTATGTTTAGGCTTAGTTATATGCATCATGCGATTGTGGTATACTGCTGTAGCTACATGTCATCAGAATGAGGATGTGTGTGTGTGTTTGTGTGTTATAATACAACAGGATTGACTGTACTTACATAGCTCATACATCGTAACTTATACCCTACTAATTCAAAGAGAGCATCAGTTAACGATAAGGAAAGTCATAGCACCCAGCTGCAAAGAATTATTCATGATTTGATTTGATAATTTGTAGCCTGTTGTACTGATGATTTTCCAGGCAGCAGTGTGCTGACATCCAGACCATCAGATCCTCTCTCTGCTCGGTGTTTCTGTGAACCTGTCTGCTTTTCTTTAAGAGCCTTTGTCCAGTACTGGAGCTTTACACACTCATTGCCATGTGTCACTGCTGCATGCAAGAGGTCTGCTCACTACAATGGGCAAGTTGCATCTCCCAAAATACTGCACACTGGAGACATCCCTGCTTCAACTTTCATAAAAAAAACAAAACAAAAGAAAGCAAACAAACCAAAACATTGAATTTCACACACTGAACACATCACCTGTAAAAGTATATATATATACATATATATATATATATATACATATATGTGTGTGTGTGTGTGTGTGTGTGTGTGTGTATATATATATATATATATATATATATATATGTATATATATATATAGCACTGGATATCTTACATTTAACAGATAGGTTCATTATGAAGGAGAAACCCAACAAACTGCTAAAACACTATTTGATTTTACTCATAAACTGCAGCTTGGAAATATCCTGAATATTCTTTTTGGATTCTGCAAAAAGTCCTATCTTGATTTTATATCAGCCAGCTCTCTTTTACATCCTTTTCCCCATCTTTTATCGAACCATTTACCATTTGTAAATTTCCCCGTAATTTCAGTAAAGAAAACAAATCTATTTGTGTAATGATTTTTAAGTCTTAATTTTGTGATCCTGATGTGGCTGTGGTGGTGCATTACCATCCCCAATAGCCAAGTGGCAAACAAATCTCTTTGAGTGAATTTGGAGAATCTTTGGACAGGACCAATAAAGTACAACAAAAGCACAGAGGAAATGTTGTACGGTTGTAATAGTCCCTGAAAACATAAAACATATTTGAGAAAAATAACCGCTTGTGAGATATGACAGGAAAGAAGTTACAAAACACAAAATAAGGAACAATTTAATAAAGTCATATAAATACAACAGTGAGTGAAAGAAATATGACAGTTTAATATTAGGAATATTTAAAATGAGTGACGTTAGAAATTAGACATACAAATTTAATACTAGAAAAATGTCATGAGTGTATTTGAAGGTGTCCTGATAACACTGTTGCTCTACATTGCACTTCCCACAAGGACAGCTCAGTTGATTCTTCCTGTAAAACTTACTCACAAAATTCTCAGTAGGAGTTCTAAAGTTGAAAAGTACATCATTAAGCACTTTATAACACATTACAGTGTATTCTAAAACTTTATCAATTACTGCTTATAAGTGCAAAAAAGGGGGCCAAAATAAGATGTTATCTGTATATTTTTGCATGCTTCATCCCCGTGTGAGTATTGCAGGCTTTGTTGTGCTGATGATGGCTTTCTGTACACTGACGACTGGGGCATCATCTTGATAGGGTTCAAGCCACAAAGGGGCAGAACCCTTTTAAGTTTGTGCTGGTTTATTATTGTTATCATCATTATTAGCATTATTATTATGTGCCAATGCTTCCCAAGAAATATGACCACACTCAGGTTTTTCAGTGTAATTAACACTGAAAAATGCAAATTTAGAAAGGCCACGCCCCTCACACCATAAATCAGATTGACTTAAAATTTGGGACACATATCCAGCTCAGTGTTCTCTACAAAATAAGGCTCTTGGACCATAATAGTCTGCTAAGATGCTTTTTTTTGTTAATTTGAATAATGTGAAAAACTGTAAAATGAATGATTTTGGAGGTTGACTCTTTCACCACTAAACTTGCTACACTCCTTTTCTTGGTGGACAGAATTTCATCAATTTGTTACACATGCTCTTGGGGCAATAACAAAGATCTGAAGTGTGGTAATGATTGGTGTGCATGGGTGTGGTGCATTATGCAACATGCAACACATTCTCACTCCAACCTTGTCACATATCAACGCTTGGTCATGGACTTTCCATGTTGAGATATGCCGTGCAAGGTATCCCGGGTGCATTTGTTGGTAACATTCTGGGACACCGTGTTGACCTCAGCCTGTTACATGCATCGTGTCTTTTCAAAATACACTTCCCTTTTCACAGTAAGTAATGTATAGTTTGCATACAGTCTCTTTCAAAATAAACACACTACATTTGTACAACCATCGCAAATTGTAATTTCTTTTCCTTTAACAACAAAGGTATGTGGTTATGTTTTGCCTACACATGCACATGGTTGGGTTTAGGGAAAAAGAACAGGATTTTGCTTTACAATACCGGAAGCGAAGACCGGCCTCCCTGGTGAAAGTCAGTGGTTGTTGCGCTCCCTTAACTTACATTGTTGTCCCACCATGTTTCTCCCTGACACCGCCAGGCACTGTTACACCATAACAGTGACTGGCGATGTATCATACCGACGTGAAAGGATGGCTTTTTTTCATCAGTGTCTGAAATCTGAAACTTCAAATCTGAAATCTTCAAACTGAGTTGACATCTGCAACTCAGTGTGCTCCACAAAAAAGCCTTATTTACATGTGTCCACCATGATGGATTCTTTCCTAATTTGCATAATGTGAGAAAGACTAATATGAATAGACTTCTTTGGATTTTGGTTCTATCAATGCCAAACTTCGTTTACAACCTTGTGGGACTACAATAATGCTACTCTAATTGAGCAAGATCAAACCAAAACATGGCTGCCATCTATATAAAACTCTTTGCAAAGGGCGGGGCTTCGAGGGAAATAGGCCATAACTCAGATTTTCTCTGAGCAATCCTGATTGCTGAAGTTTCGTTCAATTTCAATAGAGGGGAGCAAAAGGTGGGACTTTGCTGAGCTTTGTAAAGCCTGAATGCAGGTCATTGCCACTTGGGGATTTGATTGTAGTTATCTTCTTCTTTTTGTGTCTTTGAAACTGGTTGGTTATATGACAGTTTCCCATTTCTTTATACAGTCCTTTGCATTTTTATTGAACACTGCAAGATCCTTTGAGCTGCACTGGTTGGGTAGTAGGGGGCAGACAAGGCAGTGCTGCATTGTATGGCCCTCTTCTCCACATTCACAGGTGGTTTGGCCAGTTTCATAGCCCCATCTGTCCATGGCAGCTTTTGATCGCCCTGTTCCTGTTCTCAGGCGGTTGAGCGTCTTCCACTGGACCCCTGGTGCTTCTGAGCCCGGGGGAGGGCTTCAGAAGGAGAGATACCCATGTCAATTGATTGTAGTGATTGAGCTGCCTCCTTCTGTTGGCAGAGAAAGGGCTTGAACCTAGCATTGCTGTTTGCAGCTGTTTTATATGTTGTTTTCCACCATAGCTTAAATTGCCATGAGCTGGAATTTGCTGGAAACATGAAACTTGGCCAATAACTGGAAATGATGTGCAAATGCCTCCCAAGAATATGACTGAAATTGGCTGAATGGTGGTGTGTATTAACATCAAAACTGCAACAGTGTAGGTTAATGTAAGTAGAGAGCTGTCTAGCTAGCTTAATACACTTATTTTCTTACCTCCAGAGTTTTTCTTTGAAGTTACTGTGAAGACTGACACACTAGCCTACCTAAAAGCATAGATCACCCCAAAATCAAAAAGTATAGACTTTAATTGAAAAAATATATTATATTCCACAGGTTCTTTACCATAGTAGCCATATGTTTCTCACTTCTAAATTAATGGAAAAGGTGAAAGTCACTCTAGCTTAGGCTTTTGAGGTAGGGATGCAGCCATTTATTGGCCGTGCAATTGTACTTGCTATTATTTGCCAAAGAAAATGGCAAAGAAAATTACGTTAACTGATGGCAGTGGCCAATGTTTTCCAGTAGTGTCACATCATTTTTTGCAGGCTAAAAAGCAGGACTTCAGACTAATGATGCCATTTTCAGTAGAAAATGTGTTTGAGACAAACAGAGCTCTACCCTTGGACACCGTCAGGACAAAAGAACGCAGTAACATCACCATCAATATTTAAAAGGATGCAGCCTATTGTTTCCCAGATAATACTACGTATTGAACAACAAATCTGTGTGGATATATGCAGGAAGAGAGCTAGTTAATGTTAGCTGTTAGCAGTTAGCATTTAGCAGCCAGTGGGTGAACAAACTGCTGGTGGTGGTTGCATTGAATTATGTTATGATGGGATTTTTACCTCTTTGGTAAAAATGACTATTGAGCAAAGGTAAATTCTCACTTTCTCATAATATTTTAAAATGTAATCTTGTAAAATGTAGGTTTTGGTGAAGAACTTAAATAAATACATCTGTTTGAAGGAGACATTTCTTGATGTCCTCACAGCAGTATAAAATAGATTAGGAGAGGGCATTGTGGCATATTGTATATGGTAAAAATACTTTTGAAGTATTTAAAAAAAAATGTTATTCATGTGAAACAAGGTTTTATCAAACATTTGATAAATCTGTATGACTGACTTTGTGCTCATTCAAAGGTAGTGTAATAAAGGGCTGAATGACTTTAAAACAGTTCAGTTATTTTTTGTAATGAAGATTTATTTGATTCCCTGGCACAAAAGGGGGAGTAAATACCAAGAAAAACAAAATAAACAACAATGACTATCGGCCAAATTGTAATTTGAAACATCAGTATCCAAAGGCCCAGAATTTCGTAATCTGTGTGTCCCTACTTTTGAGCCTATAGACCAAGTCGTATCTCATCTCATTTTTGTTTTTGTTTTGTTTTGTTTTGTTTTTATAACTGTAGACTTATTTCAAAGTAAGAAAACAGCTGACAAAAGTTACTGGGTGGGCTATGCCTTTTATGTTAGCCAGGCCTAGATACTGTATGGTAATAACAGATGCCTACCTTTTTGGCATGTTGATAGTGTCTTTGGTTCTGGTACAGCATTGTGTGGGTCTGTGTTAGAGCAGAAATGATGGTCTGGGGGTGTTGGTAGCATAGTGGATAGTGCTGGTGCCCCATGTACAGAGGCATTGCCTTGTGGCTGTGGGTTCGAATCTGGCTTGTGGCATTTTGCTGCATGTCAGTCCCCACTCTTTCTCTGTCTCCTCGTTTCACTCACTGTCCTATCATTAAAGGCAAAAGCCCATAAAAATAATCTTTAAAAAAAAAAAAAAGAAATGATGGTCTTTTGTTGTTGTTGTTGTTTCTTCTGATATTCGCTAATAGAGTGAAGTCCAAAGACATTCATCACCCTTTTTGTCAGACTTCCCTTGCTCAATTTTCACTGAGTTATAGAGGGCCATCTCTCTGGAACAACCTATCACCATCTCTTAAAGCATCATCTTCACTGGCAATCTTCAAAAATCAAATGAAAAAGTATTTAATTAATCAACTTTAATGTGGAATTATTTTTTTCCTTGTTTGGATTGTCCTTGTTTTCATCTCCTCCTCTCTAGGAGCACTCTTTGTCTTTTTTTTTTTTTTTTTTGGACGATTTGTCATTATTGATTTTTAAACAAGGAGGTATGTGGGATATGTCATCTTAAAACTGAGCAAGTTTATTTTAATAGAAACCAGAGGACCTGGTGTGTTCGACATTAATCAAAGCAATGACCCCCTTCAGGTGAGTAAATCCTGGACCCAGACACAGTAGGCTGTCCAGGAGTCTAAATACACTCCCTCTGCCTGGGCGAGGGGGGATCAACCCAGAGAAACAACACAGGAACCAGCAGCAGCCTTAAGCCCTTTTCTTTTTAGATACCACAGCTGGTCAGCAGTCCAGCTCAGCACTACAAAAACAAGCCCTCGTGAAAACTTTGCAGATTGGGTTTCATTGCCCCTCAAGACTCTTGCCCCAGTGGCTGTAGGTTGTCCTTCTCTCAGTCTCCAACATCTTCTAACTATAATAATTTATGCCACTGGCCCTCTGACCCCAGCTTGACTTCAAGTTGGGATCAGACATGAAACATCCGATGAATGTGACATACAGGGAGTCATGGAGGAGTGTCAGGATATAGCTACTATTTGAGGAAAATCTTTCCTTTTCAGGACTCATATACACATAATCATCCCAGTTTCTATTGTAATATTAATGGATAAGTTGAGTCAATTAAAAACTGATTTAATTTTTCTATAGATATTTATG
Organism: Epinephelus fuscoguttatus; assembly: GCF_011397635.1. Taxonomy (NCBI): domain Eukaryota; kingdom Metazoa; phylum Chordata; class Actinopteri; order Perciformes; family Serranidae; genus Epinephelus; species Epinephelus fuscoguttatus. The sequence goes on along the minus strand of NC_064769.1, from coordinate 3,218,414 downwards.
GAGCACAGTATGACAAATCACAATTTGCCTCAGAGGGCTTTACAGTGTACAGAATCCCTCTGTCTTTGGACCCTCACATCTGATAAGGAAAAACTCCTTAAAAAAAACCCTCTCTACAGGGAAAATGGTAGAAACCTCAGGAGCAAGATAGAATCGAATAGAATACAATACAATACAATACAATATCTTTATTGTCATTGTACAAGTACAACGAAGTTCAATGCAACTTCCTCAGTGCAAATATAAGTAAAAAAGAGCCTATAAAAACAATAAGCTACATAGTAAAAACCCATTTGTCCTTGTTTAAATGTCCTGTATCTCCTGCCTGAGGGCACAAGTTCAAACAGGTGGGTAGGATGGGTCCTTCAGAATGTTCTGGGCTTTTTTGAGGCAGCAGGAACTGTATAGCTTTTCCATGGAGGTGAGAGGACAGCCAATAATTTTCTGGGGGGGTGCTGATGATCCTCTGGAGCGCTCTTCTGTCTGCTACTGTGCAGCTGGCATACCACACACTTAAACAGTACGTCAACACACTCTCTATGGAGCAGTGGTAGAACGACACAAGCAATTTCTGGGTGAGCTGGTTCTTCCTGAGAAGTCTCAAGAAGTAGAGTCTCTGCTGTGCCTTCTTAATTAATGCTGTGGTGCTGGCGCTCCAGGTCAGGTCCTCTTCAATCTGAACACCCAGAAACCGGAAATTCGAGATCCTCTTCACACAGGCCCCACTGATGTTTAATGGCTTAATGTCCATTTTATTCCTCCTGTCGTCAACGATCAGCTCCTTGGTCTTGGCGGTGTTAAGGACCAGGTTATTGTCCCTGCACCCCCCAGTTAGCTGCTCCACCTCGTCCCTGTATCATCAGCTAATGATGATGGTGATATGACAATTAATGCTGACTTAATTATGGTGTTGCTGAAGTGGGCGGGGTTGCAGTTGTGGGTGTAGAGGGTGTAGAGTAGGGGGCTCAGCACACAGCCCTGTGGGGAGCCAGTGCTGAGAGCTGTGGAAGTATGGGGGCCTATTCTAACCCTTTGGGGGTGATCCAACAGGAAGTCCGAGACTCAGCGGCAGATGGATGAGGAAAGGCCCAGATCTGCCAGTTATGACACCAATCTATGGGGTGTTGAATGCAGAGCTAAAATCCACAAATAGCAGCCTTGCATATCTGCCCTGCTGCTCTAGGTGGGTCAGGATGGTGTAGAGAGCTGAGGCAATGGTGTCCTTTGTGGATCTATTAGTTCTGTAGGCAAATTGGTTTGTGTCCACTGCGGATGGCAGACTTGAAATGATGTGACTCCAAACCAGTTTCTTAAAGCACTTTGTAACGTTTGGTGTTAGTGCCACTGGATGGCAGTCGTCGAGGCTGCTGATGGTAGTCTTTTTTTGGCAGTGGCAGTAATAGAGGACTTGAGGCAGGGTGGAACAGTGGACTGGAATAGGGACTGGATGAAGATCCTGGTGAAGACTCCAGCCAGCTAGTCCATGCAGTCTTTCAATACCCGTCCAGTAACGCCAGCTTTCCTTGGATTTACCACCCTCAAAGTAAGCCTCACCTCATGCTCCTCCACCGAGAGATGGCTGCTGTGGGCAGGTAGGTGTGATGCATCCGCCTCTGGTGACTCTGCCTGAAAGCGGGCAAAGAAGAGTTTCAGCTCCTCTGTTAGTGAGGTGTCAGCGGCTGAGAGGTTGCTGGTAGCTGGTGATGTGCTGGACCCCCTGCCACATCTGCCTTGTGTTGTTGCTGCTGAGGTAGTCTCCTATTTTCCTCCTGTATGTTGCCTTGGCCTCTCTGATGCGTCTCTTCAGGTTGGCTCTGGCAGCACTGTATTGTGCCCCATCACCAGACTTAATGCAGTGTTTCTCTCCCACAGCAGGCTCTGGACTTCTTTTGTTATCCAGGGCCTCTGGTTGGGATAGACCCTGATTGCACTTGTCCATAGTGACAGTGTCAGTGCAGTACTTTATTTAACCCATGACAGCAGCTGGGTAGTCCTCCAAGTCCTGATGTTCAAAAATATCCCAGTTGGTTCTTTGGAAGCAGTCCTGCAGCATGAGGGAAGGGAAACATGCATTAAGTGAATATAATTGGTCTGAGCACAGAACCTTGTGGAACTCCGTAAATAACTTATGTGTGGAAGATTCATCATTTACATGAACAAAGTGAGATCAATCCGATTTAAATCAGATTCGTGCAGAACCTTTAAAGCCAATTGAATGTTCTAGTTTCTGTAATAAGATGTGATGGTCAACTGTGTCAAATGCAGCACTAAGCTCTATTTAGACAAGAACTGAGACAAGTCCTTTGTCCATAGCAATCAGAATGTCATGTGACACTAATTGGACTAATGAAAAGACCTTTAATATAAGGTTATCCATAATTTCTGGATATTAAGATGAGTGTAGAGTAACAGAGGGCGTAACTCAACGCTACAGTCTGTTTCACAAAAATATCTGTGTTTAGATTTGTTGAATGGTGTAGTTGTGTCGTGTGTAGGTCTTTGCTGGTCCTTCTACTGATATTTATTTTGTATGTTCAGCTGCCAACAATATACAACAAACTTGTATAACGTATAATTTTAACAACTTTCCTAAATCAATAAAATGACTTTTATTTGAGCCACACTTTAAAAAGAAAAAGAAAGTCAAGAGATTCCAAACAAAAGCTGTGTACATGTTAATGAACCATGTGGAAATAAATCAAGATTTTAACAGTGGGAAATACAAGTGGGAATATTACATGACTTTAATTTATGAACTGCAATCAATCACTGCAGCTGTTTGTCTGAGGAAGGGCCTTGTGCCCGAAATGTCACCCATCCATGAAGCGATTCAATTTTATTTGCATTGGAGCTTTTTTGGTGTGCGGACTTCTTTTCCTTTATCTTACACGTTTTGACTTTTTTTGTCCAGCACCCAATCCTTATTTTTGGATGTGCGCACTTCCTCGTTTATAACAGTTGAAATTGCTGAATTTTATTTTAAGCTTTAAGATTAAGCTGACAACCTACTTACAATACAATCAGAACTAAATAACATAAGGAGTGATTGCAACTTAACTGTGTTTATGAAGACCTGTATAGATTAGCTTCTAGTTTGTATTTGAGTTACACAGAGCTTTGGTATATGGTGTCAGTATTAGACAGATTAGCTCTGGTTTGGGGGTGAATACAAAAATCCATGAAATCTTGTGTCTCATATGTTCACAGACATTAAATAGACGACTTGAAGTCAAGTCAAGGCCGTTGTAGGAGCCAAGTTTGTTGAAAGGACTAGATGTTGCAATCCCTCTTGTAGCACCACATCTAATTCATGGGAAGTTCTTGAAAGATGGCTGCTATGAGACTTTACCGCCGGGACACATTGTCAGTTGTGTACCTCAGCATCGACGGGTGTTTTGGCCATTTAACACAAGACACCCTTCACTGAGGCAGGCAATCTCATATTTAACAGTCACACAGTATTCACATATTTACAATATTTACATATTTACATGTTATTTGTTTATTTTGTACAATGCATGTTAATCTGTGCAATTATAATACTTAGTAGTGTTAGCTATTTACATTTACGCATGTGAGTTAGTAGTAATGTCACTAGGAAAAATATGTTACTTTCTCTTTAAGAAGAGACCTGCAGCTTTGCCATGCATGGACAGAGGAGAAAAGTTAGTTAGTTGCTCACCTGTGGTGGAGCCACACAGTTTTCCGACCGTGTTGTGGAATGTAGATATTTTGGTGGATTTTGTATTTTTGAGCAAGTTTATACTGTAAAGACAACGTGGATCAATAAACACACATTTTGTTTTTCCTAAGAAGAGGATTCAGTGTGAGTTATTTTTGACGGAGAAGAAACACTCGCACTCTCATTCTGGTTTTTGGATGGAACATTAGTCGGAAAACTTGCTCCTCACGGAAAAAGAAGCTCATGGAATAAGAATCATCGATTGGATGGATTTCCATGAAAGGAAAATGCGGAAATGAGGAGTCAGCCTACATCTGTAAAGGAGTCTGGTAAGCTGTTGAGTGCACAGTCAACGTTAAGCTAACGTTAACTGCAAAATCTCCGTGATTCTGGAAAATTCTTCGGATAACTGCATTGATAGTGTAACTCTTGGACTGTCAAGTTTACGTGGATTAAGTGCATTAACGGTGCTACATGCAATACTGTGAAGCAATTAATAGCTTGATTGACACGCTACAATGAAAGAAGTTGAGTAATGCTGTTTCCTGTAAATAATGTTAGCTAAATGATGACTAATTAATCGATGCCTATATATCAAGTTAAGCTAGTTAACAAGAATACTTATTGTTATTTATGTTAAATCTCTTGCTAGCTTGTTTCATGCTAGGAATAAACCCACTCCTCCTTAATTTCTGTGCAGAACTTTTGCTCACTATTGCTTTGCACATATTTTTTTAATCTTTATTGCCACAATAGAAAGAGCAGGGTCAGGGAGGAGACAGTGGACCAGAGGCCAGCAAGGATGATCATGCAGGGTCTTCACAGGTGAGGAGAGATTATAACTGGCTGAGAGGAAATATCTATAGCATAAAAGTGACTTTGAGTTCAATTTCCACAGCAATTTCACTACTACTATTCCTAATTCTATTTCAAAATTTTGCTTCCCACACATTTTTTTTAATCGTTATTGCTACAATAGAAAGACCAGTGTCTGGGAGGAGAAAGTGGACCAGAGATTTATAAATTTATATATTTTGCTTTGCATATTTATTATCTATATTATTGTAATAGATAGAAGAAGGACAGGGAGAAACCAGGCAGGTATCAGGACAGGGACCAGACAGCAGCACCAATTATCAGCGCAAGGCTTCATGGGTAAGGAGAAATTATAACTGGCTAAGGAAATGTCTATAGGATAAGAGTGACTCTAGATTAATTTTCACAGCTATTTCAGAACTACTCTTATTTATGCTCTAAAATGTTTTTGTCTGTATTGCAATAGGTAGCACAGGCAGAAGGCTTAAAAATATTTGATTAATTTTGCACGTGTGCTGTCATATTTGACTAAAATGTAAAATACATCTTGATGTTGATATGTTTAGTGTTGTGTCACTTTCTGTCATCATGCCATTAAATTAAATTATGTGGTTTATTACCCTGTTACCTTGTCACTTCCGTTCCATTTTGTGTGCTAATAACTTGCTAACAGGAATGGTGTTTTACTGAACTTTCTGTGTTCAGTGTTGTCATTTGACACTTAATTATCTGGCTACTTACCCTATAGATGTTCGAGGGTCATTCTGTGCCAACTCAACCAGCGTTTGGCAGGTAAAACTTTAGATTTTGATAGTAAATAATTGTAAAGAACTAAAGTTGGTCCCCTGATGCTGTACTGTGGCTGTTTGTGGTTATGTGGTTCTTTAGCTGCTAAGAAGAGGTGCAATTGAATGCGAGAGGGTGAAAAATCACTCAATAGACCTCTGAACAATTTGTCCCCCTCACTTCTGAAATGATGGCTACGCCCCTGTCCGCAGGCAATATGCATGTGGGTTGTCCGTCCCTCTGTCTGTCTGTCTGTCAGTCCGAGATTTTGGTGGTCATAGGTCAAAGGTCAAGGTCATTATGGCCTCGTCTTTCTCTGTCTTTTGAACACAATACCTCAAGAGCAGCTCAAGGGAAGTTTTTTCTCTCATTCTGGTTAAAGTGTTATCTAAAGTACAACTTGAGGGAATTTCTTCAAATTTGGCATAAATGTCAACTTTGAGTAATCTGAGTGATCAGAACTTCTTGTGAAGGGGACACTTTTCACAGACATGCGTGTAAACTGTAAATACAACTTGAGTCTTGAGCGACTTGCAGCCATTTTTAACTCTAGTCTGTTAATCAGCCCTAAACCTAAACTAGATTATAATTCATTTGAAAGCCTTGTTCTTAGTCTTTTACATCCGACCTGGAAAACCTTGCAGCCACTTTTATTTGTTATAGTGTACCGTGCTCCTGGCCCGTATTCTGAATTTGTATCTGAATTCTCAGAGTTTTTATCCAGTTTAGTTCTTAAATCAGATAAAGTTATTATTGTAGGTGATTTTAACATTCATGTCGACGTTGATAATGACTCCCTGGCTACCGCGTTTATCTCATTATTAGACTCCATTGGCTTCAGTCAGGGTGTACATGAACCCACTCATTGTTTTAACCATACCCTCGATCTAGTTCTGACGTATGGAATTGAAATTGATATATGATATATATATGATTGATTGGTATACTGCCAGATATTAATACATACTTTCAACATATTGTACCACAGTAGCCAGAACTATAACTATAATATTATTACTTTCAATAATGTTGTTGTAAGCTACTGTCATTACCTGCATCTCTCTCTCTCTCTCTCTCTCTCTCTGTCTCTCTCTGTCTCATTGTGTCATACGGATTACTGTTAATTTATTATGCTGATCTGTTCTGTACGACATCTATTGCATGTCTGTCCGTCCTGGAAGAGGGATCCCTTCTCAGTTGCTCTTCCTGAGGTTTCTACCGTTTTTTTTTTCCCCGTTAAAGGGGTTTTTTTGGGGAGTTTTTCCTTATCCGCTGCGAGGGTCATAAGGACAGAGGGATGTCGTATGCTGTAAAGCCCTGTGAGGCAAACTGTGATTTGTGATATTGGGCTGTATAAATAAAATTGAATTGAATTGAATTGAATTGAGTCGTTGGTGTTATTATAAAGGTCCAAAGATTAAATTTTAGTAAGGCCAAGCCCCTCACACCATAGGATGGATTAACCTGAAACTTAACACAAATCCAGCTAAATGTTCTCCACAAAAACCATTAAAATTCAGATTTTCTGCCATTTTGATTCTTTTTTTTTTTTTGGAAAAACACATTTTTGACATATGCTCCTAAACTCTAGCTCCATTTTGTACCAGATTGTCTGTGGGATTATTACTGGACCAAGCATATTAAAAGGTATCAGAAACTTGATATCTCATTGCGTTTTAAAGATATTGACCAATGAACTTTAAAAAGGGCAAAGTCAGTTAAGTTAGTAAAAATCTTTGAAAGTTTTGGAAAAGTCATGGAATCTTGTTGTTTATATTGAAATTAATTGTTACAGTATGCTTCTTTGGGTAACCTTCCACATGAGGTAACTTAACAACCAATGTATTTTATTTAGGCTAGCTGTTGACACCACATAGCTTTAATATGTGTTGATGCATGACCTTTTGTTTACCACCAAGCATGCTTCTTAATTTTCTTCCTATGATTCGTCTTTCCCTGCATATATGCCACCTAGCTGGAATTGTGTTTAAAAACAGTTTGAATCTGACATGTTAGAATAATATCAGACAATTAGAGTGAGAATGTAGTGTAGTAGTGAATGTAGGACGGGAGTACAGTCATTCCTGCTTTTGGAACAGCAGCAAACTTGATGTCACCACCTCCGCTCGCCTTGGCTGTTGTACTGTGTTATATACATGCATTAAGAATAAAACAATATAAACACAGCCCAACCCTGTGTCTTTTCATTGTCATTGTAAGGAATTAATATGTATATGTAAAATTTCAACATATATAACTGACATAAAAATATATAAATAGTCAAGATATTTTCATAAAATGTCTTATAAAACCTTTTCCCGCAGCTGGCTTTTTATCATATTTAATCTATATCCAATTCCTGCACCTGGCTTCTGATTAGGCTATGTGTAATTAAAAGCCAGGTGCGGCAAGAAAAGTTTGTGGAGAGTTGGTGGTTATTGTGATCGTGAGCATTGGCGAGTTGGAAATTAAAAATCAGTAATTGACATGGATCGAAGAAGGCGTCTTGGTGCAGTTATTGCAGCAGGATTGCTGTACCTGCAGGCTGAGGAGAAGGCTGCCCAGCTGAGGAGGCAGATCCGAGAAAGACAGCGGAGAATGAAGCGGAGGACTTAAAAAGGACTACTTAAAATTAAAAATTAAAAGTTAAAAGTACTCATTATGCATAGTGACCCAATTTCAAGTGTTGTAATCATCATACATGAATATGTATTGAGTATTAATTGATCAATTTACACGTTGGCAACATGTAAGCAGTATTTAAATGTTGTCATGGTAGAACTAATTTTAACACCTTTCACTAGTATACTAGTCTAATCTATAACAACGCACATCAACTTGTAAATGTGAAACTTACAACATATAAAACAAACTATCTGAAAAGTAACCATAGCTATCAAATAAATGTAGCTTGAGTAGAATGTACAGTATTCCCCTCAAAGTATAAAGTAGCACAAAATGGAAATACCCAAAGTACAAGTACATCAAATTTGTACTTAAGTACAGTAGCTACTTGAGTAAATATACTAAGTTATTGTCCATCACTGCATTTGTCTCATCATTATGCTTTCTGTCTACATTTTTATGTAGACTTATGTAGAAATTGTATTAAGTTTAACATTTTATTGAAGTGTTGAGTTGTAGATTGTGGTGCTGTTGAATTGTACTGGATTATACTGACAGCAGTTTCTCATTTAGTCTATCCTCACCAATATAAATGGGATCAAACAGGTCAGATGTGAAGAGGAAAATTTTATTCAGCCACACTTCAGACATCAGGTATACAATTCATATTAGATAATCAATATTTAAAATGCTGTTGAATATATACTACAATAAATACAATTAATCTTTCATTACAATAAATGAATTACAATAAATTCTTAAATTAAAACCATTATTGAATGGTAAAAACACATAAATAAGCAAAAGAATACATACAAAGAACAACAATTAAATTAACAATGTTACAACATTTAATAATATAATAATACATCTTATATACTGAGACTGAATATTGCCCACTAGACATACCCCAAACGAATTACGTTTCATATTTAACCACTACAGATATATCAGCGACGAATTTAAAAAGGACTACCCGAGAGAGGCTGCTCTCGGTGGGGTAGCCTAAGCGCTCATAAACACTGTTTATCTATGAGCGCTGACACTGCTGTCATCTAGCGGGACCTTACATTCAAGTGGGCTCTATATTAATATATCGACCGGGTTTCAAGTTTAAACTACGCATGAAAACACTATATTCCGTGACAAAGCAACAGTAACATAACGGTACGACTTACAATTGTGCGCCTTTCCCTCACTTGCCATTTCCAATGATTGTTGCGAAATGCATGCTGGGATTCCTGGCTGCAAACTACAAATACAATAAGCATATTCATTCATTCATCTTCTAACCGCTTCATCCTCTTGAGGGTCGCGGGGGGGCTGGAGCCTATCCCAGCTACATCGGGCGAGAGGCAGGGTACACCCTGGACAGGTCGCCAGACTATCGCAGGGCTGACACATAGAGACAACCATTCACACTCACATTCACACCTACGGACAATTTAGAGTTATCAATTAACCTAGTCCCCAATCTGCATGTCTTTGGACTGTGGGAGGAAACCGGAGTGCCCGGAGAGAACCCGCGCTGACACGGGGAGAACATGCAAACTCCGCACAGAAGGGCTCCCACGCCCGGGATCGAACCGGCAACCCGCTTGCTGTGAGGCGAGAGTGCTAACCACCACACCACCGTGCCGCCCCAATAAGCATATTCAAATATTCAATTACAATCGTTATTCTGTTTAGAACTGCAAATCTTTTACATGTTCCCATTGGTAGTAGCACTGCTATTTATGTCTTTGTATAACATCTTAATTACTTCCCGGAAGCATTCACCAAAACCAAAATATTTCAATGTATCCATAATAAAACCATGTTCAACTGTATCAAATGCTTTACAAAAAGTCTAAGAACAGAATTAGGCCATCATCTTCTATTTTATCTGCATAGTGTAATAAGTCCAATATTAATCTAATATTGTGAATAGACCGTCCTCTGAGGAAGCCATATTGAGATTCACCAATAACTTTTGGCAAACCTTCTTTTAGTCTATTGGCAAAGATATGAGTAAATAGTTTATAATCAACATTAAAGCTATAGTTGGTAATGTTGGAGAGCTAGCAAGATTTGAAAGTGGTACATCCTCTAAGCTCCACCACCCTCCTCCCCCTCCCGTCAGTGCTCCGTCCAAAGCCATGCCCCCACAAACTTGAACGCGCATCCTGCAGTACACCAAGAGAAGCTAATGTTAGCATTGGGCTAATATGAGCTACAAAAGTAGCTAAGTTGGCTAACGTTACATATTAAATGAAAATAACAAATCCCCCCAAAGCAAAACAAATAATTACCTGTCTAACAGAAAGACAGCAACCTCTGCATCACTTTTCAGGCCCTTCAGCTCCCTCAGTTGTCTCCATCGTTCAAAAGCTGCACCGATGTTGACTATGGTTTGTCCTCTCGCTTTATCCAAAGCCTTTTTCGTTGCAGCCTTTTCAGCCTCCGACTTTCTTTTCTTAGCCTGTTTAGCGGGGCAAGCCGTTACAATAACGCTGGAAGTGGTACATTTGGCTGCATTTTCTCTGCCATTGTTCAGCAAACTTATTCTCCTGCTAACTCGGTATTTCTGCTGAGGAGTGTGCTGAATATTTCCGGCAACGGTGACACGTGTGTAGTGTAGCAACTCATAATGTAATAATGGCTCATAATGTAGTAACGCTTTTAGTTATTCATTATGAGCTGTTAATACATTATGAGCCATTATTATATTATGAGTTGCAACACACGTGATGAGTGCACGCAGGGAGTAGGGAGGGACAGAGGGGGGCGTGGGCAGGACCAGAGCGATATATAAGGATGAGAGATGAAGGCATCTGATTGGTTCTTTCCACTCGCACCGAGAGGCAGGGATTGGTCAGAGTTTTTACAGGCCTGCAGCTGCCACAGAGGTCAGATTTTTTTTGTTCCTATTTCTGAACACATTATGTATTGACTACTCTCAAGATGGAAGGACCATTTCACCCAGTATAACAAAAAGTGCTTATTAACAGGATTACCAACTACAGTTTAAGTAATGTTATGGGTCTTAAATTGTCTATAAGTTTTTTGTCCTTTCCTGGTTTAGGGATGAGTGTTATTAACCCTTGTTTCATTGTAGGCATCAGATCCTTATTTATAAAGCATTCCCGAATAACATAAAATAAGAGTTCCGTAATATCTTCCCAAAATAATTTATAAAAATGTGTGGTTAGTCCATCATGTCCTGGAGCTTTTCCCAATTAAATACCTTTAACTGCTTTTTCCAGTTCCCACATTTCAATCTCAGAGTTAAATAAATTTACAAAATCTGTATTAATAGGAGGGATGTAGGTTTTTATATTCTCAAAAAGAGCAATAGAGTTTTCTCTGGAGTAGGAAGAGGTATGTAAATCTGAATAAAATGTGTGTACTTCTTCAGATATCAGTTTAGGGTCTGTACACTCCACATTATTAATCATATGTACATTAATTGCATTCCTCTCTTGTCTTCTTTTTTCTAGGGCACAAAAATAGGCAGTGTTTTTTTTCTCCTTCTTCCGTCCATTCCAGTATAGCTAAGTATAAATCATCCAATTTTGATTGAAGAATCATAAATGTGGACATATCTGTTTCAGACATTGGTGTCCTTTTACAAAGTTTATCGATTTCTTGTAATAAATTAAGTTCCTGTTCTCTAATTTCTCTGCTTCTTTGTTTACCAAACTTAATGGAGATTTGCCTAACCTTAAGTTTGAAAAATTCCCATCTATTACTGTAACTCCCAACAGTTGTGTCAAAAGGATCTCTAGTAATAATTCTTTATTTTTTTTTTACAATAGTCCTCAGACTTCAGCAGGTCTGCATTAAATTTCCAATGAATATTTCTCTTTATCAAGACTTGTTTTTGCTTTTGGTTTCAGTTCCAGATAAAATGAACAATGATCTGTTAGTGGTGCACTTGACATAGAAACCTCTGAAACATATTCAGCAACTTCAAGTATGGACAACCATAAATCAAATCTCGATTTATAACTTCCATTGGGCTTTAACTGTAAGAACTGTTTAACATTTAAATTTTTTCTCCTCCATACATCAGTGAGAGAGTGGATATTGCAAAACTCAAGACATGATGTATTAAAATGATGATCTGTAAATTTTGAGGGACTTCTATCAAACCAATCATCAGGTGCAAAATTATGATCACCTTCAAATAAAATTAGATTAGTGCTATAACAGTTTTTGTATTGACTAACAACTTGAGAGACCTCTGATAGTAAAAGTCTGTTCTGACTAGTGTTATTGTCACCATAGATGTTCATTAGAATAACACAAGAACCTTCAATGTTCAAAACAACTGCCAACCAGTGACCCTTCTCATCTGCTATGTGTGTCACCACATTACCCGGACATCTATTAAAACAAATAGCAACACCTGCGGATCTGTTTGATCCATGACTAAACAGTATCTTGTCTCCCCACTGGTTCGTCCAGAAAGAGGAGTCTGAAGCACATGAATGAGTTTCTTGAAGGAAAGTACAGTGTGCTCATGTGTCTAAAGATGACAGGCTAGTTAACTTCCTGCATCTGTTGTTGACATTCTGGAACACCGTGTCAATTTACGCTTGTTGCATGCATTGTAAAACACCTTCTTTCATGTTTATTTTCTTGTGCATCAAAAACAGGTGGTTAGGTTTAGGCAAGGCATGCAGTTAGATTTAAGTAACAAAAGCTTTTGGTTAGCTTGAGGCAACAAAAGCACATGATTAGTGAATAAAGTGATTATACACTTATGTAAATATATTAATGGGTAGAATATTCAGATTCAGATTCAGATTTGACAATAAACCATGCCAAATATTACACACTGGCCCTTTAATGAGGCACAAATGCCACTTTAAAGGTCCAGTACCAAAGATCACTGAAGTGCATTTAAGTGAATGTTTGACTGTGGTTGTACTAACTATGGTTGACTGGATTATAAAAAAATGTTAGTTTATGTTCAACTCATTGATGTGAGCTGATTGTAGGATTGTTTGTGTACAAATTGATGAATTGAGCAAGCTAATTTGACAAAACTAGATTAGCTGACCTGCAAGGTTGCTTTAACTGTTTGTCTTGCTAGAAGTACTTAAAGCTAGGAACCTGTTTAAATGGTATAATACTACACTGTTCATTTAAAGGCCTTACTTATTAATTGTTTATTTATTAATTTGTGTTATTTGGATTTTTTTTGTCAATACAACCGGTAAATCTCAGTTCTATATCTGTGTGTTTCATTAATTTTGACCTAGCTACTTAGTCGAATCTGCACTAGTCCAATTCATTTTCACTTGCTGCATTAATATTTACTTACTATGTATTGTTAACATTTATTATTACCATTCATTTTAAGTAGTCCATTGTAAGTGCCACACATAAGCATTTTACTGCCTTCATGAAAAATCCCCAGCCTTCTCAAGAAGATCAGCTGGCTCAGGCCCTTTTTTGGGCAGCCCTTTGTGTTTGCTGACCACTCCAATCTGCTGTCCAGTACAACACCCAGGTACTTGTGTCTGTCCACAATCTCCATGTTGCTCCCATTTATGTGGACTGGAGAAGATGAGGACTTATTCCTCCGATAGTCCACCACCATCTTCTTCGTTTTAGCCACATTGAGCTGCATCTTGTTTTCCTCACTCCAGCGAACAAAGCTGTTGATCAGGCCCCTGTACTCCTCATCACGTCCACCCTCCACACACCTGTGTCACATCCAGAAAATTTCTGGATGTGACATGAGTCGGTGTTGTAACTGAAGTCGCATGTGTAGGTGATAAAGAGGAAAGGGGAGAGCACTGTTCCCTGGGGGGCTCCAATGTTACTCACCAGACGTTCAGATACACGCAGCTCTGCAGCCTAACAAACTGCGGTCTGCCCACCAAGTTATCCCCAATCCATGTGACCAGAGGAGCCTCCACCTTCATGGTTTCCAGTTTGGTCTTTAACAGATCAGGCTGAATTGTGTTAAAGGCACTTGTGAAATCAAAAAACATGATCTCACTGTGGTGTTGGGTCTGTCCAGGAAGGAGTAGGCCCTCTGCAGCATGTATATAATTGCATCATCCACACCTACATGGGGCTGGGACACTAATTGCATTGGGTCAAGTGATGCACGCACCTTCGGTCTGAGGTATACTAGGACCAGTCTCTCCATCACCTTCATAATATGAGACATCAGTGCAATGGGCCTGTAGTCATTTGGGGCAACAGGATGCACCTTCTTGGGACCAGGCATGATGTTTTCCAGATAGAGGAGACTCTCTGTAGATGCAGGCTCATACTGAAGAGGTGTTGTGATACTTCACACAGCTGACTGGCACATGCCTTCAGTATATGAGGGCTGATGCCATCCCGTCCGGCAGCCTTCCCCTGGTTGAGTTTTAAAAGTTCCCTCTTCACCTGGTTAGCTGTGATGTACAGTCCAGTGGGCCATGAGTTATGGTCTGTGCTGGCGGTCAGCAGGGTGGTGGTGGGGGGTGAAAGAGACAGAGGTGGGTCTGAGTAGGACGGGCTGCAGGGATTGGTGGGGGACAAAAAGGCTAAACTCAGTGTAGCAGTAGGGGGACTGCTGGTGGATGAGCCTGAGTCGAATCTATTGCAAAATTGATTCAGCTCATTAGCCCTCTGTATGTTTCCCTCAACCACAGCCCCACCTTTCCTCTGGAACCCAGTGATCTTCCTCATCCCACTCCACACCTCCCTGACCTCACTCCTCTGTAGTTTTCCTCCTGTCCCTGCTTGTAGGAGTTTTTACTCTCCCTGAGTCTTTGTTTCAGTTCATTCTGTACACGTTTCAGTTCTGTTCTGTCCCCTGACCTGAAGGCTCTCTTTTTTCATTTAGTAGGGCCTTCAAGTCATTTGTGACCCAAGGTTGATTATTTGGGTAACTGTGGACCACTTTAGTGGGAATAGTGGTATCAACACAGAAATTTATATAATCAGAGACATAATCCGTAATGCTATCTATGTCTTCCCCATGTGGCTCACAGAGCGCATTCCAGTCAGTAGCATCCAGAGCCCCACGCAGGGACTACATGGCTTCATGAGACCATTTCCTCACTGTCGTAGTTATGGCTAGTTGCTGCTTAACAACTAGCCTGTATAGTGGAGTGAGCAGTACCAAATTATGGTCTGACCTGCCTAGTGGGGGGAGGCATTTTTAACATTTGCATACAGCATATCCAAATTTTGTTTTCTCTAGTGGTGCAATTGACCAGTTGGTGGAAGGTGGGGAGCGTGGAGGAGAGAGAGACATGGTTAAAATCCCCTGTGATGGTGATGACGGCATCAGGGTACCTTATTTGTAGGCGTGCAGTTATGCCGTGGATGACGTCACACAATCTCTCCACATTCCCGGAAGGGGGAATGTAAACAATGACAGTGATGCCAGCAGTAAATTTCCTTGGGAGATAATATGGACAAAGTTCAATGGCAATCAGCTCGATATTCGGGCTGCAGACACGCTACTTGATAGAGGTGTGCCCAGGATGACACCACTTAGAGTTTATAAACATGGCAAGTCCCCCTTCTTTCTTTTTGCCACTCGCTGTGGCGTCTTGGTCCGTGCGGACTGTGTGGAAGCCGGGGATGGTCACATTGGAGTCCGGTATCTGTTCATGCAACCATGACTCCGGCAAGCACATTCTGCTGGATTCTTTGTATTCCCTCTGTGTCTTGACTAGCGCTTCCAGTTCCTCCATTTTGTTTGCCAGGGATCTTACGTTTCCCGTGATGATTACTTAGATACAGGGTTTAAATCTCCTTCTCTGCATCCTCCATTTAACACCTGCTTTACAGCCCCGTCATCTCTTCCGCAACTCCTCTGGGATTTCGGGCTTTTCTCCAGCCACCACAGTCGGTCGCAAGGCGATCAGCTGATCCCGTGTGTAGGAAAGGCCACCGGTGTTGCATACATGGCCCTCAGCTACCAGAAGTGGCCCAATTAAACATAGCAATAAAACACAGCCTAGCCCCTGGAACTGCATCTTGGCAAAGTATAGTGTCCTTCACACTTCATAAAGGACAAGAGGGAGAGCTGCTAAGACTGGCTACTGCCATGACACAGAACCACAGAGTATGATAACAACATATAATACTATAATATAATAACTTTAGAAAACTGTACACCCTTTGAAAGTGAGCAGCATGTACAAGTCATGGGTTTGGGTCCAGTCTGTAGTCCTTTGCTAGAGGTCCTCCCCTCTTTCTCCTCTTTCATCTCTGACTCTCACCATCAATAAACCTAAAGATGCCATAAATATCTTAAAAAAAAAAAGATAAAAAAGTTATTTATTGGGTGACAAGAACATTTCTCAGTTTACTAACAGTATGTTTGTGACACAACATAATAGGGAACTTTTCAACCACAGTAACATCTTACATCATGCAGCTGCTTTGTGAGCACTCCCCCGGCCTTTGATTCGTTTGGTCAGTAGGTTGAGTTATAAAGCCATTAGCCAATAAATATTGGCTGGTCTGTTTGTTTCACTTTCTAGCAGATTTTTACCACTCATGGTTTTATGTGAACATTCACTTTTCCACCCCAACACCACCTCTGCACTTCATTCATGTCTGAGTGTATGCAAGGCTGCAGCTAATGAGTGAGCCAAACTGCTGAGACACCAGGGGGTGGAGGTGGAGATGGAGGGCACAGGCTATTTTGTCACATGGACCATAACAGTTGGATTTATATAGCATTCTAGAGTAGGACAGCATTTCTAATCCAGAGAAAAAATAACAACCAGATAGTGCATCTGTGACCGACGGACATCAGTGTGTGTTTTAGGGTGCTCTCACACCTGTAGTTGGGCTCATTTGATCTGCACCAGAGGGAAAAAAATATCCATTGTTGCATTTTAGTTTTGGTTTGGTTCCTGTTCACACTGGCTTTTTGCAAACGAACCAAGAGTAGTAAACATGAAGCTCTACCGACTGACAGGTAACTCCTTGATTGGACAGTTTTAGCTTTTGTCGTCCTGCATCATCAGGACCCACTTGGGGAAATCCAATTCTGGTGACTGACAGAAGTTTATGCAGCAGCTCTTTAGTGCTTCTGTAAGATCTACAAGCTAAGTTAATTTATGTGTTTCAGTAAATTGCTAAAAATGCATTTACAGTGCTTCTACAGTCAAGTATTCGCACATTTATGTTTGCAATTATTATTTAAATAATTACATGTTAGAATATTTGCAGCAGCAGTAAACATGGTTAAATAATTTGCTGCATCTGCCTCAGTAGTTTTCATATACATTTATCTCAACCTACTTCCTTTTACTCCTCATTGGTTAATTAAGAGTCATGTGAATGCCAACCAGGCAGTTTAATGTGGAAAAATGTTGTTGTTGTGAAGCTGCTGAAAGGAGAAATATTAAAGTGCTGCTTAAGAGAATATCCTTCTCCATCCTGCTGTGTGCTCCCAACTAGAGTGGTCCAACCACCACACATCGAAACCTCATGTTACATTTGGTGGCAGCATGATGTTATTTTGGTGGTTTTGTGCACTGGTGAGTTTTATTCCTGGACTTTGTCACTTTTGTGCTACATGCGCTTTTTACACTCTTTGGGAGCAGCGGATAAACTGAAAGCCACTAGTTTTGGAGATATTAAGGATTTTTGCATTTATTTTTCCACTATTTTGTGCTATTTGTGAGTTTTCGCCCAGACATTTTTTTCTGTTTTTTCTCCATGTGTGCTGATGAGAGTGACTCTGTGCATGAACAGCAGCCTTCTCCCACACATCAACAGAGGCCAGTGGATATCCTAAGGACCAGTGCTGCCCCTTTTGCCTCACATGCTAGCACCCTGAAAATTGACCTTCCACCTGCCTTTAAGGAGATGGGACTGAATCTTTCACAAATTGGTCTTGACGCTTTGAAGTAGCAGTGCAGGCTATGACATCACCTGATGCAAATTTGTCCACAGTAATGGCCTCCAATCTCCCTACTCACCTGACATGCTGCATTTCTGTATTAGGACAGCCTGTCTCCATCAACTCAGAGGGACTATGATTCGGTTAAGGAGAAACTCAGCGAAGTTTTTGGGCCAAAATACTCCCTGTCAACAAATGTGAATGCTCGCCCTTGTAAACCAGGTGAAAGTTTGGATGTGTACATCACTCGTCTCGTGCTAGAAGCCTTCCCAAACTATGACCACAATGCCCTGGACGTTGAGAAATTTTGCTGCTTTGTTACCGGATTGAACCCCACCTTACAGTCAAAAATTCATGAGATGGGTGCAGAGGACCTTGAGGAAGCCCTGCGTACTGCCAGCCGCTGTGAGAGAGCACAGGCAGTGCTGCTGCTGACCACTGACTCTTACTTTAACCAGTTTGAAACATGATGTACAGTAGTTACATGAGAAACACACTTACCTTGCTCAGCGTTTAGACTCCAGGCCTGACAGATCCTACTCCATTGATGCTCGACACACTGCCTGCAGTGCCTCTCCTTCGCCTTATCATCCTAGACATCACCCCAGAGACTATCACTCACCTGAGCAGTATTATGGTCATGATCCAGAGTCCTGTTACAATCGCAGGGCTCTCAAGTCTCACGCTTTGAGAGTGTGACACACACATTTTAACCTTTTCACACTCTCACCCAGCACACCTGGTATTTCTCACGCATAAAAAAAATTATTATGATAATGCCCACCAAGTTACATCGCTGTATATGCAGTGGAACGTGTTGCAAGATGCTGTGGGTACCATAGAGCTCAACAAGAGCTTGCCACGCTCCAGCCAATAAAAATAAGACACAGCTACCCAAAATAGCATTGCTATATCCAAGTAAGATGCAGATGATCCTATCCACTGTGAGGGTCCTAAGGACAGAGGGATGTCATATGCTGTAAAGCCCTGTGTGAGGCAAATTGTGATTTGTGATATTGGGCTTTATAAATAAAATTGATTGATTGATTGATTGATCAAGAAGAGGGTGCACACACAAGATGGGGGTGCCTTATCACATGTGTACAGAAAGTCATCTCATCATTTGATTTTGTAGCCTACTGAAAGAAATTGCACAAAAGGAAAATGATGAGAGCTTATCTCAGAGAATATCAGCTTTTACCTAACAGTTTGACAAGACTGCATGTCAACTTTAGCCAACAGAATCCTTGTTAACAGAGGGCTGGTGGTTTAGTGGATAGAGCAGGCACTTTATAAGGCTTTTGCTGCAGCGGCCCAGGTTCGACTCTGGCCTGTGGCACCTGGCTGTATGTCACGCCCTCGGCCCCCCCCCCCCCCCCCCCCCACGCTTAACTGTCCTGTCAATTAAAGGCTAAAATGCTCCCCCAAAATTAAAAAAGATTCCTTGCTAATTTCAGCAGCTATTTTAAACACGTATAGATGGTTGATGATTTATTTGAAATTTGAATCCTTTATAAACTATCATACCCAAGGCCAGCCACATCGGTTCCCCCCCGTCGCCACCAAGCAAAAATCTTACTCTGAACTCAGATCAAAACTTGAGAGCCCTGCGATCATTGTCCTCCTTCCCCTGTTCATCAGAGATACTATGAGAGGGAAAACAATGACAGATGTGACCGGTGCTACTCTCCATCACGCCCACCCTACCAGTTCTCTAGGTATGGTCGCCATGATGATGATGCTAACAGACGCTGACACAGTGACAACGACGTAGAGAGCCAGTCCATACACTAGGGCCAGTGTTCGCTTTCAGTCTCCTGAATGGCATGCCCACTCCAGCTCCAGGCAAACATCAGCTACTGCATCACAGCCCCAGAATGATATCCCGCGGCTAATGCTTGATGACAATGGTGCACCTTGGTTGCCTTGGTTCTTCTAACATCTTAGCTGTTGTTGAAGGCATTTAAGTGTGTGCTTTGATAGACTGGCTCTTTTGTCTCCATTGTGAGTGAAGATTTTCGAAACTCTCATCCAGCTCTGAAGAAGTGCCCCATGACAGCTTCTTATGCAGCAGCTTGTTCAGTCAATGGACAGCACCTAGACATCTCAGGCAAGTTAACCATTGGGATCAGACTTGGAAAACAGGTATGGCAGCAGAAAATTGAAATTCTCAGAGGTGCTTACCAGCCAGTCATAGGTTGGGATTTTTTGGAAAAACACGACACCCTCCTTGACCTCAAAAACAAGGTACTGCAACTGTGGGACATGAAAATTCCTCTTCTGCCCAAAGGTCATAAAGTGGCTGCCTGCTGTAATATGTCTATGCTAGCACCCACTAAGATCCCAGCTATGAGTGAAACCCTCATCGCAGCCTGTGTGTCACCAGCTACACCTGCTTCTTCTATGCCAACTGACCACTGTGGTGTCCTCATGCCCAACCCAGCTTGTGACATCATCGTGACACACTCCCTCAGTGAAGTTCAAAATGGCACAACTGTTTTAAATCCTTCTAGAGATGACATTGAGCTGTATTCTGGTCAACACCTTGGTGAGTTTCATTCTGCTTCATCTGTTGATATACCAGATGAAATTACATACTGTGTGACCTGACCTGTCACTGGATCTAGCTCCACCTGTACAGATAAATGAAACACACCTGTCACCTTCCCAAGTTCAGTCTCTGAAATCACTGCTTCAAAAATACTCAGCAGTGTACAGTAGGGCTGGGTTAAAATATTCAATTCAATTCAATTTTATTTATAAAGCCCAATATCACAAATCACAGTTTGCCTCACAGGGCTTGACAGCATACGACATCCCTCTGTCCTTATGACCCTCGCAGCGGATAAGGAAAAACTCCCCAAAAAAACCCCTTTAACAGGGAAAAAAAAAAACGGTAGAAACCTCAGGAAGAGCAACTGAGGAGGGATCCCTCTTCCAGGACGGACAGACGTGCAATAGATGTCGTACAGAACAGATCAGCATAATAAATTAACAGTAATCCGTAGGACACAATGAGACAGAGAGAGAGAGAGAGAGAGATGCAGGTAATGACAGTAGCTTACAACAACATTGTTGAAAGTAATAATATAATAGTTATAGTTCTGGCTACTGTGGTACAATATGTTGGAAGTATGTATTAATATCTGGCAGTATACATGTGTGACAATAATCATATGTGTATAATAACAGTAGGAGTATGACTAATGACTAATGATGGCAGCAGCAGCAGGAGGCATCTGGCAGGACCACGGCAGCAGCACAACCACACACATCACGCTGTCCAGGCACCGCTGCGATATGAGTTAATCTGAGAGACAGTGGAGCACAAATGCTCCGCAGAAGAAGCCGAGTTAGTGACATCTAGAATGGCCGAGTTAGGAAGATGCAGTAATAGAATACGAGGGAGAGAGAAGGAGAGAAGGTGCCCGGTGTATTATAGGGGGGTCCTCCGGCAGACTAGGCCTAAGTCAGCCTAACTAGGGGCTGGTACAGGGCAAGCCTGAGCCAGCCCTAACTATAAGCTTTATCAAAGAGGAAAGTCTTAAGTCTAGTCTTAAATGTGGAGACGGTGTCTGCCTCCCGGACCGTAACAGGAAGATGATTCCACAGGAGAGGAGCCTGATAGCTGAAGGCTCTGGCTCCTGATCTACTTTTGGAGACTTTAGGGACCACAAGTAACCCTGCGTTCTCAGAGCGCAGTGTTCTGGTGGGATAATATGGCACTATGAGCTCTCTAAGATGTGACGGAGCTTGACCATTTAGAGCTTTATAAGTTAACAGTAGGATTTTACAGGGAGCCAGTGCAGAGAAGCTAAAACAGGAGAAATGTGATCTTGTTTCTTAGTTCCTGTTAGTACACGTGCTGCTGCATTCTGAATTAGCTGGAGAGTTTTTAAGGACTTACTAGAGCTACCTGATAATAGAGAGTTACAGTAATCCAGCCAGTAATCTTTTCGGGTCAGGATAGGCCTAATTTTCGCAATATTCCGCAGATGAAAAAATGCAGTCCGTGAGGTTTGTTTTAAATGAGAATTAAAAGACAAATCTATGTCATCAGACAAAGAGTCTCTGAGTTGTTTGGGGCCAAGGACAATAATTTCAGTTTTGTTTGAATTTAACATCAGGAAATTGGTGCTCATCCAAGTTTTTATGTCTTGAAGGCAGTTATGGAGTTTAGTTAATTGATTACTTTCTTCTGGCTTCATTGATAAATACAACTGTGTATCATCTGCATAACAATGGAAATTTTTACCTAAAGGAAGCATATATAGAGTAAATAGGATTGGTCCAAGCACAGAACCTTGCGGAACTCCAAAACAAACTTTGGTATGTAAGGATGATTCATTATGAACGTCAACAAACTGAAAACGATCAGATAAATAAGATTTAAACCAGCTTAGTGCAGAACCTTTTAGGCCAATTAAGTGATCCAGTCTCTGTAGTAGAATTTGATGGTCAATTGTGTCAAACGCCGCGCTAAGATCTAATAAAACAAGTACAGAGACAAGTCCTTTGTCTGAAGCAATCAGAAGGTCATTTGTAATTTTAACTAGTGCTGTCTCAGTGCTATGATGCAACCTAAATCCTGACTGAAATTCCTCAAATAAATTATTATCATGGAGAAAATCACACAGCTGGTCTGCGACTACTTTCTCAAGCATCTTTGACATAAAGGGAAGATTAGATATTGGTCTATAGTTGGCTAACACCTCTGGATCCAGGGTGGGCTTTTTTAGTAGAGGTTTAATTACAGCTACCTTAAAAGACAGTGGTACATAGCCTGTTAATAAGGATAGATTGATCATATCTAATATATGAGTGTTAACTAAAGGAAAGACCTCCTTAAGTAGCCTAGTTGGGATGGGGTCTAAGAGACACGTTGATGATTTAGATGAAGAAATCACTGCGGTCAATTCTTGAAGAAATTGAAGCAATCTAAATATATATTAGGTTTTACAGCTGTGTTTGAGGTTAGGTAGGTACTATCTGAGGACAGGAGGTCATGAATTTTGCCTCTAATAGTTAGAATTTTGTCATTAAAAAAGCTCATAAAATCATTACTGCTAAGGGCTAAAGGAATACACGGCTCAATAGAGCTTTGACTCTCAGAAACCTGGGGTTGTTCTTATTGTCTTCTATTAATGCTGAGTAATAGTTTGCTCTGGCATTGCGGAGGCCCCTTTTATAAGTTTTGAGACTGTCTGTCCAGATTAAACGAGATTCTTCCAGTTTGGTTAATTGCCAATTCCTTTCAAATTTTCGCGATATTTGTTTTAACTTACGGGTTTGAGAGTTATACCAAGGAGCGAACTTTCTTTGCTTTTTTAACTTCTCTTTAAGAGGAGCTACAGAGTCAAGTGTTGTTCGCAGCGAGCCTACGGCACTATCAACAAAATGATCAATTCGGGAAAGGTTAAAGTCGGTACAGGAAACCTCTGTTACTGAGGGACCTGGTATTGAATTTAACGACGGAGCAATCTTTTCCTTAAATTTTGCGACAGCACTCTCTGATAAACATTTAGTATAGTAACTGTTGCTAAGTGGCGTGTAATCGAGTGACAAGAAATCAAAAGTAATCAGATAATGATCTGATAGCGAGGGATTCTGTGGAAAGACTTTTAGGTTATCAGTTTCAATTCCTTACGTCAGAACTAGATCGAGGGTATGGTTAAAACAATGAGTGGGTTCATGTACACCCTGACTGAAGCCAATGGAGTCTAATAATGAGATAAACGCGGTAGCCAGGGAGTCATTTTCAACGTCGACATGAATGTTAAAATCGCCTACAGTAACAACTTTGTCTGATTTAAGAACTAAACTGGATAAAAACTCTGAGAATTCAGATACAAATTCAGAATACGGGCCAAGAGCACAGTACACTATAACAAATAAAAGTGGCTGCGAGGTTTTCCAGGTCGGATGTAAAAGACTAAGAACGAGGCTTTCAAATGAATTATAATCTCGTTTAGGTTTAGGGCTGATTAACAGGCTAGAGTTAAAAATGTCTGCAACTCCCCCTCCTCGGCCGCTGCCTCGTGGAATGTGGGTATTATTATGACTGGGAGGAGTGGACTCATTAAGACTAACATATTCATCTTGACACAGCCAGGTTTCAGTGAGACTGAGATAATATCAGATAATCAATATGATTATCTGATATTAATTCGTTTACTAACACTGCTTTAGACGATAGAGACCTGATATTTAACAGTCCGCATTTAATTCTCCTGTTTTGTCTTTCTGTCACAGAAGAGGTTTTAATTTTTATGAGGTTGTTATGCACAACTCCTCTTTGTTTAATTTTAGATTTAAATAATTTAGGTGGTCGGGGGACAGACACTGTTTGTATAAAACTATGAAAACTATGGCTGGGTAACTAAACTAGAAGCTCAGAGAGGCGTATAGGACTGCGACTCTGAGTCCTGATCTCAACTCTGGATTGTCAGGGATTTAAATTACTAATAAAGTTTGCCAGGTTCCTAGAAATGAGAGCAGCTCCATCCAAAGTGGGATGAATGCCGTCTCTCCTAATAAGACCAGGTTTTCCCCAGAAAGTTTGCCAATTATTAACGAAACCCACATCGTTTGCTGGCCACCACCTGGACAGCCAGCGATTAAATGATGACATGCGGCTAAACATGTCAATACTGGTCAGATTTGGGAGGGGTCCAGAGAAAACTACGGAGTCCGACATCGTTTTTGCATATTCACACACCGAGGCAATATTAATTTTAGTGACCTCCGATTGGCGTAACTGGGTGTCATTGCCACCAATGTGAATAACAATCTTACTGAATCTACGTTTAGCTTTAGCCAGCAGTTTTAAATTTGATTCAATGTTGCCTGCTCTTATGGGGTGCCGTTTGTAAAGTGTCTCATGATGAAAATAACATCAACGTTTTGCCACATTTAGCTTCAAACAATGTTTAAAAAAGTATTGTGATTTTTTTAACGTCACCTTTTACCACATTTACAGCAATATTTGTTAACTTAGAAATATATTAAATCTAAATATTAAATGTGGCACCTAAATGTTAAATGTTAAATCTAAATATTAAATCTAAATCTAAATGCTAAATCTAAATCTAAATGTTAAATCTAAATATTAAATCTAAATCTAAATGCTAAATCTAAATCTAAATATTAAATCTAAATCTAAATCTAAATGTTAAATCTAAATGCTAAATATAAATATAAATATAAATGTTAAATCTAAATATTAAATCTAAATCTAAATCTAAATGTTAAATCTAAATGTTTTGGGTGAAACTAAATATTTAGCTAATATGCAAATTCACACTGCCGGTCACCGGAAGTACCAAAATAAAAGCTCGAGATGGTCAGACTGTTTATAGAATCAAATAACGAATTAAAACCAACTTATCAGGGGAAATGGACACTTGAACATACATTAGCGTGATAATAACTACCTAAAATAACAAGAAACGTGTTTGGAGAAATTTTATTTGACGTGTACTTTGAGCGCTTCTAATTCACTAAGCCTTGCCTCCAACGCAGCAATTAAGCTACACTTATTACAATTACCACTGTCGCTAAAGGAGGCAGAGGCATAACTTAACATTTGGCACACCGAGAAAGAAAGAGCAGAGGGAGAAGCCATCACTAACTGTAGAGCTAATGTAGCTACCAAGGCTAGTAACATGCAAACAACAGCTAAAAGATTAGCGAGAAAGTCGTAGAAAGAAGGAGAGCTATAAGTGCTTAAACAGAACCAGTGTGGGTTAAGACTTGAAGTAGACGTTAAAGCAACGTTAAATCAACTGAAGTAAGAAAGCAGGCTAGTAGAATCCACCAGAGCAGTACAGAGACGCTGTCACAGAAACACCGGAAATGACACAACTCGCTTACCGCAATACGTCAGCACGCCGTGCCGAACCACCGAAGTGGCTGGTCTTGTCATACCAATCAATTCATCTGATTAAATCAGTCTTCGCTGGAATAACTCGATATCTATTCGTAAAATCCAAGATCGATCTTTTAATATACAGATGTCTGAAGCTTTAACCCCATTAATCTCGCTGGGAGTACGAGCCATGGCGCTAAGTTATGAACGACCATAGTATTGAGAAGCTCCGACGTTACCAACTCTTTTATCCCTAACAGTTAGCTTGCTTTTTTACATTTGGGTGTAATTTATAACCATGCTGCAGCGTCTCCTCCCACTGTCTGTGCATCCAGGCTGCTGCGCCACTTTTACGCACACACAGAGACACACACAAACACGGAGTAAAGATGCCGTGGTGGAGACAGAGAGGTGAAGATGATGAGCTGACGACAGCTATACACTTGTTACTGTGAGTGCAATAAAACCTCCTCAAGGAAAAAGCAAAATCTTTATCAATACAGCTGTTCAGCAACATGCAGCCTAAACATGTATAAAAGCGATTTTTCAATCTGCTCTGTCTGCAGTCTTTCATCCACCACTGCCAATATTATGTTAGAAACAAGCACAGAGCGCTTTACAGCTAATAGCAAATTGTTACTAACAAGCTAAAACAACAACTATAAGGGTTTAGCTCAGTTTGTCTCGTATCTTAAAGGGACATTATTTAGCATTTTCAGTTGTTTATTGGCAAAAATGAAAGCAATATATGATTTCAATGTTAGATGGGAGAAATTCCTACGGCTTTAACACTTAGCCGTGGTCATGTGACCTGCAGGCAGTGAGCCTCTTCAGCGGCAGAGGGAGGAGCAGTGAGGACAGGAGGACTGATACTGACTGATTTCTGTGTTCTTTATTCTTTCTAAACTTCACTCAGTATTGTGATGTCAGGAATATGATTTATTTTACTGATATTTTTATTTTGTTTCCAGTGAGATCTTGGCCTCTAGTTTCACAGACCGGGCGAGGTGAACAACTGGGTGTGGCCAGGCAGATTTTGCAAGTTTGGCACACCGTGCGCGCTGGTGCAGCTACTCCTCTTTCTCACCTCCGTCCCTCCTACCTGCGCAAGTCGGAAAGAGGGAGGAGAGAAGGCGTGGGGATTCCACATTTCAACAAGAAACCTCGCTTCGTTTCCAGCAGGCTCTCAGGTGTGGATGGAAAAACAATGCGCTCATTTGCATGTCAGACTAGACTAGACATCACTGCATGTATAGCCGAACTGACAGCTCTCTGACTGATCCCCACCACCGCGGCCACGGTGTGCTGGAAAGACCCGGTGGCGAAGAAGGTCAGAGCCACTGTCACCTTTACAGCAACAGGGAGAGCACAGGTGCCAGCGGGGTGCGCATCAGAGGCCACCACTCACCACTTGGACCACCTTGCGGGGTAGATGTAATTTGTTCCTGTGTAATGAAAAAGAGTACGACATGAGATGACAATTACATTGGACATGGCAGTATTCCAGTCATTATTTGTGTGGCCCACCTGCATTCCAGCTCTGTCATACCCAAATAGGATGTCCTTTGACGGTACACCCTCTCTGTGTAAGTCCTCTTCCTCCTCCTCCTCGCAATAATGTACTTAAACCCTTAAAACACCTAACATAACTTAGAATTTGTTGACAGCGTTTCTCTCGTGCGCACGCATCCTCTCTCTTTCTCTCTCGCAGTCTCACTCTGTTTCTTTTCTTTTGACTTTTCTAAGATGACAGATGCTGAATATATACTCCCTATCTGATGCTGTGGCTGTTTGTGGTTGGCTGAGAGGGATGTGAACTCACTAGTTTGCAGCTGTGTTAATTAAATCAGGTTGGGTTTCCATTACGCGTGCCAAACCGTGCCAATCCCCTTTGATCTGACATCAGATGTGACGGGACAGTCGATATAGAGATACACTTATGTGCTGATTGTGGCTAGTTGCATTGAATAGTGTTTTTTGGGTATTTATTGCATTGTTAATGTGCCTGACATTCTGGAAACCTGCCTGTGAGGTTTTGGTGATGTGTGCGCACTGTCCGCTGGTCAGCCAAACTTCCACTACACCGGCTGTGCTCCGCCTGTGCTGACAGTAGACCTGGTTTCAGCTGGCAAGCTTTTAGCGCACCTTCGGCGAAGCTTTTTGGCATGAAACTGTCACTGCGCCAAGCTGGATCTGTTGACACCTTCCCCTGCTGCGCCGCCACACCCATCTCAGTGCACCTTGGCCTGCCAAACTACCAAACTGAGCGCGCCTCAAGTTGCGCTGCTCGAAACTAGCTCTGCACGGGGTTAACCACCCTGCGCCACCCTGCACCGCGCCAGGAAACAAGAGACCCTTAAGTTTATATTGTGACTTTGCTTTAATATTACTGTTGCTGCTCCAGAAACAACATTTAGTGATAAAGTATTCAGTTTTATTCCTGTTGTGAATTTATTCTTTTTAAAAAAGAATTCCTTGCAAATGTTACACTATTATCTCTCTGAGAATCTCTTTCACATACTAGCAAAAATTGTTATTGTAATGTATCGGATCAAATTCAATCGAATCAGGAAATCAGTGGCAATACCCAGCCCTCGTGAGTTCAGTAAAAACTCGGAAGACAGAGGATGCACAAGCATTAGCATAACACCTTGAGGAGATGAGGAGAGAGGACAGAAGAGGCATCTGGAGGAGCTTAGAGCAAGGAAACACAGGCATATCCTTACATGGAAGGCTTTTATCAAGTGGTGTGACTCAGAGCCCCCCAAGGGTCATGGCAAGATTTTTTAATGTTACGTTTGCTAACATCATGAAATAATATGTCATCTTAAAATAAAAAGAACGATTGTAAAGTTTTGTGGCATCACACAAAGATGCAGTTTTTCTTTTTATATACAATGCAGTTAACATTCACACATTCTTACGCATGCATGTGTGGCATATCAAGATGCTGATTAAACAGTATCATTACTACACAAGTGTGTCTTGGGATAATCAAAATAAAAGGACACTCTAAAATGTGCAGTTTGAGCTTGAAAAATGACATTTGTTAGGATTTCACAGGACTAGCGCTACAGAAATGCAGTTTTTGGCCACAGATAATCCAAAGAATGAGTCAGTATCTGTGACTCCATTGTCTCATGCAGTATGACAAATCTTCACATAGAGTTGATCAGGTTGTTGATTGTTGGCCCACTCCTCTTTAATGGCAGGAATTGGAACACATTGTCATACATACAGATCCAGAGCATCCCAAACATGCTCAATGGCTGACATGTCTGGTGAGTATGCAGGCCTTGTTAGAACTGGTACGGAATTGTTTACAGATCACAGCATGCAGTCATGGCAAGGTGGGGTGGCTGTGGCTCAAGAGGTACAGCAAGTTGTCCACTAATAAGAAGACTGATGTTTTGATCCCCGGTCCTCCTGTTCGCATGTCGAAGTGGCAAGAAGCCAAGATGAACCCTAAATTGCTCCTGATGGCTGTGCCATTGGTGTATGAATGCGTATCAATGTTTACCGTAACTGACTGAAACCTTGTATGGTAGTCTCGGCCACCAGTGTATGAGTATGTGTGTGAATGCGTGAATGCATGTAGTGTTAAAGTGCTTTGTAAGTTTGTAAGAAGACCAGAAAAGTGCTATACAAGCGCAAGTCGATTTACTATTTACCATGGAGGCGGATTAATGGCATGACAATGGCTCTCAGGTGTCATCGTGTAGTGTGATCAAACTGCACATCTGAAAATGGGCTTTTATTGTGACTATCACAAGGCACCTGTGTAGTAATGATGCTGTTTAATCAGCATCTTGATATGCCACACCTGCCAGGATTATCTTGGAAACAGAGAGGTTCTCACTAAATATGAGAGAGACTTGAGTACATTAAAAGTCTTAAAGGCCCAGTGTGTAAAATGGGTTGAAAACAGTGACATCAGTGGTCAAATTCTAGATTGCAGGGCTCACTCGCTCACCCCTCCCGTCGGGTAAATGACGGTGGCCTCGTAGGGACAAAAAGCCTTGCGCACAAGTTTTTCAGGAGTAGGTCTATCTAGCGATGAGGTGAATGTTTATTTAGAAATCTAAGCCATGTTAAGATATTGTAATGAATCCCTCATGAGCAGGAGACCAGAGTAGCGTTCGGGAAAAAGGCCCGTTTATTTGAGCACTCCAAAAACTCTGGTAACACTCCAGGGGGTAAAAGACTCCGTCCCAAACTCTGACTCTTCTAGTGTAACACACACACACACACACACTTCATAACTTTACACACATACACGTTTACCATACTGAGTGGAGACCCCCCTCCCCTCTCTGCTCCACCAATCTCCAGCCCGCACACTGACTCACAGCGTAGCTGGTAAACAGAGCTCAGCTGTTTATTTAGCCTAGCGATATCTCCGGACTATAGTAGCTGCAATGGACGTTTGATGCTGAGCGGGCGAGAAGAGAGGCTGATTGCACAGAATGGGATTCGGTGCTACTGCTACCATTGCTGGGGAGATATATCATCAGGAGGAAAAGCGCTGCAGAGAGTGCATCACAAGGAGTGAAGCTGCGTCTTCTTTTCCTCGCAGATGACGGTTCGGGTTCATTCTCTCCTGTTGCGTGGTAAGTGTGGTCCATTCGCAAACTTTATAACTAAAAAACTTTTCACTACTCTCTATCGACGAACTACTAACACTCTCTGCTGTTTCCTCCTCCTTCTTCCTTCCTTCCGCTGTCTTCGTTGGTTCATTTATACACGCGAAACGCGTTCTCTGGCTGGCTGGATTGTCCGCTCGGTCTGCCGTACATACATGGCGGCGCAAGATGGCGACCTCTCTAAAGCAAGGCCCTTGCTATATATATATATATATAAAAGCATAATTATAAGGCTACGAAAACCAAACGAATTTTATTTTATAGCGATTATACACTTGTATAAACATAATAATGGGTAGAATATTCAGATTCAGATTCAGATTGACAATAAACCATGCCAAATATTACACACTGGCCCTTTAAACATAGACCTGTGAAAAATGGGAGCAAAAACAAAAGTGTTGTATTTGAATTTTTGGTCAGTGTAAAAAATGATTAAAATAAACAACAGTAATAATACTTTTAATAATCGGTTTTCTTAAACAGTTCATGTATGTAAATGAATAAAGGCCTCCTGTGTATGTAAGATTTTGATTGGTCACTGGATAGCCAGTACTACAAGCTGTAATAATCCATAATGCTCATGCCAAATACATGCTGTCAAAGAATGCTGGTATAACTGAACCCCTTTTCTTGTTTTGTTTTAAATCTAAATATGTATCAGCTCAGAGGACAGCAGCTCTCTGCTGTGCCAGTCTGTGTTTGGCTGTGTGTCACTCACCCCTCCCTCTGCTTTTCCTTTTTCTCCTGTTTAATCGTTTTATTAGCGCTGCTGGCCTCTCATGGGAATCTGGCTGGCATTGAGCAGGCTGAGATGACTCAAGACCCCATGGGCTCATCCAAAACCTGTCTGCTCCAAGCTGTCCACATTATTGGCTTCCTGCTCTCAAAGGAGACCTCAGTCATTCACACACAAAGCAAACACATTAATACTCCTTAATTGTGTTTTTATGAATCTCTTTCTGTTGTTTCCTCTTCTGCTCTGTGCTTCTTTGTCCTTGCTTTCCTCTGTGTTTTGAAAGAGAAAGAAGATGTGTGCTGTCAGAGAACAGTAATTACTTCATTGTGATTTTGCCTTGGCTCTGTCTCTCTGTCCCTCTATGTCTCTTTAGACAACATTATGGGTCTGTGACACCAGGGTGATGAACCCACTGATTTTTAACCCTCCACTTGCTCAAAGCTATTTAAGGACTGTATCACTGCCCAATCAACAATGACTTGTGAGGCAGAGCAACAATTATGCCAAATATTTGTTTCAATGCGTAGACATGTTGTTGAGATGTTGTTGTTTTGTAGCGATAAGGTTGTTGACAAAAGGACAAAAGATCACTGTCTAGCCTCCTGGAGGTGTTGTGGGACCAACTAGACGAAACACTGGTGAAAGGAGGTTCCCACCTGATGAAAGACGTGTTAATTATCACTGCTCATTAGTCTGTATAGTTCAGCCTTGCCATAATAGCTTATCATAGGGCTTAGGAGGTTATTCACTAAGCGCTGATCCTTTCTCTAGAGCACAAATTTCTTGTGTTTATTTGAACGAAGTTGTAAGTATAATAATAGCAAACTCCTATTTGTGTACACTTTAAACAGCTATTCACTCACTCAACTTACATTTTTTGGAAACAGCTTTCACTCAAAACTGTTAGTTTAGTACAATACAATAACAAAAGTTTTGAGTACACTAGACAAAATAAATGTGTCAAATGACCCTTGTCTGACAGGAATTTTATGTCATTGTAACGTAACTTTTTTCGTTGTTTGAGCATTTTATTCTATGTCATATGAACATAATTTTGGCTACACATTTTACAACAACTTTTTTAATTTCATTGAACTGTAAAAATATAATGTGGCGAGCTCAGGTTTCTTGATTGCTAGAACAAGGAACAAAAACAAAGAACAACGAAAGATGAATTCTGAACCCGGAAGTGCTCTTTATTTCATCTCAGCACAACTTTAGCTCCATTTCCACCAGACACTTTTTGGTATAGTATCTTTGGAACCAAAAGTAACCCTTCAGACATGGTACTTAGACCCTAGGTCTGTTCAGCATTTCCACTGTACCCCGCACAGAGTTGTTGTCACTCACTGCCTCGTTCAGCACTCACTGTATTTCCTCATGACTGGTGACACAGATGGAAGTCTACACCTCATTTATCATCCACAGAACAAAGTTGCACGCTAACATTTTCATAAAGTAGAACAGGCTGCAGTTTTTAGTCCTTTCAGGCAGGTACATGGGTTTAGTGTTGCTGTAGCCCATGGGAATTTTTTTTTTTCCCCGAGTGAGGATTAGAATATATGCAGTTCACATAATCCAGAAAAATGTTGAGGAGCTCCAAAATCTGTTGGCGAGTTGAAAATCCGGGCTCAAGTCATGTAGTGCGAATTAGGCATAAGGGGCATCAAAGTCAGATTTTTTTTTATAATGCCTTAAAAATTATAGTGTTCATTTTTTTCTCTCTTACTGTCTGATCTTTGTTTTGGCAAACATGATCATGCTGTTTGAAGCTAACTGATGTCACTGACAGCATTTCTGGAATGACCATTTACCACTTCTTACCATTTGGTGCCACCAAAATCCGAAGTTGCCAAGTGTAGCGTTAAGGAAACAATTCCAAAAATTCAAATATAACTTCTTTGTTAAAGGAATACGCAGACGATTTCTCTATCATTTTCATATTGAGTGTCTGTACGTCACTCGGTAAAAGCAAACAAAGAGACGACACGGACGATCATAAAGCGATATTACTCACTCGACTGAAAGCTGTCCATCAGCTCCTGCAGGCCTGGAGCGTTTTTTCCAGTTTATCTTAGGAACATGAATGTTTCAATCATGCCAGGATTAGTGATTGCTGCGAAGTTTTCACTCCTTGTGATGCACTCTCTGCGGCGGTTTTCCTCCTTATGATGATATATTTCTAGCCTCCCCAACCATGGTAGCACAGAGTCCCGTTCTGTGCAGCAAAATGATTCCACCTCCGTAGGCATAGGTTGGCAAGCCCTGCAGCTACACCACCAATCCTCTCCTGACCTCTGTCTCCCCTCGGCCCCTTGCTGTTCCACTGCCTCGGAGGATTCAGCCTCTCTTCTCGCCCGCTCAGCATCCACCTGGAGTTCCTCATCTGTATACTCCGGCTCAAACAGGTATGGCTCTGGGTCTGTGTCCGCTAAAGGAATCTCTTTGAAATCACATTCAAAGTCGTCCATTGCAGCTACTATAGTCCGGAGATATTGTTAGGCTAAATAAACAATTGAGTTTTGTTTACAGGCTTCGTCTGTGCCTGTGCCTGCTCATCGGTGTATCCCTCCGCGGATCACAGTGCAGGACGTAAACATACTATACTTGCATGTATCAAACTTCTTCTAAAATGACTAAAAAGGACTCTCGTTTTTCAAATTAATGTTTAAACATAAGATATGCGAAAAATTCCTCCACACACTGACATGGACTTTACTATTGAAATTTAATGAAGGGAACAACGCGTTTCGCATTTAGCGTCATCAGGTTCACCTTACCAGGTCTGACCTAAGCATTCTCAGGTGTGTTTAAATGCTTGCTGGTCACATGACCCATTTCGTTTTTTCTTTTTTTCTTTTTTCTCTTTGTCTAAGCAAGACTCAAAAAATACAAAAACAATACAATTACATACATCATGAAGTTGAAAAAATATGTTTTTAACTTATACCATGGTTGATGCATAAGAATTTCAATGCATGAATAACCCAGTCTACTTACACAATATTACACAAAGCGAGGATAAGAGGTAGAATTACTACAAAGAGGCACCATATGAATAATATACATTGATAATATATATCCTGCAATTCTATCCTTTACTCACTACTCCGCAGATAGTGCAGGCTCGACTTTCCTTACATAGGACAGTACAGTTTTCTTAAGCTTTCTTTTATGTATCCTACAGGGCAAAAAAGAAACAAAAACAGGTTAAAGAAAACAACTCAAATCCTGTGAATCATTCATTCCAAAAGGTTCAACAGTAGACAGTTCATTAATCCAAAACGCTTCCCTTCTCAGGAGCTGCTTAATGATGTTCCCCCCTCTCGGATTAGGCAACACTCTTTCAATTCCAATGAATCTAAGGGAAGCTGTAGAACCATGATTTTTATCTTTATAATGTCTTGCGATGGCGTAATCAAAATTATTATTTCTGATTGCCGCTTTGTGCTCAGTAATCCTCAACTTCAGATTACGCTTTGTTTGACCAACATACATCAAGCCACATGGGCAAATAAGCACATAAATTACATGAGTGGAAAGACAATTGATAAATTCTTTTACATTATATTTCTTTCCGGAATGGGGATGATTAAATGTTTTTGTATCAAATGTATTGGCACAATGTGCACATTTTCCACATCTATAATTTCCATAAACTTGCTGAGAAAGCCAGTTGGTTTGTTTTAGTTCACTATACATGGAACTGACAACAATGTCTCTCACATTTCTGCCTCTCTTGAAACAAAATAGAGGTCTGGAGGCAGATAGATGGTTTAGGCTCGGGTCACATTCTAGTACTTTCCAATGTCTATTGATAATTTGTTTGACTTGCCTCGAAACTGTAGAATATTCTGACACAAAGGTGGTTCTGTTTACATTTTCATGCTGAGAAGGTGGAGGGTATAATAATTTATCCCTCTCCCTCGCGTTAGCCTTCTCAATAGCCCTGTCAATAAGGGATTTGTCATATCCCCTTTGTTTGAACCGTTCAGCCATTTCTTTAGTCTTAATGATGTAATCCTCTTCATTACTGCATATTCTTCTCAACCTTATGAACTGCCCGTATGGGATGTTTTTAATGAGATGGTCAGGATGGAAACTAGTAGCATGTAAAATAGTGTTTCTATCAGTGTTTTTACGATAGATAGATGTCTCCAATCTCCTGTTGTCATTCACAGAAATAAATAGATCTAAAAAATGAATCTCTTTTTGACTATATTCCATAGTGAATTTCATGTTAGGATATGTCCCATTAATGTAAACATTGAATGCCTTCAGGTCATCTTCACTGCCTACAAATCCCATCACAATATCATCAATAAATCTGCGAAAAAACAAAATGTTACCAGAAAATGGGTTGTTATTAAATATATGCTTTTCTTCCCACAGTCCCATATACAAATTTGCATAGTTAGGGGCAAAAGGTGACCCCATACTCGTGCCTTGAGATTGCAAATAATATTTTTTATCAAATATGAAGTAATTAGACTTCAGAATAAACTCTGTCAATATCATCAGCAGTTCGGCAGGGAGAACATCTTTTCTAGGTTCCAGGTAAAAGTCCATGGCTTCTAGGCCACCTTCATGTGGGATGTTGGTATAAAGGGCTTCAACATCAAAAGTAACCAGAAAAGAGTTTTCAGGCATAGTAGTGTGAGTCAGTAATTTTAAGACATCAGTGGAATCCGCCACATATGATGGTAAAGTCTTCACAATGTCTTTAATGAAAAAGTCCACAAATTGGCTTAAAGGCTCAGACAATGAGTTCTTACTTGCAACAATGGGTCTGCCCGGAGGGTTCACCAATTGCTTGTGTATTTTTGGCAATAAGTAGAACACATGAGTCATTGGATATTCAACTTTCAAAAATTCAAATTGTTTTTTGGTGATCCACTGGTTCTCCAAGGCTCTATTCAGAATGGAATCCCTCTCTTCTACAAAGCTCTCCATCGGGTTATGTGGTAACAGTCTGTAAAAAGAGGCATCACCAAGTTGTCTAAAGGCCTCAGTTGTATAATCCTTAGTATTTTGTACAACTACAGCCCCTCCCTTATCGGCTGCTTTTATCATAATTTTAGGATTGTTCTGTAGTTCATTGAGGGTCTTTCTCTCTAATATGCTGATGTTATGTTTCATGACCCTATTTTTAGATTTAACAGCAGCTTCAATGTCTCTTTCCACAAGTTTAGTAAATGTGACCAGAGTAGAATTGGGGACACCCGGAGGCATAAAGGTAGATTTTTTCTTAAACTTACTCAAAGGGTCACGGAGTCCCACGTCAGTCTCATTCACTCTATTGTGAAAAAAATGTTTCAAATGGAGCTGTCTAAAAAAATTTGTAAGAGTCAACTTTCAATTTGAAGGCATTAACTTTATTAGTGGGAACAAAAGATAGCCCACGACTCAAAACATTACTTTGGAGGGTAGTGAGTGGATAATCAGAGATGTTAATTACTGAGAGTTCTACCTCCGGCTGCGATTCCGTGTTACCATATTCCACTCCCTGCTGGATGACGGGTGCGCTCCTCGTCCTCTGTCCCCTCCTGGTTTTCTTCTGGGTATGCGGTCTAAAAAAGCTTCATCAGTGGAGGATGCGCTGGTATGGTCCTGATCACTTGTCCCCTCCTCACTGGTGAGGAGAAGATTAGGACGTTGGCTCCGACGGCTGCCTTCCTGTCGTCTTGGTGCGCGTATGCCTGGTGCGCGTGTACCTCCCTGCGTGCGGGGTCTCCAGTTGCGCTGTGTGCTGGTTGTCCAGTTGTAGACTATCCCTCTTTTATAATCCTCCGCGTCTCGCTGGTACTTCTTTATTTTGTAAGCTTTCAGTTCACTCTCAAACTTAATCAATTCCTCTTTTAGCTCAGTTTCCATAGTTGAGAAGTCAGCTAGGCTCATATTGTTCTTCAGAGTAGTTTTTGTTTCTTGCAAATCAATTTTCACTTTCTGAGTCTCTCGCTTAGTTTGTTCAATAATCAGTAAAGTCAGATCAAGTGAGCACTTATTAAGGATCTGGTCCCATTTCTTTATGAATTCAGGGTCTTGATTACCCAGTGTGGGTTTCTTATTAATTCTCAGTCCTCTGGGGATTTGTTTGTTGCGCCAATATTCAGACAGTGCAATGCCGTGCCATTTAAGGCGAATCTCTTTTTTCTCCAGGTACACCATCTTCGACTTCTCATTTGTCAGACTTACTGTCGGAATATCCTTCTGGCAGTCATCAAAGAGGGATAGTTGAGAAATAATATGTTGTGCCTCTGCATCATCGAAGGAGAAGCAAGATGCTTGAATCTCATGCTCACTCTGTTCATCCATAGTGGTATGAGGGGCGTGCAAAGGAAAGGGAAACTTCCTGCGGCGTTTCCAATAGTAAAACTGGAATCAATGAAATCTCCTTGCACAGCCTTGGCTGTGCAAGGAGATTTCATTGATTCTAATGTTTAAACATGTTTATTTTAAATGCATGTGCAGAAATGCCAGCTTCAGGATTTCTGTAACGTTTATTTGTTCACTTTTACGAGTAGGCTACTGACCCCCTATAGACTTCAATTGTATTTGCTAAGCTAAGCCGCAATGCTAACCACTGAGACCCAGCCACTGGACGTACAGACACAAAAAAGATATTGATCATGTTGTCTCAATATGAAAATGATAGAGAAAGGGCATAACTCCCAAATCGTCGGCGTATTCCTTTAAGCAAGTGATGAAGACATGTAGCAAGGCAAGGCAAGGCAAGGCAAGGCAAGGCAATTTTATTTACATAGCACCATTCATACACAAGGCAATTCAATGTGCTTTACAAGGGAAATACGTTAGGATAAAACATTAAAGGAACAATAGATCATTAAAAACAAAAGCTAAAAGCAAGAAAAACAGTGCAGAAAATGCATTTAAAAAGCAAACATAAAGCAAAAGCAACAGCAGACAAATATAAAAACAATAGCTACAGATTATCCTAACAGTAAGTTACATATCTAGTTCACTGGTAAGCTGCAGTAAATAGTAATGTTTTAAGCCCTGATTTAAATGAGTTGACAGTTTCAGCCGACCTCAGATATTCTGGAAGTTTGTTCCACAGGCGGGGAGCATAGAAACTAAAGGCTGCTTCACCTTGTTTGGTTTTGATCCTGGGAACACTGAGTAAACCTGTTCCAGATGATCTGAGGGGTCTGGATGCTTCATAATGTACAAGTAAATCAGAGATGTATTTAGGCCCGAGACCATTTAGTGCTTTATAGACAAGTAACAAGATTTTAAAGTCTATCCTTTGACACACAGGAAGCCAGTGCAGCGATTTAAGCACTGGTGTAATGTGCTCCACTCTCTTGGTGTTGGTGAGGACTCTGGCAGCAGCGTTCTGGACGAGCTGCAGTTGTCTGATTGATTTTTTACTCAGGCCTGTGAAGACACCATTACAATAGTCCAGCCTGCTGAAAATGAAAGCATGAACAAGTTTTTCTGTATCTGGTTTAGACAGAAATTCTTTTATTCTTGCTATGTTTTTAAGGTGGTAGTAGGCTGATTTAGTAATTGTCTTAATGTGACTATTGAAATTTAGGTCTGAGTCCAGAACTACACCAAGATTTCTGGCTTGATTTGTAGGTTTTAGTGTCATGGCATCAAGGTGAGCACTGACTATTGATCTTTGTTCTTTGGGGCCAAAAACAACTATCTCAGTTTTTTCTGTGTTTAGTTGTAGAAAATTCTGGCACATGCACGTATTGATTTCGTCAATGCACTTATTTAGTAGATATAGGGGACTGTAGTCATCTGGTGACACTGTTATGTAAAGTTGTGTGTCATCTGCATAAGCATGGTAGGAGATGTTATGATATTCCATAATCTGAGCAAGAGGGAGCATATAGATGTTGAACAGAAGAGGCCCAAGAATGGACCCTTGAGGAACTCCACATGTAATCTTTGTTTGCACAGATTAGCAACATTACACCTCTGTGTCAACATTTCTGAGGCTGGTGTTTTTCCTTTGGATATCACTTTTTCAACACAGAGAAGCTTTCCTCATAGAGCTTGAAGGAGCTCTCTATGAAAACGTCCACAATTCAATCATAATTCACCAATGGATGTTCCATGTTTGAGCTTGTGATGGTTGGTTAATTAATGCATACACACTCATCAGTCATGGTTTGAGGGAAAAACATGTATCTGACTCATCAGCTATTGTATGTCCTTCATTCTTAAATTTTTACTCTTATACACTTCCTGAACCCTTGAATATTCAGTCTGTTAACAGGTGTTGTGCTGTGGCTACTGAGCTGCACTGCTGACATTTCGAGCTGGATTAAAGCAGGCTGTGTCAGTAGGTAGCCTGTCAGCTAGGGTCCATGTAGACCAAGTCTGAGTTCATGAGAGCCGTGACACAGGGTTTTCAAATGTAAACTTGGGTTCTCATCCCTCTCATAAGAAGCAGCTGTTTAACAAAGAACTATTCCCCCACCTCGATGCTGTCCTTATTTATTAATGGGACTCAATATAATGAAGTCATCTCAGAGGTTAAAAATGGTGAGGCAGCATATTTTTTTCCAATTTTTGTGGCAGTGGTATGTGTGTGTATTCATGTCTTTTCCTGCAGGCTAAAATCTTCATGTAAACTCAGTTATATTTGTGATAACTATTGTGTTAAGCTAAACACATGTTATGCAGAACACTGCTAAAGAGTTTGTTTCCCTTTATCCACAATGTATTTTCACAGGTTCACTGCAGTGTCTACTGCAGTGGAGCATTAGGCTCCCTGTGGTTGGAGCCTCTTTTGAGTGGGCTGAGCAGTGCAATTCCCCAGTAATTGGAGTACACCCTCTGATCCCTTTTTTTTATTTTTTTTTTTAAAAATGGGAACCACCACCTAGGCCTGCCACTCCACTGGCACTGTACCTGACTTCCATGCAACAACTATAAAGGGACATTGTGATAGCATTTTCAGTTGTTTATTGGCAAAAATGAATGCAATATATGATTTCAGCGTTAGATGGGAGAAATTCCTACACACTGTGGCTTTAACACTTACCCCTGGTCATGTGACCTGCATGCAGTGAGCCTCTTCAGCGGCAGAGGGAGGAGCAGCCAAGCAGCCACATATATACATATGTGTGTGTATGTATTTATATGTGTGTGTGTGCATATACAGTATATATATATATATATATATATATATAGATATGTACATATATACATATATATATATATGTGTGTGTGTGTGTGTGTGTGTGTGTGTGTAGAGAGAGACAGAAGCCCTTTTTAGACAGGAATTGTGCAAATTTGCAGGAAAGCTCAATCAGTCTTCGTTCAGAATTGGCAGTATAAAAACAAAATCGGGGAGTGCGGAAAAATGCCATCTGCATAGCCGCGGCTGCTTAGGCGATTCTCTCATAAGTCGGCCCGTCCTTCACCATCCCTGTCATCTGCCGGTTAATGGCCTCTTCATTTGTGAGGACAAGGACGGCACTGTTGAGGCAAAAATCGGTGCCTGGACCTGGGCCAGATGGCTCCCAACCTCGTCCTCACCTTTTCTTCAAAATCATCCTCTGTATTAACTTAATATCTTAGGTTCGGTTGACTGGTGTTCAGAGAAACACTGGAGACCAATTGAATCCACCACAATCGAGTTTAATGTGTTCACAAGTTTCAACACATACAACTCATGAGTCAGGCTCTGGAGCAAGACTGAAGTTTCACTTTCTGAACTCTCCCTTTTATGCTGGTGAAGATTCGAGAGAATCTCCACCCTTTTTCCTTTAGCCCTTCCTACCCGAGCCCAAACCTATTGGTGGCATGCCTTTTTGCTTTTGTTCGGTACATGCCCAGGCATGTCTTAATGGTGTAATCTTTTTCCCCCGGCCTGGAAATCCCCAAACTCTCCCACCATTAGGTTTGAACTCAGGTTCACCCTATTTTTTAAAAACATATGGAGCTTGGGACTATTTCTATAGGTCCCTTGTGCTTTCATGCAATATAAACCCTTAGAGTGTGTGTGTGTGTCTATTATTACACTTCCAGGCAGTACTTGGTATGGTACGTGTGTGTTTTCAATATATGAATACAAAACTTTGTGTAAAAGTGTTTTGTTATACATGGATACATAAAAACATTATTATATGAACTTCAACCTCAATCGACTTTACTGATTAATGATCAATGATTAAATCTTAAATCTACAGCACACAATTCTTTGTCTCCCCAGTTGCTCATCTTTACAGCGTCTGTCAGGTTTGTGTTTCCCTCTTGCTACTAATATTAGCTGCTTTTTCCTGCTACCAGCTGTTTCCTGTTTATCCACCGCCGGTGGGTTGCACATGTGGCGTCATCAACAGCTCCTCCCACAAGTCATCAACAGTCTCTCCTGTGGCGGATGGCCGCCTCGTTCTATTTAAACCAAATAGGTTCCGCCAATATGACTACCCTACGAGGCGGAAGATTGGGCACCTCGGATCAACTCGCCAATCTGGCTCTGTGTGTCTAAACACTCGCAGCTTGCCAACAAAACAGCCCAACATTCCCAGAAAATTTGGCAGTGTAAAAGGGGCTAGAGAAAGAGAGAGAGAGATAAAGGTCTGGGCTCCAGGTTGTTTTTTGTCTTTCCTGAAAACTGTGGTTAAAGCACCACGGATATCTTTAGAAAGCAAATTTGTGCAGCTCACAGCACCAAACCCTAACAGCATTAGTTAAATCTCTACATTGACACAAACAGTAAAAGCAAGTCAATATTTTCCTTTAATAGTAGTATGGGTGTTTTAGTAGTTTATGAGGCTGCGAGCAGATGTTATAACAGGAAGACAGGAACATGTTGCTGAGATCAGTCAAACAATCAATTTTATTTATAAAACCCAATATCACAAATCCCAATTTGCCTCAGAGGGCTTTACAGCATACGACAACCCTCTGTCCTTTGGACGCACACAGCAGATAAGGACAAAACTTCCAAAGAAACCCCTTAACGG
The DNA here is from genome assembly GCF_011397635.1 of Epinephelus fuscoguttatus. Classification (NCBI taxonomy): domain Eukaryota; kingdom Metazoa; phylum Chordata; class Actinopteri; order Perciformes; family Serranidae; genus Epinephelus; species Epinephelus fuscoguttatus. The sequence goes on along the minus strand of NC_064769.1, from coordinate 3,176,442 downwards.
GGGAAAAAAATGGTAGAAACCTCAGGAAGAACAACTGAGGAGGGATCCCTCCTCCAGGACAGACAGAAGTGCAATAGATGTCGTACAGAACAGATCAACACAATAAATTTACAGTAATCCATATGACAAAATGAAACATAAAGAGAGACAGAAACAGAGAGAGACAGAGAGAGAGAGCGATAGGACAGACGGTAATGATAGTAAGAGAGAGAGAGATAGCAGGACAGACAGCAATGACAGTAATTTACAGCAACATTAAGTAATAATATTATAATAAGTATAGCTGGCAATTCCGGGGTTGAAGCCAGCATGGACATTTAAAACTTGAAAGCTGAGTAGAATCCAGACCTTTGACAGTTCAGGATGACTGCATTAAAGATTTCCAACAGGTTTAATGACAATCAGACAGATGCTCACTAATTAATGTCCAAATCTTTACCGGACCACACTCTCCTTTCGCAGCACTGTCACTGCTTATTGGTCAACTGCAGTAACATTTTGGTGACATGCTTTAATGGCTAAATAAAAAAGTCAAACACCAAGTTTGGTGATGATTGAAAAAACCCTCATTGATGTATGGCTGAATTTTACAAAAGGCCATTGCTCTTGTTTGGGATTTATGGCGTCCCCTGTTGACTGATTTTAAAATAATACATGTGGTTCATAATTATTATTCAACATACCCTGCAAGTTTTGTAATGACTGGACAATCGATTTCAGATTTTTAGTCTGATATGTGTTATTGCAGGCCCATTTTTTGTATTTGTGGTGCCCCCTAGTGATCCATTTGAATGAAACTTTCAGGATATGTTCCTGGTACCTGATAAGACATTGCTTGCAAGGTTTGTGATGACTGGCCCAAACATTGTGGTCATTTGCTGAGCCACGCCCCCTGTAAAGTTCATTGGTTAATATCTTCAAAAAGCAATCTATATTAATATTAATAACAGTTCAAATGTTGGTGATAAAATTCTGGAGAAAAAAAATCGCACATCATCAGGTTTATTGTCAAATATTTTGGTGACATTTGGTTAAAAAAAAGATGACAGAAAATGTTGTGCATACAGTACAAATTATAACAAGATAATGAATATCACTGAGCTAACCGTTAAACCGATCTGAACACCATTTAAAACATGTGACATCTGGTATCCAAAGAATGACTCTGTCAACAGTAGTTGCATATAAATTAAGACTTTTGGGGACACAGATGTTAATTAATTGCACATATTCTTAAAAATATATAGAGACCAAGGACAACTTTATTTTTACGTCATCTGCTTTGTTTGATAATGAAAATGGCTGCTGTTCACTGAATCTAAACACTGTTGTAATGAACAGCAAGTTTTGTATATTTTTATTCCTTAAACCGGGACACCATGACTTTTCTGACCTTTGCACTATTACTATTATTACACAGTCACATATTGTTGCCTTGTCAGTGGCCTTTCAAGTCTACATATTATATGCTAGGTTTCCTTCTGTGTCTGCTGTTGACATTCTGCCGCAACCAGTGGTGGAACATTAATATAAAGCACATGGTTAGGTTTAGAAAAATGCATCATGGTTTGGCTCTACATGCACACGGGAATCAATCACCAGGCTCCTGGGTGAAAGTCCAGGGTTTGTTAGGGTGTTTTCACACTTGGTCCTTTTTAAGTGAACCAAACTCAGTCCTCTTGAAGTGCACCAAAAAGTGGACCGACAGAAAAGGGTTCTTTTTGTGTTCGCATTGTCAGTTCATTTCAAAGAAGACTCAGTTCTCTCTCTGGTCCACTTCAGCTCTGATGGGGCCTCAGTCCTCTTTCTGCTCACATGATAGTACTTCTTCATCCTCTGATGCTACTAGCAACACTCATGACACTTGAGCTCTCACCTGAAAGGTAGGCTTACCTGTCAAAGTGAATTCATGTTTTTGTGTCATTTTACTAATTTTTATTGTAATAGTCCATACCCATCAAGTGCACAGTTGCCCACATACAGTTTCACATCACAGACATGCCCACAGACAAAGATTTCGTCATTATATAGAAAGATATAACTGAGTTGTTTGATCTTATGATCTATGGATACATTGCTGCTTGTTCTTTTAACTGTGTCTTGTAAGGTGTCCTTGAGTGCTCTGAAAGGCACCTAGAAATAATATGCATTATCATTAGAATTATTTATTCTAAAATGCATATCTAGCAGATTCTCATACCACCACAATCACATCCTAATACTTAAAGGGGAACTAATGTTTTTTTCAACCTATTTTACGATCTACTTTTGTCTAAATGAGTGATAGGATGTTCAGTATTTGTCATTTCTCCAGTACGAAGCTAGGGCTGACCTGCCTGCAGCCCGTGAGCGCAAGCTATATTAAATAATAGGGCACTCAGACAGCGTCAAACAACATCTAGACTCACAAGTCAGTCTTTAGACGCTTTGCTTAACTAAAGACTGATGACTTTCTCCCTGATTTTGTGTTTAGATGGGTGGATACAATTTCAGAGTTTAAAAAAACTCCCTACGTTGCAGAACCAATAGTAAATCTGCAGGGCGGTCCTTCGGTGGATCGCTGAACTCTTGTGCTTGTAAACATAGTCCCACTAGAAACACGTGTAGCGGTACAAAATGGGTCGGCCGTGCTCGCAGGAAACGCCGTCAAAGTTAGTGGATGTTTGTCACGTTTGCGGCGACACACACTCTCACCAACTAAAAGAAACAAACATAATCTTTTACAAGGCCATGACTCATCCGTCCGGCCAGACTATAATGTTAGAGGGAATCGCCTTGTTGTTAACAAATACAAATACTAAGAAAACCAGCAGAGCTTTTAGCTATATATATATATATAGCCAATGTATCACATTTTTCACATCACTGTATCAGCGTTCAGACTAATCCGATGTTTGTAAAGTCTATAAACACAATGATTGAACAGACATTACTATTTCTGTGTGCACGTTTAGCTGGGCTAACCGTTAGCTGTTAGCCCTGTTAGCCGTTAGCGGTGTCTGTAATAGGTAATAACGCATTAAACGGTCCGTGAAAAAAAAATATCTTTTCCAGTGGATATCTTAGTTACAACAGGATTGAGCTAGCAAAGCAGTTTTGTGTTGCTATGTCTGGTATTTATTCAGTTTTGGGAAATCACGATGTCTAGAAAGCATCAGTGGCTGCAGCTGACAGGGACAGCTAACACTAGCAGCAAAGCTAACAACAGGACGTCATCTCTTAAAAGCCTCCCGTTGTCGGATACGATATGAAACTACTCCAGTTAGCTCAATAATGTTGTAACTAAGACATCCGCTGGAAAAAATATTTTCTTTACGGCTGAGTACACGTTTGATAAAACGGAGTTAAATCTCTCAGCATCCATTTTCAAGCTCTCTGTGTGTTTGTTTCCTTGCGGACGAGAAAAGGGGGGAGCGCACATTTCCGAGAAGGCGTGTCCTTTTCAAAAATGCAAGAGGCGTTGCTTTGTTGCCGGCTGTTTTCGCTGGTGTGTTAAACACACTTTAGAAAGGAGTGTCCCCAGACTATCAGAAGGCAGAGATCTCTGATTGTCTGGTGGCGAGACTAACGTCAAAATATTCACTAAAAATGCATTTTTTTCACACAGATAGGCTCGGATTGTTTGTATAATTATCCTGCAACATAACGGAAAGGAGAAATGAACGTCTGTGTTTACCTTTAGCCGGATTCGGTCGTGTTCCTCTGCCTGTTGCAATTGCAAGCTGTAAAAGCATATGCTCTACCAAAGTAACACTGCCCCCTCTCTCTCCTCGTCTGCTCTTCAATTTCAATGAGCTCTGCATCCATGTACGTCTGTGTACTCTGTGTTCAAATAAATACGGGTGGTCATCAAATTCAAATGGCTCATCCAGATCCAGTTGGTCAAAATCGGGTAAAAATTCAGCCATGACTACTCAAACCAGAGTTACTCCTCGAGTTTGGTAAGGTCACTCCAGCGGTAACTTCCTACAACAACTCAAATCTTGTGAGACATGAGATTTCAGAGCCAGACTTTCACTCTCTGAGTGAGTGTTTTGATTTGCCACAACAAACATGTCCGAATTTTTACCCGATTTTGACCAACTGGACAATTAAGTTGTGCCAAGTGCAAAAAATACTGCATCAGAAACAGAATGACAAACTGCCAGAATGACACCAACATCCACAACACAGTATACAGCATAATAACTGAAGCATACTAAAAACACAGTAAAATACAATAAAAGAGCTAGATCACACCCAAAGGTCCATTGCACTTCTCTCCTTTAGGGTGAAGTTGAAGTTGATGAAGTGATGAAGTTGTATGGCCCTGGAAACAAAGGACCTCCTTATTTTGTCTGTGGAGCACACCAGTGACAGGAGTCTGCGGCTAAACATGCTCCTCTGTTGTGTGAAAGCTCTGTGAAGCGGGTGGTGGTCATTGTCCATGATTGTCAGTAGCTTGCTCAGGGACCTTTTCCCCTCCACTGAAGTCAGAGACTCCAGCTCCACACCAACAACAACGCCTGCCTTCCTCACCAGTCTGTCCAGCCATCCAGCATCCTTCTTCCTAATGCTGCCTCCCCAGCATACCACAGCATAGAAGAGGACACTGGCCATGGCAGACTGGTAGAATATCAGGAGGAGTTTGCTGCAGATGTTAAAGGCTCTCAACCTCCCCAGGAAATAGAGCCTGCTCTGTCCTTCCCTGTAGAGGGCCTCTGTGTTTGCTGACCAGTCAAGTTTATAATCAAGATGTAGTCCTAGGTATTTGTAGGTCTGTACCACTTCCTCATTGACCCCCGCTATTGAGACTGGTTTCAGGGGGGGGCTAGACCACCTGAAATCAACCACCATCTCCTTCGTCATGGTGGTGTTCAGCTGCAGGTGATTTGTCTTGCACCATCCAACAAAGTCCTCTACCAGGTTTCTGTACTTACCCTCTTGTCCATCCCTGATGTATCCCACTATTGCAGTGTCTTCAGAAAATTTCTGCATGTGACATGACTCAGTTGTACTTGAAGTCTGATGTATAGAGGATGAACAGGACAGGGGAGAGCACTGTTCCCTGGGGCACACTGGTATTGCTGAACACCATCTCAGATGTGCAGTCCCCGAGTCTGATGAACTGGGGTCTTCCAGTGAGATAGTCCGTGATCCAGGACACCAGGTGTGCATCCACTCTCATCTGCAACAGCTTGTCTCTCAGTAAGAGGGGTTGTATGGAGTTAAAGGCGCTGGAGAAATCAAAAAACATGATTAACAGAGCGCCTTTCCCCTCATCCAGGTGAGAGTATGCCCTGTGTAGCAGATAGAGGACAGCATCCTCCACTCCCACCTTCTCCTGGTAAGCGAACTGCAGCGGGTCAAGTGCATGGCGGACCTGGGGCCTAAGTAGATGAAGCAGCAGCCGCTCCAGGGTCTTTGCAATGTGTGACATGAGGGCAACAGGCCTGAAGTCATTCAGCTCCCTGAAGTGCACTTTCTTGGGGACAGGAATCAAGCATGATGTCTTCCACTGTATAGACACACTCCCCAGTCACAGACTCAGATTACTGATTACTGTGGTGGCCGAGGCAGCGGGAGTAACAGCACTATCAAATCTATTGTAGAAGTGATTAAACTGGTTAGCTCTCACCACTACACCATCGGCTATGCTGATTCTGTTCTTGCAGCCAGTGATTGTCTTCATGCCGTCCCATACCTCTCTCAAGTTGTTTTCCTGCAGCTTCCTCTCCACCTTCAGTCTGTATGATGCCTTTGCCTCCTTCAACATGGCCTTGAGTTCCCGCTGCAATCAATGTAGATATTTTAAGTTCTGTTACCAACACAGAGTTGCCTAATTTAATTATTATCAGTAACAAGCAAATAGGCACAAAAGCATGGGAGGTAGAAATCAGGTGATATACTGACATTGTTTAAATAAAAAGTGCATTGTTTATTAAAGAACACAATTTTTGGTCACATTTTTTTTTTTTACTTCAGTCATCAATTTTAACAAAAGGAAAAAGCTTACTTGGCTCATCATTATTTCTGCTCAACAGCCATCAGGTTGCCAAAAATAAAGTACATTGTTCATAAAAGAACAGAATAAGGCTATTTGGCTAATAGGTATTAATGTTCATCAGTCATTAGGTAGCAACAACAAAATGACTCTACCACAAAACACCAAAGGAACATGAAAACCTTGAACTAATGTTCTCTTTTTATGGCTGAAATAGCCTATCTATTTAGTTGAGTTTATTCAGCTCATGCAAGACAGATGAGAGGAGCTCTTCATCAGTACTGGGTGCAGAGGTATGTTGATCATAGCCTGAAGCTGTAGTGTTTGGCTGTGGGACAAGACAATGAAATGATGGTTCTTCTGGTAGACAGCTGTGGTGGTAGACAGTCTGATTAGGGTATGGTGGTGTAGACAAGGCTGGTGCAGTATGCACAGCAACAGTGGTCATCACTTGGGTGATCATGCGCATCATGGCCTGGGCACTCTCCATCAATCAATCAATCAATCAATCAATCAATCAATCAATCAATCATTCATTCATTCATTCATTTTCTAACCGCTTCATCCTCTTGAGGGTCGCGGGGGGGCTGGAGCCTATCCCAGCTGACATCGGGCGAGAGGCAGGGTACACCCTGGACAGGTCGCCAGACTATCGCAGGGCTGACACATAGAGACAAACAACCATTCACGCTCACATTCACACCTACGGACAATTTAGAGTTATCAATTAACCTAGTCCCCAAGCTGCATGTTTTTGGACTGTGGGAGGAAGCCGGAGTGCCCGGAGAGAACCCACGCTAACATGGGGAGAACATGTAAACTCTGCACCCCACACCTGGGATCGAACCGGGAAACCTCTTGCTGTGAGGCGAGAGTGCTAACCACCACACCACCGTGCCGCCCTCAATCAATCAATCAATCAATTTTATTTATAAAGAGAGAGAGAGATGCAGGACAGACGATAATGTTAATAGCTTACAACAACATTAATGAAAGTAATAATATTATAATTATGATTCTGGCTATTACAAGTACAGTACTAGTACAATATGTTGAACATAAATATTAACATCTGATAGTATAGCCTACATATGTGACAATAATCATATGTGTATAATAACAGTAGAAGTATGACTAATGATAACTATGGGGTGCTGTTTGTAAAGAGGCTCACACTGAAAATAACATCAACATTTTGCCACATTTAGCTTCAAACAATGTTTAAAAAAGTGTTGTGAATTTTTTAACGTCAACTTTTACCACATTTACAGCAATATTTGTTAACTTAGAAATATATTAAATAATTAAAACTAAATATTAAATGTGGCACCTAAATGTTAAATCTAAATATTAAATCTAAATCTGAATCTTAAATCTAAATATTAAATCTAAATCTAAATCTAAATGTTAAATGTTAAATCTAAATGTTCTGGGTGAAACTAAATATTTAGCTAATATGCAAATTCATACTGCCGGTCACCGGAAGTACCAAAATAAAAGCTTGAGATGGTCAGACTGTGTTTATAGAATCAAATAACGAATTAAAACCAACTTACCGGGGGAAATGGACACTTGAACATACATTAGCGTGATAATAACTACCTAAAATAACAAGAAGCATGTTTGGAGAAATTTTATTTGACGTGTATTTTGAATTGTTAGTGTCCCTTCGGAGGGAATCACCTTGTTGTTTACAAATACTTCCAGGTAGAAAACCAGCAGAGTTTAGCTGCATATATATGAATATCTCACATTTTTCACGTCACTATATCACCGTTTAGACTAATCTGGAGTTTGTAAAGTCTATAAACACAATGATTGAACAAACATTACTATCACATTCTAAAATTAATAACATGGTTATCGTAGATTAGCGGGGCTAACCGTTAGCTGTTAGCCCTGCTAACAGTCTTGATGCCCTGACGTCCAGTTGTTGATGCCAAGATGGAAGAGAAACTCATCGTTGCGGTGTGCGGCTACCTGGAGCTGTATGATTCAACGTGTCTACTCTACAGAGACCCCATCCTGGGGCCAACCCTTGCCAACAGGTCCTCAAACTGGGCCCCAATCAACCTGAAGTACCGCTGAAAGTGGCTATCATCCAGGCGGAGCTCCTGTTGGAGACGGTGGAACTTGCCGAGCTCAGTGCGCCTCCGCAGGGTATCATGCACCCAGAACCGATGGCGGTGTTTGGCCCTCAGACGAATCTGGGACCTCCAGAGCAGGTACAGTGCAGCAATCGTGGTGATCTCAGCCATGGTTGATGAAAGAAAGAAATGGCGGAAGTAATGTTGTTGTTATCTAGTGAAAATGGGTGGGCTCATACTTGTGCGTCTGATGCGATAACGTGAATTTTACATAAATGGCCCAGCGTCCAAACTCGAGCGTGTAGCGCGATGAATTTTCATTTACTCGTGCGAGTAAATCGCGTTCATCGCGTTTGGTGGGAACACAGCATTAGACTCCATCCCAACTAGGCTACTTAAGGAAGTCTTACCTTTGGTTAACACTCATATATTAGATATGATCAACATATCCTTATTAACAGGCTATGTACCACAGTCTTTTAAGGTAGCTGTAATTAACCTCTCCTAAAAAAGCCCACCCTGGATCCAGAGGTGTTAGCCAACTATAGACCAATATCTAATCTTCCCTTTCTTTCAAAGATCCTTGAGAAAGTAGTTGCAGACCAGCTGTGTGATTTTCTCCATGATAATAATTTATTTGAGGAATTTTAGTCAGGATTTAGAGTGCATCATAGCACTGAGACAGCACTAGTTAAAATTACAAATGATCTTCTAATTGCTTCAGACAAAGGACTTGTCTCTGTCCTTGTTTTATTAGATCTTAGTGAGGCGTTTGACACTATTGACCAACAAATTCTGCTACAGAGACTGGAACATTTAATTGGCCTAAAAGGTTCTGCACTAAGCTGGTTTAAATCTTATTTATCTGATAATTTTCAGTTTGTTCACGTTCATGGAGTTCTGCAAGGTTCTATGCTCGGACCAATCCTATTTACTCTATACATGCTTCCTTTAGGTAACATTATTAGAAATCACTCTGTAAATTTCCATTGTTATGTGGATGATACACAGTTGTATTTAAGAAAATAATCAATTAACTAAACTTCATAACTGCCTTAAAGACAAAAACCTGGAAGGGCGCCAATTTCCTTATGTTAAATTCAGACAAAACTGAAGTTATTGTTCTTTGCCCCAAACAACTCAGAGACTCTTTATCTGATGACATAGTTTCTCTAGATGGAACGCCGCACACTCAGCTCCAAGTAAAAAAGGAATTTTATTTAGGACAACATTTCGGCACAAGGCCTTTGTCAAGTCTTAACACACATGAGACACCAAAAGGAGTGGCTGATAAAGCCTTCTGTGAGCAATCAGCTCACCTGGTGTATACACCTGGTTTGCATTTGACACTAATCACCTGCATGTTTGACAGCAGAGAAGTGAATGAATCAGCTGATTGCAAAACTCACATCAGAGATCAAACATCACAATCCATATAAATACAATCCTATCAAAATATCCATTTCAGAGAAGAAAAAAGGAAGTATACAATACAAAACATTCTGCACAGGATCCCAGTGGACACAAAAAACACAGATTATTCCAAAACAAACACAATATACAATATTTACAAAAAAGAAGAACAGATCAGCTGCACACCGGGCGGCTGTGGCTCAGAGGTAGAGCGGGTCGTCCACCAATCGAAAGATCAGTGGTTCGATCCCAGGCTCCTCCAGGCTGCATGTCGAAGTGTCCTTGAGCAAGATACTGAACCCCAAATTGCTCCCGATGACTGTTCCATCGGTGTGTGAGTGTGTTAAAACTGAGTAGCAGGTGGCACCTTGTATGGTAGCCTCGGCCACCAGTGTATGAATGTGTGTGTGAATGGGTGAACGTGACTCGTAGTGTAAAAAGCGCTTTGAGTGGTCACTAGATGACTAGAAAGGCGCTATACAAATGCAGGTCCATTTACCATTTACACCAACCTATAAAAAGGCATCATTAACAATATAAGCTGTACCTGGTCTCTGTCACTAGAACTGACCCTATTTATCTAGAGCAAAACGTTATAGAAAACATTTCAAATCGTAATCAACATTCAGACCATTTGGTGGCAGAGTGTTCAAATAGTGTATGTAGAAATGTTCTCTTCTAAATAAGAGGTTTTCTAAATTACCACCTCTTCTAGGGAGGGAAACCTTCTCAATACCTATGTATTTCAATGAAGCAATAGGATGATTAGCTTCCACAAAATGAGCAGCCACAGGATAATTAAGATTTTTGCATCTGATGGTACTACAATGCTCCGCGGGGAACTGCCCATTGGTTCGACAGCCCATTGGTTCGACATGCCATTGTTCCGACCATATTAATCTCATTGTTCCTAAGTCCGTTCCGAAATCATCATGATGCCCTGTGGTTAAGGTCTGGTTAGGTTTAGGCACAAAAACCACTTGGTTAGGGTCAGGAAAAGATCATGGTGTGGGTTAAAATGAAAAAGAAAGTGGCAAACATATAGGCCGTGAGCCTGCTCCGCCTCAAGCCGGTCGCGGCGCATCATACGCCCGCCGCGAGCCGTTCAGCACCGCGGACAGTCGGACTAATGGGATGTCAAACCAATGGGCTGTCGAACCAATGACATGGACCCGCTCCGTGATGCAGGTTTTTAATTCCCTGCTTGTTTTGCCTACGTTGGTCTAACCACAAGGACAGGTAATCAGATAAATCACAGATTTTGTGTAGCAAGTAATGACCCCTCTAATGGGGATAGATTTACCAGAATGTGGATGTCTATAGGTACTACAGCAGTAAGTATAATTGCATTGAGCACAAGACCCACAGTGTCTGTTACCATCCGGGATAGGTATAAGTAATCTTTGGCTAGATTCCAAAGTGGGGGCCAAATCTGATCTTACTAGATAGTCTCTTAGATTGCTACCACGTTTAAAGACCACAAGAGGGGGATGTGTATAAATTTGATGAAAATTAGGGTCAGACTGAAGGATGTGCCAGTGTTTCTTAATTATACCTTCAATCTTCTCAGACTGTTTAGAATACTGTGTATTCCATACCGGTTTGCCTGAGCTAAGCCAATTAGATTATAGTTACAAGCCCAGGTTACGTTACCATTGCCGGTCCTCTCCGCTCCTCTCACCCACACTTGAGCATCCGTTCAGGGATACACAGTGTTGAGACGCTCTGCTGAATGGGTGCAGTGTGTCCCGTATATGCAGCTATCAGCGGCGCACCGCCCGACCCGATCCTGGCGCAGTTTGTTACCTGACTTAGTTATTGACATATAGTTACTTACCCTAAATGCCTAAATCTAACACTTCTCTGTTAGGTTCTGACTTCGATGCATCCCAGATTGGCGTCTTGCTCGAAGGCTAACCGTTAGCTGGCTAGTTAGCTAGTTAATGAGCTAAGCTTGTTTTGTATTGTATTGTTTGTTGCTTTGTAACTTGATGTGGATGTTGCTGCTGTGATACAGGTCGCAATTGAAAATGAGACCTCTGGTCTCAACGTGATTTTACATGTCCTAAATAAAGGCTTAATATAATAATTAGCTAGGTGGTGACTGCAGGCACCCGCTAATTAGTGCTAACATATAAACATAAATAAAATAATACTAGAATTTCCGTATTTCATTTACCAAAAAAACTGGAGCACAGACTTCTTGGACGGTCTGTTGGTACAATTAATTGAACAGCAAGCCATATTACTCCAATATTTGCCTGAAAAAAATATCCAAAAGGCACAAACACGGCTGAGAAGACAGGTTCAATGACTTAAACATAGACGCGAATCAAATGAGACGACACTGAGCAGACGGCCAGCGGCTAGTTAGCATGCTAGTTAGCCACCTGTGATAGTGCCACCTGTCACTCAAAGTGGCCACGCCCTTAATTATGTGCAATTTTAAACCTTAATAACATTTAAACGGATGAGATATTAAAAAAAAAACAACCCACAGTTGTTTTCACAGTTTTGGGCACTTCCACATTGGCTTCACTCATCATCCCCGGAGGTTGCCGCTTGGTTTTGAGTCATATATATATATATATATATATTTGCCTGGGACTCTCCCCTGGAGTCAAATGTTCAGATCCATGTAAACTTTGAGTCATTCTAAAGTACTTCATCACCATGTTTCCTTTCCTAAACCTAACCTCCGTCATTTTACGTTAATTATGTAACTGTACATGAAGGACATAACGTCATTCATGGGCCGCAAATTCATAGGATATCATACTAACTGTTGTTCGTGCATTTTTCATAGGATATATAAAACTGTTCTAATACGTTGCATATCCCTGTAAAAGGTACCCATTGGTGTCTGATGCCAAAATCCCTGACAAAGTGGCAGTATTTGACGACTTTGGAATGAGTACAGGTTGTATTATTCATTCATAGCCTCTACTTTGAATGTCTTACCTGACATTCCTTACCCTTGACATGTTGTAAAGAATAACAGAACTTGTAGAATCTACAAAAACTTATGTGGTCGAGATCTATACTGTAGATCTTGACAGTGACATTCATGCAATGAGTAAAAGCAGTCTAGCAAAGCTAATCTTGCAATTTTTTTTTATTTTTTATTATAAAATTAATCTGGATACCATCCTATGACAATCAAAAGGACAAGGTTGGTGTCCTAATTATTTTTCACTTTTTACAGTATATATCAAGTCAAATGACATGCAGTAGTTAGGCAGGCATGGAAGTCATTTTAAAGAAACATGTCACATCTATACTCTCTCCAGTCTGTGTGTCCATGACTTATTTCTTAGAACAGGTGGCCCATATAAACATTCAGAGCTCATTCAGTCTGCATTAGGGATGGGGCCGATCCGATCCTGTATCCGTATCGGGTTCCGATACCAACGTAATTCACGGATCGGAAATTTCCAATCCACCTGTGGAAATTTCCGATCCACGAGCCGCGTCTGTGCTTTCACGTTGTCTGCTGGAATTATATGATGATTGCTACATAGTAGTGTTGCACTGACCACGGTACTAAAACACGACGGTACATATGATACCATAATGTTGGAGTACTGTAGTACTACGGTACCTCAGGTACCACTACTGTGGGATAAGATCAAAGTCCAATCGCAAGAGCGTGAGTGTCCATGCGGCGTCCAATAACGGCGCGCGCTGTCCACCTGGCACTCGATATGCCACTGCAGTGGTTTGTATCCAATGACATTTCAGGTATGAACTGAACATTTGTTTTCCACTACAGAGCTCTACGGTGCAAGCATTTTACTCGCATTTGCAACTAAAAATAGTTTTGTGCGCACAAAATAAATCATTCAGCATGCTGTGCAAGTACAGATTTCAACCAGCAGCAGAAACTAAAGGCAAATCCTGCTGGTTGTGGGTTAAACGGGGGTCACAGATGGGAATGTCTTCCTGTCAAATACGGCGGAGGCTCATAGTGCTGTGTGGTGCAAGAACGGCTTACTGTCTCCAGGTCCAATAATGTCCTCTTCTTGGCGTCGTGACTGCTCAAAAGTACCTCAACAGCCAAACTGTGGGCACACAGGTATGTGATGTGTCAGAGGAGAAACAAGCCGTTCAAATGTCTGTGTTTGTGGCAGGTAACGACCGACAAACCTCACCACACTTTAGGGACTGTTCGTTATTTATGTCACTGGTATCGTACCGTGGGTCCCAATTTTGGTACCGTGACAACACTACTACATAGTAGTGTCTACTTGATTTGTATCTGTGCTGTTCAGATTAATATGACAGGTACTTTTTGTTTTTTGATAGTGTGTACTGCACTAGTAGTTTAACACTGTCTTGGAATTTTAGAAATATTGACAATCAGTTTTAAACCCTTACAGTTGCATATTTGTTTTCAGGATGGGATTTTTCCTGTGAACAGGATTTCCTGCTTTTCTGACTTACCTCAAGTTGCCTTTTGGGACATACATGCATACATACATACGATATGTACTTGCCTGTAGAGACACCACCAAACTAAAATGCTGTTGCTACAATAACTTGGAAAACCTTGATGTAAATGTACCGAGTATGCTAAAAAATGCAAAGTTTTGAGAAGTCAGTTTTGAGACAGAAATAAAAATTCTCAAAATAAACTTGACCTACACAATTCTAATTAATTTCTCTGTTACTGATTAAAATTCTAACACTGAAGTCTCAAGTTTTAAGACAAATGTCAGAATTGAGAGAACAGATTTGGCTTTAATCTCAGAATTCAGATTTGTCAGATTTCTGAAATTAATCTAAGAAGCCATTTCCCACATGGTCCTTATTCTTCTTTATCTCAAACAAAGACACATGTCAGCTGCAGCACAGCTTATGAAAGTGGAGGTCATTCCTCCTTTGCTGTCTCTGTTGGATTCAGAGCCAGGAGTCAGTGGTGTGTCAGGATCATGGAGGCTTGGTGGGTGGGGTGGGTTTGTGGTGGGCTACAGACAACCTGCACTGCCAGCAGTGATATATTCTTCCTCAAACAAATGTTGGGGCTGGGTATGGGAGGGGGGATCCCCTGGGAAATAAAGTCTGCCCCCCCGCCCCCTCCCCGCCCCCCCCCCAAGCCTTGTCTATTATGAGGGTATAAGTGGTGTTAAATCCCTGTGCCCACAGGATGTTTATCAAGTCCAAGCTGACTGACATGCTGAATGGAAAATATGTCTCAACTTAAATACACATAGATTAGTATATCTGAGGGCAATTATTAAAAATAAATCTCTGTTTCAAAACAATATTTTTTAAACTAAGGCAAGTTGACATCTTAGTGGAGAAACTGAAGACTTGGGATAAATGGGGAAATATTCACTTAACATGAACACACATAATGTTCACAGGACTAGAGTGACTCAGTCAGTTAGTCCAACACTTCGGTCCACAGTGAAATATCTCAACTACTGCATGTATTTACATTTAGTTTGGTTCAGAATTGAATTGTAAGAACTTGGTGGTCCTTTGAGGTAAATATTTTAATTTGTCCGATACTTTGATTTATGCCATATAAACAAACGCTCCCATCAGCCCCAGATACACACTGGGTCTCATTCATGAAAAGTGAGTAAATCTGTGTGTAGATTTGCACATAAAAGCTTACGCTACTAAAAACCTACTCCGGATTCAGGAACGCCACGGAAACTCAGATTTGATCGTAAACACGTGTGTATGATCATGAATGCCAATCCATCGTAAAGTGACAGTGCGCTCCTGGTAATCAGCAATTAGCATAAATTCCTGCCCATGAATAGCCAATGACCACCATATAAGGAGGTGTAGGTGCATCCAGTCAACCTGTTAGTCATGGCGCAAACAAAGAAAGCGAAGCGGAGATCGAAATAATTTTGGGTGAAGTGGACTTAAGAAGAGGTGTCAGAGGTGAAGCGTAAATGGTTTGATATGAAACTGGAGGAAAAGAAATGCATAAGCACACAAAACAAAAAACACAAGCACAAAAAATACAAACAACAAACAGAAGATTCATTTGTGGGGTTTTGAATGAAGTGGGAACGGGAAACCAGAGATGTTTTGTGCATAATGGATAAACTCTAAATCAGTGATGGCTGTTGGAATGTAGAGCTATTTAACATTTATTTTAACAAATGATACGGATAACATATAGCCTACAGCAGTTTTGTATGCATCGTCTTCAAATTATTTGAATCTTAATAGCCTAAAGCTCTGTTTTATACAACGTAAATTAAACATTTTTCAAATCAGATTTAGTCATTTAAATGATCAAGAAGCCAGAAAAAAAAAAAAAAAAAAAAAAAAACGTGTTGTCTCAAATAATTGTTTCAGCTGGTGCGTGCTCCTTCGTGGCTCCACCACCTGCTGCTCCTGCTGCCCCTGCTGAACCCAGGCACAGAGGCTGAAGAGGCTGTGATCTGGCTGTCCTTACGGATATTTTTATTATCATCATTCAACATGTAGAAAGAACGTGTAATCTATTGAGTCGATTTACATAGATAACTCACGATCATGAACCTAATCTGGATCTTAAACCTGCTAATTGCCAACTAATTTAACTGAATGTGTTATATTTTTAATATTTTTGTCATGTTTAGATTACGTGTTTCAAAGGCATTTGTGTATTGTGTACATAACAGAGTGCAATACGAATTAAAATTGTAATTTCCAATAGTGACAAGCAATATTTATGTTCTTTACTAAATTTATACAAGCACTACGAGTGGTCAGGAGCAGGAGTAGATTTGGTTAGTAGCTACGAAAAGATCGGAGCTACTAAAATATTGATGAATGCGGACATACATGTAAATTTCTGTCTGCCAACAGTTTACACACAAATTCCTTCTGCTCACGTTTCATGAATGAGACCCACTGTGTTTAGAGCTGATTGGCAAATGTTAGCTGCTGATATGCTGATCGGTAAACATTATCAGACAACACATGCAAGTGGGGCCCACATGGGCTTTACCTTGGTTATTTAGGCTTATAGGCCCAGAGTGGGCTTTTGAGTGGGTTGGTGTTAGGGTCCACATGGGCAACCCAAGAGGAATATACATGGGCTAGAAATGGGTATACCATTTAGACCGTGAATATGGGTGCTGGATGAGTGAAAAGAACAGTAAATGAAATGAAATTGTATCTCTCAAAGTGATCCACGTATCTATGCACTGTTGAAAACATATTTTTTATTGTTGCTCTTTTGACGCTTTTGAGGTAAATGTACAAATATTTTAGCTGGTACATTTAAGCCAGTTTAATCTAATCTAAAACTAAAAATGCCAACACTTGCTGTGCAATTTTGCCCAACAATTTCCTGCCCTTCAAAATGATCAATGGGTTACTTAATTTCTCCTTCTGATAATAGCATTGGAAGGGACATGCATAGAAAAAAAAAGTTGAAACAAAAAAAAAGAAACTTAGCCTTCTTTTTTAAGATCTTGTTGAATCTCACAGAATTCTCTCAAGATCTCACACAAGCCCCAGAACCCCTGACTTTTATCTTTCCCACTCACGCTCTTGCCATTGCTGCACAATGAAATTTATTAGAAATACACTGTTTTCACACAATATAATGTTGACCAAAGCATTAGTTTAGCTTCTTGTCATCTTAAAAATATAGGTAGATGTTAACTAGTTAGCGAGCTCACTAACATTGCTAGGTAGCAATCTTATTGCTTATCTAACAACAACTTAGTTAATTTTTTATTTTTAGAGGATGGTACACCTGTGGCACTGCTGCCGTGACCCACCCACTGACAGTGCATTAATTTCCCTGTTCCCAAGTGGTTATGACATATGAATGTGTCTATTCTTCAATTATTTAGTCCATCCACCAATAAAAGAAATAAGAATGGTTTTCAATAAAAATTATGAATATTGTTATGTAAAATCCAGACCGTCAAGATGGCTGTTCTGTTTACATAAACATATTTTGTCTTCCTCTTGAGGCCTGTACTACAAAGCCAGTTTAACTTACCCAGGATATCTTCTCTTTTTCTGGTTTGACTAACCCTAATATTGGCCATCTGGATAAACGATACTACGAAGCTGGTTATTAACTAGTTCAATCAATGCTGGGTTTTCCAATTAACAGTGTGTGGATTGTTTTACTAATAAAATACCTGTTTTATCCTAGTTCTCATCACACAGGTGTCTCATGTTCTTTTGAGCTGCAGTGATGGAATCAGAGTGTTAAAGTAGCAGCACTGTCAGCGATCACTGCAGACTAAAATAAACTTAATTTTTTCAAATCCTGCTAAAATCACGTGTTTAGTGTTGTAAACTATCTCTGTGTTTGTTAGAAGCTCTGTTTAGCAGTGGAAATAGAGCCTTGGGGATATTAAATTATTACTGACCTATAACAGCATATAGGCTCCTGGTTTTTGCCTGTCACTCCAGACTTTAATTCATGTATAGCCTACTTTTGTCTTCAGTGATCTGATTGGCCAGACTTCGGGATATTGACAGGTTGTGGTCTGATACCCTGAAGTTAACCTGCTCCGGAGCAGGTTAGCTGTTCAGCATAAGTTGCTGTGATTTATAAGTGATTTAAGTAAGTGATTTATCCCAGTAAAAAGAGAACCAGCTTTGCAGTACTGAAAACCCAGAGTTAACCCCGAAACTACCTCGCTAACTCCAAATCCTGCTTCGTAGCACAGGCCTCTGGTTAGCAACATACACTGAACAAAAATATAAACGCAACACTTTTGTTTTTGCTCCCATTTTTCATGAGCTGAACTCAAAGATCTAAAGCATTTTCTATACACACAAAAGACCATTTCTCACAAATATTGTTCACAAATCTGTCTAAATCTGTGTTAGTGAGCACTTCTCCTTTGCCGAGATAATCCATCCCACCTCACAGGTGTGGCATATCAAGATGCTGATTAGACAGCATGAATATTGCACAGGTGTGCCTTAGGCTGGCCACAATAAAAGGCCACTCTGAAATGTGCAGCTTTGCTTTACTGGGGGGGTCTGGGGGGGTCAGAAAACCAGTCAGTATCTGGTGTGACCACCATTTGCCTCACACAGTGCAACAAATCTCCTTCGCATAGAGTTGATCAGGTTTGTGGCCTGTGGAATGTTGGTCCAACATTCCACAGTCAATGGTCAATGGCTGTGCAAAGTAGCTGGATATTGGCAGGAACTGGAACATGCTGTCGTATACGCCGAACCAGAGCATCCCAAACATGCTCAGTGAGTGACATGTCCCATGAGTATGCTGGCCATGCAAGAACTGGGATGTTTTCAGCTTCCAGGGATTGTGTACAGATCCTTGCAACATGGGGCCGTGCATTATCATGCTGCAACATGAGGTGATGGTCATGGATGAATGGCACAACAATGGGCCTCAGGATCTCGTCACCGTATCTCTGTGCATTCAAAATGCCATCAATAAAATGCACCTGTATTCGTTGTCCATAACATACGCCTGCCCATACCATAACCCCACCGCCACCATGGGCCACTTGATCCACAACG
Source organism: Epinephelus fuscoguttatus (assembly GCF_011397635.1). Classification (NCBI taxonomy): domain Eukaryota; kingdom Metazoa; phylum Chordata; class Actinopteri; order Perciformes; family Serranidae; genus Epinephelus; species Epinephelus fuscoguttatus. The sequence continues at coordinate 3,157,482 of NC_064769.1, read as the reverse complement.
TTGACATCAGCAAACCGCTCACCCACACAACGCCACACATGCTGTCTGCCATCTGCCCTGAACAGTGAAAACCGGGATTCATCCGTGAAGAGAACACCTCTCCAACGTGCCAGACGCCATCGAATGTGAGCATTTGCCCACTCAAGTCAGTTACGACGACGAACTGTGTCCTGCTGCTCTTCCAGCTCCTGCTGCTCCTCTCCCAGCTCCTGCTGCTCCTGTACTGCTCTGTGGTAATCCTACTTGCTGCATTACTACTGTTTTGCTGCTTGAGGCCTGCTGCTGCTACATTACCCTGTGGAAATTCAACCTGCTGCTGCTGCTTCGTTGCTGTCCCACACTTTGTGCTCTCCTCTTGCCCTGTCTAGCCCCTGGCTAGCTAGCCTGCTAGCTAAGTCGGCCTCTCTCTCTCTCTCTCTCTCTCTCTCTCTCTCTCTCTCCAGCCTCTGCTCTGGTTAGCTGACCTGCTACCCAGGCCGGCCTGTTTCTCTCTCTTGTCACCCTCACTTCACTCTCCTCTTGCCTTGCCCAGCCTTTCCCTCTCTCTCCCTCTGCTCTGGCTAAATAGCCTGCTACCTTAGCCATCTGGCATTCTCTCCTCTACCTGCCAGCTAATCTGTGCTAACGATAGCTAAGCTAGCCAGCCTTGGACTGCTACTTGCTAACTACTGGCGGCTAATGGTACTGGCGGTTACCAACCAACACTTATGGGGACTATGGACTAATGTTTCGGTGGACATACGTACATCCGGCAGGTGAACGTGTTGTATCTCAGCCTGCTATCTGTGCTAACATTGGCCGAGCTAGCCGGTCATGGACTGCTGCTCGCTAGCTAACCGTTAGCGGCTAAGTGACTAACGTCACTGGTGGCTATACGCTAGTTAGCATTTCACGGACTACCTGCAACCTTGTTGCAATCTCTGTGGACTCGACATGGCTTGTCTCAATCTGCTCAGTGTTATCCTCCTTGTGTTTTTCTCGCTTTCCTCCCCTGTTGCATGCACGGGGGAGCCGACCCCCCTGCTCCCCCTCCTCTGTTTGCCTAATAGTGAAACGGACTCTGCCAGCATCCAAAATACAGACTTTGCTTCCCTGTTGTTTACAATGTCTCTGGGGTTACCATTATTTGCAAACTTCACTATTCCTCCTTTGTCTTCATGCTACGTTATGAGACCGCTCAGCAAACATGATTAACAACATGATTATTTTACCATCTAACCTCCCTGCATCTGTCAAATGTAAATACAATGATGCATCTTCTCTTTGCCGTACCCTGATTGTGTTATTACTTATGATTTCTGGTAATGTGCATGTTAACCCTGGTCCTCCTGACATTGCTCCCCACTTCAGTGGTCCTCAGTCACATAATCTCTGCTTCAATGATTTCTGTAACAGAAACAGCATGGGTTTTCTGCATGTAAATGTAAGAAGTTTGGTGCCTAAAATGGACCAACTTAAAGTTTGGGTGGAGTCCTCCAATCCCCATGTCCTTGTTCTAACCGAGACGTGGCTCCGTAATTCTGTCTCCTACCCTGATACCAGCATTACCGGCTATAATTTATTTCGCCAAGACAGATCATCTAAGGGTGGGGGGGTAGCGATCTACTCCAAAGAACATCTACACTGCTCAGTGGTATAAGCCAAGTCATTCCCAAACAGTATGATCTCCTTGTCATTCAGATTAGGCTATCAAACAATCTCTCTATCACTGTGGCCGGCTGCTATCGCCCTCCTTCAGCCCCTGCATGCACTCTTGAGGCCCTGAGTTGTGCATTAGCACCTTTTACTAGGTCTGAGTTTGTTCTGCTCGGTGATCTCAACTGGGACATGCTTAAGCCTCCTGAGAAAGTTACACTGCAGTTAGACTCTCTCAATCTCCACCAAATTATCACCCATCCGACGAGGCTTAACCCAAACTCTCCGGATAAGGCTACCAAGCTAGATGTGATTCTCACCAACACTCCCTACATGTATCAGTCTGGTGTGTTTTGCAGCAATCTCAGTGACCACTGTTTTATTGCATGCACTCGCAAAAACATTATCACCAAACAGCCCATAACTATCAGTGTTAAGTGCTCACTAAAGCACTTTAACACTCGAGCTTTCCTCTATGACCTGGCCAACACTAACTGGCACAGAGTCAGCCTGGTTCCCACTGTGAATGATGCATGGTCCCTGTTTAAAGAGCAGTTCAGTGCTGTGGTCAACAAGCATGCCCCCTTTACGAAACAACGGATAAAAAACTGTTACAGTTCCTGGTTCACTCAAGAGCTCACATCTCTTCTCAAACAAAAAAATGCTGCATGGGGAAAAGCTCGCCTATCGAGTTCTCCCACTGACTATCTTAAATTCCGGCAGCTTCGTAATAAGGCCACACAAGCCGTACGCCAGGCTAAATCCGGTTACTTCAAGGCTCAATTCATTCAGTGTAGCTCTGATCCCAGCGCCTTCTGGAAAACAGTAAGAAAACTCCAGAACAAACCCTCTTCCATGCCTGTTTCACTCAAAACAATCAATCTGGTTATTTCAGATAAGACTGCTATGGCAGATACTTTCAACGGCCATTTCACAAAGTCTGGCTTTGTTTTTGAGAATACTCAGTCCAAATGCTCCACTATACCACCACCCACTGATCATTGTCCCCCCCCCGCCTCCCCAACCTCCTGGCCTCCCCACACAGTTTCTCCCTTCGTCCTCTTACAGAGATGGAGGTTCTAAAGGAATTGTCTGCTTTAGACCCCAAAAAATCAGCTCATCATCATCATCATCTCATCATCTCTGCCCTAGACACTAAACAATACTGTGCTGCCATTTTCATTGACCTTGCCAAAGCCTTTGACTCCATTGACCATTCTATTCTCATTAGTAGGCTGAGCAGCATTGGGGTTTCAGATCACTCACTGGCCTGGTTCTCTCACTATCTCTCCCATCGGGTGCAACGTGTAAGTTTTGACAACTCACTCTCTCACCCCCTCCCAGTCACCAAGGGTGTCCCTCAAGGTTCTATACTTGGTCCTTCGCTGTTTTCCATCTATATCAATAATATTCCCTTAGATGCTGGCAAACACACTCATTCACCTTTATGCTGATGATACAATTCTCTATGCCTCTGGTCCATCTCCCTCCTTTGTCCAAGCCACGTTCCAGGATAGCTTTCTCCAGGTACAACACGCCTTTTCACTATTGAAACTGTCACTCAACACATCCAAGACAAAAGCCATGTGGTTTCACCGGAAGGGTGCTCCCTCCCAGTCAGCTGTCGTTTCTGACTGGAATGCATTACAAAAACACCTCAAACTGGATAAATTAATTTCAATCCCAGCCTTCAAAGAGGCCATCTCACATCTTTTTACAGATTCCTGCAACTAATTCCCTACCGTCTAACCTTTCCCTCAGTCTGCCTGTATTCTGTGTTGAGCGCCCATACCTGCCGGCGTTGGCCCAGGCTCCTTTTTTTTGTAATATGATGTTGCAAATAATCCTGTTATTAACTCTGTTTTTATGTTTTTTGTGTTGTGATGTTGTAAATAATCTTTGCTATTAACCCCCACTGCTTTGCCTGTATGCCTGTATGACTGAAAAGATGTTTGTTAACCCTTTCTATCCCTGTCACTCTCTTGCTATTTGTCCGCATAGCCATGCTTATGTGCTGTCTCTGTTGATGTCCTGCTACATGTCTGTATAGTTGTGCTCTGTGCTGTGCTACCGTCTTTTTAACAAATCCTTTTTCTTTCACAGCCCTCTCTCCCCTCCCCTTCAAGAAGCTTGTGCCTCTTGTCAGGCCATCATTGTAAATAAGAACTCGTTCTTAATGATTCTGCCTGGTTAAATAAAGGTTAAATAAAAATAAAAATAAAATAAAGGTCGAGACCCTGATGAGGACGACGAGCATGCAGATGAGCTTCCCTAAGACGGTTTCTGATAGTTTGTGCAGAAATTCTTTGGTTATGCAAACCGATTGTTGCAGCAGCTGTCTGGTCTCAGACGATCCTGGAGGTGAACATGCTGGATGTGGAGGTCCTGGGCTGGTGTGGTTACACGTGGTCTACGGTTGTGAGGCCGGTTGGATGTACTGCCAAATTGTCTGAAACGCCTTTGGAGACGGCTTATGGTAGAGAAATGAACATTCAATTCACGGGCAACAGCTCTGGTGGACATTCCTACAGTCAGCATGCCAATTGCATGCTCCCTCAAAACTTGCGACATCTGTGGCATTGTGCTGTGTGATAAAACTGAACATTTCAGAGTGGCCTTTTATTGTGGCCAGCCTAAGGCACACCTGTGCAATAATCATGCTGTCTAATCAGCATCTTGATATGCCACACCTGTGAGGTGGGATGGATTATCTCGGCAAAGGAGAAGTGCTCACTAACACAGATTTAGACAGATTTGTGAACAATATTTGTGAGAGATGGCCTTTTGTGTATATAAAAAATGCTTTAGATCTTTGAGTTCAGCTCATGAAAAATGGGAGCAAAAACAAAAGTGTTGCGTTTATATTTTTGTTCAGTGTAGTTGGGAAATAACAATGGTAGACAGCAAGGTAGATTCACCAGGGCTGTGGTCAAATAGTACAAAAAACTCCTTTCCTAACAACTTTTACCTGACCTCAATGGAAAACCTCATGAGGTCAAGGAAGGATATGACAGAAAATTCATAAGGATTTAGGAAAAGACCACCGCAGTGCTTAGAGAATCCAGCTGCACCTACCCTTGGCTCCTGATGATGTGAAGACAGATATTATTGAGGGGGGTCTGCCTTGGTGAACCCACAATGTTCAGGAGATGGATTACTAAAAGTGCATCCTCATTGTATTGTTTTTTTATACACCAAATTTTTTTAAAATGTTTTTTTATCTGTTGTCTTCTTAAAACCTGATAATTTTAAGACTGGTCTGTTTTATTTTGCTGCCTGCTTGAAGCACTTTGTAAAGTGGATCTTCAAAAAGGGCTCTATAAATAAAGAATATTGTTATTAGTATTATTATTATAGTAACAGAATGAGCATGTTGTTAACACAAACAAGTTGTTTGTATTTAGTTTACTCAGGCAGAACCTGGTACCAAACATTTCTCTCTATATACAAACTCCGGAGATCTTGCCTCCGGAAGAAGAGCGGAAGAGCCTGGTTTCCGGTTGTAGGCTGTTTGCAGTCTGCGTGATATTGACCAATCACGTTTGAGCCGGCTGCAGTTGTTGCCAGGTTAAACGGTCCATGCGGTAAACTAATGAGGCGGAACATAATTGGCGTCACTGCAAAGTCCGAATCCATCGCAATGGTTCCGCATATTTACTTATATCTAAACGGAAGTCGGAAACGGAAATTCGCCTCCTCCGCCCAAATCAAACCGGAATGCCAAAAAATCGGGGGTCTGCCCCAGAGGCTGTATCGCCGTCTGCCGGAAGTCAGACGCCGAATACAGCTGATGGGTTCCGAGAATGCCAAACACTAAACTCAAACAAGGAGACAGGAGGGAGGTTTATCAATGATTTCATGAATGTTAGAATGTGTGACAGAAAAGTGCAGGCAATCCAAGAACATTGCAGGCAGATGGCCTGAGAGCAGAAAGGCAGGTAATGAATCCAGATTCCAATGAAACTCACAACAGACAAAGTCACTCAGAATGTGGCTGGAACAGACAATGGAGAGTGAACCTGGGGCACAAAAAGGCAGGAGTCAGGAAGGGAGGCAAGCAGACAAAAACACAAGCAAAAAATACCAAAGACCAGGAACAGGGGGTTCAGTCGTAACCGCATGGATTAACAGACAGGACACAGGGAAAGAGAAACATGATAATATAAAAGTAAAAAAGGAGGGAGGATAACTGCTGATCCCAACAGTTTGGTTTAGGACTAACTACAATATTATTACTTCAATTTTATCAGTAGTTAAACTACTCATTACTTGAAAAAACGAATTTCATTAAAGTAACTCGTTACAAGTAATGCTGCTAGTAACACGTTACTGCCCAACACTGCAGCTAATAATATGTTGCCCATGTTTATTTTGCATGTACTGATTATTACAAAATAGGGGAAGCACAAGGAAAACTAGAATTACTGCCCTGTGGTTGTTCTTCATTATTTTATCCTATTTAACATTTGTGTGAAGTTTTATCATAATTAGCATATGAATTTGTTATTCATTACGGCCAAAAACATATGTTGTGAGGTCACACTGACCTTAACCTATGACCTTTGACCACATAATTCTAATCAGTTTATTCTTTACTCTAAGGTATTCTTGAGATGTAACGTTCACAAGAATGAGACAGATGAGGTCACATAGAACTTGACCTTTGATCTTTGACCACCAAAAACTAATCAGTTCATTGGTGAGTCCAAGTGGACATTTGTGCCACATTTGAAGCAATTCCCTTGAGGCGTTCTTGAGATATCCTGTTCACTAGAGTGAGACAGACAAGATCACAGTGCACTTGGCCTTTGACCTATGATTACCAAAAACTAATCAGTTCATTGGTGAGTCCAAGTGGACATTTGTGCCACATTTGAAGCAATTCCCTTGAGGCGTTCTTGAGATATCCTGTTCACTAGGATGGGACAGATGTATGTTCTTATGGACAGACAACCCGAAAACAAAATGCCTGTGGCCACGGCTATTGCTGGTGCAGAGGCATAAAAACATTCTGTCTTTATCTTTCAAAATGAAATGCAAACACACACTCAGGCCCAAAATACACATACATGCACAAACAGGACCTATACACCAGCTGTAATGTAGGGAGAAGTGTCAGAGTGAGGGGGCTGGCTCTTCAGCTACCAGACCACACTGGTAGCTGGACTTGAACTGGTGACCCTATGATTCCCAAATGAAGTCCCTACACGCTGAAACTGCATTTATGTTTATATTTAACAAATTCACTGCTGGTCAAAAGTATGTGGACACCCCCCAAATTGATCTGGACCCTGTAGTTCCAATTAAGTGAAACTATTTCAGACAACAGTGTTCTTCCAGCTCTGTGGCAACATTTTGTGTTTGTCCTTTTCTTTTTTCAACATGACAAGTCCCCTGTGCACAAAGCAGCTCCATCAAGAAAGGGTTATCCCAATCTGCTGTGGAAGAACTTGACTGAACCCATCCAACAACTTTGGGATAAACTGGAATACTGATTGTGAGTCAGACCTTATCGCCCAAAATCAGTGGTGGATCTGACATGCTCTTGAGGCTGAATGGGAGCAGCCAGGTCCCAACATGGTGAAAAGTCTTCCAAAAAGAGTGGAGGAAGTTCCAGCAACACATTAAAGCCCATTATGTCAAAACACATGTTCAACTGTCACATATAGCAGGAATGTGAGGATTTGACATACAGAACTTAGGGTGGCTACATACCTTTGGCCATGCGCATAACATAGTGTATATTTTCCATAGCATATAATTATTTAATTGTCTATTAACCTGCGTCACCTTTCCTTCACCAAATACTTCTCCTTCCTTTTTTTCCACTACCACCACCTCTGATAGACTCTTTGAGTGCAAGTAAACCTCCACAAGCTGAATCCCTAAGTGCATCTGAGTGATTGCTGAGATTATTTCCCTGCTAACAAACATGTTAAAGTAAGTCCCTAGGGAATCCCAAGGCCTTACTCTGACTTCTTGAGCTTTGGCTGAGCAAACAGCACAGCCCCAATCCTTCTTTTATCTCCCCCTGACTCCTTCACAATGATCTTTTGATTATGTCTTTTAATTAAAACTCCAACAAGCTGCCACCCAAAGGCACCACCCACCCACCCAGCCTCCTCCTTTAGGTCACCCGGCACCCTGAAGAAGGAGGGCAAATAAGAGAATAGTGAAAGAACACACACAGTCTGACTTTAGTGCTTTATCCTTTTTCTACTCCTCTTATCCTCTTTAATCCTGTACCTCCATGCTTGTTAAGCTGTAGGAGCAGTGTGAATGCACAGAGCGCAGGGTCAGGGGGTCAAGAAAGCTCTACAAAGAGGTGGCCCCAATCAGTGGTGGTCCAGGTCCTCACTGAAATGAAGCGCTGAGGACTCTTAATGAATCCTCTGTTGGAACAAGCATTCAGTCACATTGAAAGCTGCACCATACAAGATTTTAAAATAAACAAGACTAAAAGTCTGGAGTCTCGGCAGGGGCTGTTTGTTTAATTCTAAAGCCTCACTAGCTGGTCATTGAAGCTGTACTGGGGATTCACCTTGTTTTAGGTTCTGTCAAGCCCACATGTGTTGGACAGAACCAACAGCAGAATTATAATTTGCTATTCTAATTTGGGCAAAGGGTTGGGCTGAGCAAACTCATCTCTGTCATGGTTTTGTTTTTCTTTTCTTTTCTTCCGCAAAAAAGTCAGTAGCAACAAAAGTATATGCTTATTCTACATGAACTACAGTATAAAAACTATATGCACAAATTGCTATCTTGTTTTTTAGAGTTAGAAATGATCATATTTGGGCAAAAGGGTGGAGCTGGGGAGGAGTGAGGGGTGGATCTGACTGAAGAGATGAGGACATTATCAGCAGACAGTCTGTCACTCGAAGCAGCCTGCCCTTACTTATGTATAACTTTAAGACTTAAAGAGGCAACAGATAGCATCTTTTCCTAAATATATCATTATGAAAATAATGTGGGTTGCACATGGTAGTGGCCACAGTAAAATCAGACTATCAGCATTTACGTAGGTTACTTAGTGGCTTTGCAATCTTTGCAATAAGCTTCTGCCATCAGTGCTGAAATTTCGCGAAAAAAAAAAATCTATTAATCCATTATTAGCTATCGGCAGACATCGCTCAGCTAAGTTACGCCCAGCTAAGCGAACACTGAACTTTGTTTCCCATTCAATTTGAGCTCCAACCGGCCGCATTGTTTCCATACGGTACCGTTTATTCTAGAATCGGGACTGTTTACATGTGCATATTGGTATATTTCCATGGTGTCTACTGTTGTTTTACTGATACTGTACATATTGGTAAAATTTACTGTGAGTTGTTTGTACTGGTACTGTGCATTCTGGTATAATTATTTGCATTACTATTTGTTTTTTCTTCAGATACATCTGGTGTCCACACACCTTCCCATTCTACATATACATAGAGGTATACCGGTGGCTTTACAGCCTATATTTTATTTAATCTAGAGAGTCTAATAGAGTCATATTATTGATCATCTCTGATCCCCACAGTCAATTTGGTCATTGTGACAGTGACAGTGGGGCTATTGAGACCAAAACTGCTCTTTGATTGACAGGCTTCTGGAGCTAGCCTTAAGTGGACATTAGTGGAAGTGCAGTTTTTGGCACTTATCCATTGGCTTCATTTTTCTGCTTGGTACAGATAAGCAAAGATGATTGTTGGGTAACATGTATGTTGATGCTGAATAATGTAAAGTCTCTCTTTGACCATGTATTTAGGCACTAGGGCCTGTAAAAATAGCATGCACTGGGGCCCGTCATAACTACCTTACGCCACTTGATTTCCAGATGATAAGGTCTGTCTCTGACTTTCAACCTGTCTGTTTCCTGTACTCTCTTTACGCTACTGCTCTGTCCTGTCATTGTGTAAATGCCGGCTTCTGAACAGACAGGCAAAGAGACAGAGAGGTTGAAAGAGAGGAACTGAGCGAAACAGATGAAGTTGGACAGCAGGGAGAAAGAGCTGTTGAAAAGAGGAGGCTAGTCTCGCTTTGAGAGGAGTGCAGCTGTCCAAACACTGAGCCCTTCTGTACCTGCCTTAAAGCTACCTCCTTCCTCCTTCAATCCCTCTACCCTGATCTTTTTACCCTGTTCCCAGATTCAACACTCAGTCTGCCTGCCTACTGCTTTCTGTTCACACACACCACTTACACCACTGAGACACACTTAAAGTAGCACTCTGTTTTTCCAATCTTATTTAAAGTAAAGAGAATGACATTTTGTTTATGAAAGTATCTTCAGAAAGGGAGACCAAAAGACCGTCTTCATGCTACTTAACAAGTTAGCACATTAACAACAACACAACACAACACAACACAACACAAAACAGAGCATATTTGACAGTTAACAATAACACAAACCATCAGGAAACATCTCTGCTAAATGGATTAAGGAAAATAGCCTAACTGTACCTTATGAAGGCTAAAAAGTTTGTTTTGGTCTCACTCCCTCTTGACTTCAGCTCTTTGTTTACATTCCTCACTTCTGTTCCTCTTCTGGTGCACTAAGCTGAACTGCCAATAAGAGCAATTTCATTCACATAAAAATGGTAAACACTGAGCAGTACTGTATGGTCCACTTCAGTTCAGTACACTTTTTTCCGTTTCCACTGTAAAAAGTTCTGGATGGTACCAATGGAACTGTTCCGTACCATCCCCATTTTTGGTCACCCTTCTGATGGGGTACCTAGCACACAGATGCAATACTGAGAGGTGGAGCTGTGAACACTGCAGTCCGTTGATTGGTCAATTAGCAGACAGTCACTCTGCTCAGGGCTGAGTTTTGGCTGGTTTTGAAGCTCATGTAACCACCGTTCATACCATGGAGAGTTTTATTAGTGGACCTCTGACCCAAGCAAGATGGCGCCAGCGTGTGTGGCCTGCCGTCTGCCGGCTCTGCTGTGTTCAATATTTGTTGCTGTATTACTTTGTTTTCTCTGCCAAGAATCCTCTGCTTTGCTGGTGTATGATCGACAAGCACTTCTTGACATTAGAGCATCTCAAAAAACACTGCCAAACTTTGACTGGGGGGATCAAACCTCGGGTCTCCCTCCTCCCCTGGCGTCCGTACCAGCTTACCTGCTGCGCTCACCGGTTGTCATCTCACGGAGGAAACGCTCCAGAAGACACGGAAAGATGGTAGGTGTCTTGGTGAAACTCAAGATCCTCAGACGATCCACCTGCTGGACCGATCCTCACCATCCTGTCAGAGGATCTCATGTGTGGCCGTTGTGTCTTGGTTGGATCCAGCCTGTTAGGAACAACAGGCTGGGAGGAACCCCTGTCCAGCCGCTGGCTGTCTTCACCTGCTGGCGGAGGTTCCCCCTCCCAGATGCTGGGTCCGCAACGCCGGTGCGGATTTTAGGAATCTTCGGCCTCTGCGCCGCGTTCCCACCCAGGCCCGTGAGGAGATTACTCTTAGCCTGGATCTCTTGAATGCTAGATCGCTAGCAAACAAGACTTTTATCTTGAATGACTTCTTCACTTCACGTGAATTGGATTTTATGTTTCTGACAGAGACATGGATTCAAGTTGGTGAGTCCATCCAGTTCTCCGAGATGCTCCCCCCTAACTCTCTCTTTTTTAACTCCCCCTGTACCACCGGCCGAGGTGGAGGTGTAGCATCTGTATTTAAATCCAGTTTTCAATGTCAGTTGTCACCGTCGATCTCTTTCTCCAGCTTTGAGCTGCAGACATTCATTGTAAACTTTACTACACCCGTCCTGTGCACTGTAGTCTACTGTCCGCCTCAGTTCAACAAGGATTTTATGAGGGACTTCACAGACTTTGTGGCAGGAGTGACAGTGAACTATGATCGGTTTTTAATTGTTGGGGACTTTAAAGGGGCAAAAAGCGAAATTGTTTCACCGCTAGGTTTGCTGTCATGCATTGCCTGTAGACCAAAACAAAGTGTGTCATGAGCCACTCCTCCCTCTACCTCTGCTCTCCACCCCCCCCCCTCCTCCCCCACTCGCTTCGTCTGTGCAGACTATTACATCCAGACGGTCCCGGTGTTTCTTCCGCAAGCTCCACTTCACTCAGTTGCCCGATATACCCGCTGCTTCTTCCCACATTAACCTGAATAACAAACCAGGGCTTGGTTCACATGAACACATACATGAACGCGCAGCCGGACCGGCTTGTAAACAAGGGGCTGGAGATCAACACAGAGAGAGGTTGTGTGAGGTCATGCTATACTCCAGATGAAATTACACCTCTAGTTCTTCACATAGCAGCAGAAGGGACACACACTGGACCTTATATTATCCTTTGGTCTGCAGTTAAATGTCAGTGAGATTTGTGACACACATATTTCCAATCACTTCGCTGTTTTAGTTAATATTACACTGCCCCACTCTCATGTGAAAATGTGCGCCACGGACCGCCATGTACGGACAATTAACCCTTCAACTGCTTCTAAGTTTTCTGCAGCATTTAATCATTCTGTGCTACATACTCAGGATCATTATGGTACTCTTACTCCTGATGAGTTTTGAGACACTTTTAATTGTACCTGCACTGACATATTAGACTTGGTGGCTCTTTTTAGGTGCAAACGCTCTAAGCCAATAACAGAGCCATGGCTTAATGACACCACTCGCACTTTAAGACGTGTATATAGACGCGCCGAGAGGAAGTGGAAGTAAAATCATCTACATGTTTCTTTGGACATTTTAAAAAACAGTCTATTGCAGTATCATAAAGCTGTTAAAGCTGCCAAGAGTCAGTTTTTATCCAATCTTGTGTCAGTTACTAGCCATAAACCTCAGTTTCTTTTTAATACCTTGAATACTCTTTTAAACCCCTGTGACCACAACGGTGTTGTTCCTTCACCTAAACTGTGTGAAGATTTTCTAAGGTTTTTTATTGGCAAGATTTCCGATATTAGGTCCTCTCTTTTGCCGTCTGCATTAGATCCTGCTGTCTTTCCCATTTGCCCTGCTGTTTTTGACGATTTGAACAAGTGTCTCTCTCACCTTTAGCTGATATTGTCCAGCACCTCAAGCCTTCTTACTGTCCTCTTGACAGCATCCCATCCCATCTTTTTAAGGACGTTTTCCATATAATTGGGCCCTGTGTTACGGATCTGATAAATTCATCTTTGATGTCTGGATGTGTCCCAGCTGCCTTTAAACATGCTGTGGTCCAGCCCCTCATCAGAAAACATAATCTTGACCCCACAGTTTTATCCAACTTTAGGCCTATCTCCAAGCTTCCTTTTCTTTCTAAGGTCTTGGAGAAGGTGGTTAATGAACAGCTGCAGTCTTTTATTGATCTGAATGGCATTTCCGAGAAGTTCCAGTCTGGTTTTAAGTCACGCCATAGCACAGAAACGGCGCTTTTAAGAATTTTAAATGACCTTCTTTTAATAGTTGACTCTGGTAACTTTGCCGTCCTGGTCCTTCTGGATCTGACAGCTGCCTTTGATACGGTGGATCACAAAATTCTCCTGTCTCACTTAAACACCTGTGTGGGCATTAAGGGTACTGTTCTTAAGTGGTTTCAGTCCTACCTCTCAGACAGGAGCTTCTCTGTCCAGCTGGGCCAGTATTCTTCGGCCACTTCCCCCCTGAGCTGTGGGGTGCCTCAGGGTTCTATTCTGGGCCCCCTCCTCTTTTCGATATATATGTTGCCATTGGGATCCATATTTAGAAAACACAATGTCTCATTTCACTGCTTTGCAGATGACATACAAATCTATCTGCCTTTAAAAACAAATGAGCAAGCCTCTGTTCAGGTCTTATTAGACTGCCTTAATGATATCAGATCTTGGATGGAAGTGAATTTTCTCTCCATGAACAAAAAACTGAGATTATTTTATTCGGCCAACAAAATCAGTTAGATGACAGCGCTATTGGCACCCTCACTGTCACCCTTTTCCAAGGAACCTTGGTGTAATTTTGGACAGTAACTTTAGGTTTGATAAGCAGATGAGTGCTATTGTCAAAACGAGCTTCTTCCAGCTAAGACTATTAGCTAAAGTAAAGGCTTATCTCCCCAGAAATGATTTTGAGAAAGTTATTCACACCTTTGTTACATCATGCCTAGACTACTGTAACTCTTTGTTTGTTGGTTTCGACCAGTCAGCACTGCGCCGTTTACAGGTAGTCCAAAATGCTGCCGCCCGCCTGCTGACTGGAAAGAAACGGCGTGATCACATCAGTCCCATCCTTGCATCTTTGCACTGGTTGCCTGTTAATTTTAGGATCCAGTTCAAGGTTTTTTTAATTGTTTTTAAGTGTTTATATGATCTGGCACCTCCTTATTTATCAGAGCTTGTACAGCCTCACCGCACTTCTAGAGCACTTAGGTCGTCAAACCAGCTGCTCCTGGCAGTACCTCGGTCCAGACTCTCTACTTGTGGGGACAGAGCCTTCTCAGTGGCGGCCCCAAAGCTGTGGAACAGCCTACCTTTCCAAGTTAGAGCTGCACAGTCTGTTGAGCACTTTAAAACATTACTGAAAACCCATCTTTTCTCCTTGGCGTTCGGTCCCAGCTAGGCGAGAATCCTTGGTTTTTGCTCTGTCTACTCTTTTATTTCCTTTTTTATTCTAATTTTAGTTTTTTAAATTGAGCTCTTACTATTTCCTTTATTGTTTTATTTATTATGATATTTGTGTATAATTACATTATATTTCAATAACTGTACAGCACTTTGGTTAACTGAGGCTGTTTTTAAATGTGCTTTATAAATAAAGTTTGACTTGACTAGTAGACTGTAGCTATAAAATGAAATTATATTTTGCTGCCTTTCATAGCAGCTGTAGTCTGAGAAACAAATAACTTAATTCACTGGGCCAACTGCTGGTAACTTTTAAGGGTGTTAACTTGTAATGTTACTCAATGCATGAGTTGACGGAATGAAATTTTGAGAGGGGTCTGGCTGCAGGCCTCCAGCATGAGGCCGCTTCCGGTGCAGGCTCCTCTCTCAGGCCGCCTCCAGCGTCAGGCCCGGAAGTAACAAACTTTTTGTGCGTCTCCAAAAGAACTCCGGCATTTTTGTCAGTTGCTTACAAGTGAAGGACTTTTGCTATTTGACTGCCGCCGTGTCCGACTTTGACTACCACCGTGACAGTAAGTGACAATGACAATTTATATATCCCAAAAAATGAATGTACGGGTTGCATATGTTTGCCGTTTTACCAGGTGCTCTATGCACGTTAAATACCGAATGTTACATATGTTACGCTAACGGTGGCTAGCACTTGACTATGACGCTCAGGTTATTCGTTGTCTAAATGAATCAATTCAATCAATCAATTTTATTTATAAAGCCCAATATCACAAATCACAATTTGCCTCACAGTGCTTTACAGCATACGACATCCCTCTGTCCTTAAGACCCTCACAGCGGATAAGGAAAAACTCCCCAAAAAATGAACATGATATGTTTTGCTATCGTTCACTCGGTTTATACATTTACTAATTGAAATATATACTATGAACTTAACATTACTTTTTTCTGTGTTATGTAGATGCACATCATGATCACTCAATTATTCAAACAAGTGCAGGGCATAAAGTGGAACACTGCACAGCTTGTCAGTGGAAGTGTCGGCATGTTTCTCTGTTTTATACTCAGGTTATTCTGACAAAAAGCTCCTTTTAAAGTGTCCTTTTGCTACTTTCTATGTGCTGTTATTTTTACGTGAATAATAGAGTTTATAGCACTGATTTTGTACAGCAGTTTTGCTATAGGAAGACTACCTTTTTTCTCTCTCTGTCTTCTCCATAGGACAAAGTTGGGGCCAGGGTAATTTATGAATGTAAAAAGGCAGCAGAGTGGGTTGAAACAAACCAGCACTTGTTTTCAGACAAGGTGGAGACGCCCAGTGTGATCACAGTGGGAGAAGAGGAACTGGCCAAGGCTGTGCAGCAGTATGACAGACTCAGAGTTGAAGATAAAAGTTCCATGGTTGACGACATGGAGAAAGACACAATCCTGGAGCCATTTAAATTCAAGTTCCACAAAATGGAAGACGTGGATCTTTTGTGAGGAGATTGCTGACAAACAAGGGTACTTGGCATACAGCGAATGTGACATTACTGACTAATGATGTTCAATAAAAGGCAAATTAAACAGAATGAAAATTTGGCATTATTTTCATTTATTTTTATAAATCATGCACCTAATGATTTATTTTCATTATACCATGAAGAACACTGGTAAGTTAGCGCATTTTAAGAAAATGAATACAGTTTGAACTCCTCTCCTCCACACATGCTGACATTTTTAAATTTAAGCATGGCTGAAAATCTGATTGGCCTCTATGTCTTCTAATGATCTTCAGGTGTAAAGTATATCATATAAAAGACAATGGTGGAATCATTTAATATAATAGTAGACAAAATAATGTATTTAACTTAAATAAATGTTATACATAAGATGTTGAGGCTATGGAAAAAAGCTTAGATTATTTATGTTGCTATGTTGATTGATGGTTTCATGTAACTTCTCTTCAAAGGAGCTGCAGATTCACAGTGTAAGCAGATGCATGAGCTTCCTTTGTCATGGAATATATTTTCCACATTAAGTTCAGATCTTTGCAATAAATTAACGTTAAACTATTCAATGGTAAATTATATATGAGAGGTGTTTTTGTTTTTTGACTGGAAGAGAGGCTCCAACTGTCCAGTCGACAAGCTTTTTTTTCTATGAACTTAGCTACAGCTATATGGGCAGAGTTTATAACCCATTTTGATAGCTGACTTTATGCAATAATGTTGCTGGCAGACTTACACCCATGTTAAATGCCACATAATAAAGAATAGGCAAACAAAAACATCAACATGCATATCTAAGTAATTACATACACATGCATGTACATTTAAGAAACTAATTACAGTGCGCGTTACAGTGTTGTTTAATTGATTATAATTCAGTGACAAAGCCTCTTCCTCTAAAAGTGTCTACGCGATTTTGTTTGAGAGAGGAGCCTGCAGTGGAGGCGGCCTCATGCTGGAGGTCTGCAGCCAGACTCTCTTGGGGAAATTTTTGTTAATCACTGGCAAACTTTCTGGGGAAAACCTGGTCTGATTAGGAGAGATGACATTCATCCCACTTTGGATGGAGCTGCTCTCATATCTAGGAACCTTGCCAAGTTTATCAGTAATTCAAAACCCTGACAATCCAGAGTTGAGACCAGAAATCAGAGTCACAGTCCTACTCGCTTCTCTGAGGCTCTAGTGCAGTTACTCACCCATAGTTTTATACAAACGGTGTCTGTCCCCTGACCACCTAAATTATCTAAATCTAAAATTAAACAAAGAGGAGTTGTGCATAACAACCTCATAAAAACTAAAACCTCTTCTGTGACAGAAAGACAAAACAGGAGAATTAAATGTGGACTGTTAAATATCAGGTCTCTATCATCTAAAACAGTGTTCATCAACAAATTAATATCAGAATCATTTAGATTTACTCAGCCTCACTGAAAACTGGCTGTGTCAAGACGAATATGTCAGTCTAAATAAATTCACTCCTCCCAGTCATAATAATACCCACACTCCTTGAGGCAGCTGCCGAGGAGGGGGAGTTGCAGCCATTTTTAACTCTAGTCTATTAATCAGTCGTAAACCTAAACTAGATTGTAATTCATTTGAAAGCCTTTTTCTTAGTCTTTTAGATCTGACCTGGAAAACCTCGCAGCCACTTTTATTTGTTATAGTGTACCGTGCTCCTGGTCCGTATTCTGAACTTGTATTTGAATTCTCAGAGTTTTTATCCAGTTTAGTTCTTAAATCAGATACCGATTTTAACATTCATGTTGACATTGATAATGACTCCCTGGCTACCGCGTTTATCTCATTATTAGACTCCACTGGTTTCAGTCAGGGTCTACATAAACCCACTTATTGTTTTAACCATACCCTCGATCTAGGAATTGAAATTGATAACCCAACAGTCTTTCCACAGAATCCCTCTCTATCAGATCATTATTTAATAACTTTTGATTTCTTTTTACTCGATTACACGCCACTCAGCAACAGGTACTATACTAGATGTTTATCAGATAGCGCTGTTGCAAAATTTAAGGAAATAATTCCTTCATCATTAAATTTAATACCATGTCCTTCAGTAACAGAGGTTTCCTGTACTGACTTTAAACTCTCCCGAAGTGATCGTCCTGTCAATAGCGCCGTAGGCTCGCTGTGAACACTCGACTCTGTAGCACCTCTTAAAAAGACGTTAACAAAGCAAAGATAGTTCGCTCCTTAGTACAACTCTCAAACCCGCAGGGTTGCTGAGGGATAGTTCACCCAGGGCGTAAAACTAGCCAGGACCGTCTCTGCAAACCCGTAAGTTAAAACAAATATCGGGAAAATTTGAAAGGAATTGGCGATTAACCAAACGGGAAGAATCTCACTTAGTCTGGGAACAAAGTCTCAAAATGTATAAGAGGGGCCTCCGCAAAGCCAGAGCAAACTATTACTCAATATTAATAGAAGAAAATAAGAACAACCCTGTGACTGAGAGTCACAATTCTATTGAGCCTTGTATTCCTTCAGCCCAGGGACAGCCCTCCATTCCGAAACACCGCCATTCTGAACCACCCCCACTCCGAAACCCCACACTCCGAAACTGATTTTTTCAAGTCCATATCGAGTTTCCTGCATCAAACACTGCCGCCCACTCTCCGGCCGCACTCGCACAATTCTGAAATTCGCAGTACTACAAAAGCTTGAAATGAACGTTCAACTCATTGTTTTTTATTGAAAATATGTCACTGTCTTCATTTTTTATGTATAATTTTGCTAGCAGTGAACACATTTAAAAGGAGATGCTTGTCAAGTTTTTTTTACGTGCGCTGTTCGTGGTGCTATAATCCCCACTCCCGGCCACACTCACACAACATTGCATTTATAAAACAGAAAGGTGAAATCAGTCAATCTGATTGTTTCTTAACTGTGATATAATGAGCATATACCCACAGCTACAATTTTAAAGCCTTATCACAGCATATTACCAGCTAGAAGCAACGATGTAGGCCTATCCATGACAATAAGCGACACAATAAGCTGAGTGGAGCTGTAGTTGCAGCGGGAGGCTGGTCGGAGCGGATCTGTGATTGAGTATGTGGCTGATTGGTGGCACCTGTTGAAGAACTGCGGGCGTTGTCCCCAATACTCGGAATAGCGGGGCCTTTAGAAAAAATGAGAAACCCCGCCATTACGAAGAATGGAGGTCTATTTTCAGAAAGGCAGGGTTTCGGAAAGGCGGGGTGTAACCCTTCGGCCCTTAGCAGTAATGATTTTATGAGGTTTTTTAATGACAAAATTCTAACTATTAGAGGCAAAATTCATGACCTCTATTCTTCAGATAGTACCTACCTGTCCTCAAACACAGCTGTAAGACCTTAAATAGGCAATATTTAGATAGCTTCTCCTCGATTTCTCTTCAACAATTTACTGCAGTGATTTCTTTATGTAAACCATCAACGTGTCTCTTAGACCCCATCCCAACTAGGCTACTTAAGGAAGTCTTACCTTTAGTTAACACTCACTTATTAGACATGATCAATATATCTTTATTAACAGGCTATGTACCCCAGTCCTTTAAGGCAGCTGTAATTAAACCTCTTCTAAAAAAGCCCACTCTGGATCCTGAGGTGTCAGCCAACTACATGTGGCAGCACGAGGGGTTGGACAGTAAGTGTAAGAAATGTATTGTAATTAGGATTGAAGATTTCCGACAACGCCACCCAGGAATTTCACCTGGAGATTTGATTTACTTCTGTATATTAACAGAACAGGCACACAGGTAAGTTATACAGATGAAGCAGAAAGACGTGGTTCCATTCAAAAATATATCACTTCTTTTATTTAACAATTATCCAAAATTTAAAATACGATTAATGTACTATATAAAATGTAGACTTCAGGAAACAAATTAATTGAAGGGGGGCAGGAGGGCTTTCAGCACTGAGTGCCTACCGGTGGGAATGGGCCAGTGAAGATGGGGAGGAGTCAGAAGGGGTCACCCCAGTCATACGTGTAAAATCGCACTCACACAGCACGCACACAATGGTGAATCAGCTACACCGAGGATTGGACAACACAGCAAACCAAAACGAAAAGGAAGGACACCCACACCGTCGACACCAGTCCCACCACCGTCGACCCTCAGCTGCTGAAAGGGGGAAGCCAAAAAAAAAAAAATTAGTGGGGAATTATTCCCCTAAATCAAACAAAATTACTTTTTTTTCTCCAATGATATAAATCATCCAAAGTTGACTATGAAAAGCAATGAAATTATGAATAGACAGAATCAAATTTATAAAGATAATAAAATGAGGAAATGAAAACTACACTTCTGATAACAATTCACTAAAGATCAACTTGTAACCAAACAAACAAACAGTTAAGTGGCAAACAAAACCAAAAAGAAAACAACACACAAAAATACAAATTAGCTAAATAAATCCTTTTGTCCCACAGTCAGCGATATCTAAAACAGTTCAAAGTAGGCTGTACTCAACACCTTGCAAACACTGCTCATCAACAGCTGTGCCAACAGCTGATGAGATTGGATAACTGGAGATGCAGCCAAAGCTGTCTGTTAACATTAGTCTCACTCACCAGACCTTTCTCAAGAAAAGAAAGGTCTGGCTGGGCCGACTCTCACTTTGAGATTGGAGAAAAAAACGCCCCGGCTTCTTGTACTTCTTTCAACCAAGCACAATCGTTCTGGGCGGTGCAACAGCAACGGTGTGCTTGCAAAAATATTGCCGGGGAGAAACAGGTTTCGGTGTAACACGCCCACAAAAATATCACCTACAGGACCATGGCAGAAAAATGGCTACATCCCCGCAAGATCAAACACTGCAAAAGTTAGTAAAGGACGTGTTTAAAATGGTTGAAAACTGCTACACAACCGGAGGTGGTAGGGCGGGACTTCAGCGGGTGGCTCGTTCCGCCCAATGAGAGGCTGATCTCTGCAGCAAACTTCCGCCCACTCAGACTAGTTAACATCAACAGAGCAGAGGCAGTTTTCATGCGTGAGGCGAAAGGAGCAGGCAAAGGATAAATGTTCAGTAAGGCAAAGCAAGCGTGCAGTTTAGGCCAAAGCACGGCTGCAATGGTTCCCAGTAGTGCAAAGCAGCAAGCAGATTCCCATCAAGCCAAGCAGATCTCCGTAAGCGAAGCAGTTTTGGGTCTAGCAAGGCAGTTTTGCGTCTAGCAAAGCAGTTTTGCGTCTGGCAAAGCAGCAGTGATTCTGGGCATCTCTCCCCTAATTACAGCAGTCCCCAGTACCGTCACAAGCGGCATCTAAAATAAAACAGCTGATGTTATGATTAGTGATGTTACGTGCTGTGCTGATGCTTCGAAGCGTGTGTCGAGTAATCCAGGAAGTGTTTCCGCGATGCGCGTATCGAGGCTTGTATCGTTTCAGACGAGTGACGTCATTGATGACGTCTGAAGCCTTGCTGCCCATGCTGAACCACATGACTGGTTCGGGAAGCGGTTCAGATCTTGGTGCAAGGTTTGCACAGAAGTGACACAGAACACGAATATTACCCATTTTGCCATTATTATATTATATGACACTACACCACAATACAATTTTTAGCCAAATGATTGGTTTATACACACAGGATGCATTCACAAAACAATAACAGTTTATTGTAGATGTATTTGATACAGTATAGTCATAATATACTCAAAAAGAAAATACACTATATTGATAAAAAGAAAGTTATGTTATTATTATTATTATTATTATTATTAATAATCATTCCCAACAGCCATTACTGACACAAAATACTGTGTATCAAAGATTACGTGGTTAAGATCACACTCACTGCCTGTTTTACACACTTTGGCCAGCAGGTGGTTTCGTGTGCACATGAAGCCTCGAGAAATTAACCCTTTTCTGAACCAATTTGCTGGAAAGCTTCAGTGCTTCATGAGGCGTCATCTCACCATCACTAGTTATGATACACTACGTTTAATGTGCAAAGCTAACAGGGAAATGGAAATAAACAACGGACCAACCAGAAAAGCGGTGAATGAGCGCTCAGCTTAAATGAGCAAGGGGACCCAGAGAGGAGGACCGGAATCTACAGGAGGCATAAACGGCTAATAAATAACAGAACGAAATGGAAACTGACAAACTACAGCCAAATCCAGGATGACAAACATACCTGCAGCGAGTGCAGCACAGGTGCGAGACAGAGGCGAGGCGACCAGGAAGTGAGGCGCCGTCAGCGTCAAAGAGCAAAGGGCATCAAGATAATAAACCCCCTCCCTGCGTTCCAAATCGCATACTTCTACTATATATTTTTAGTATGTACTGCAGCTGCCCTTAAAAAGTATGTAGTGTAGACTGCAGTATGCATGCAGTATGCATGCTACTGGGACACACTACATCCGCCATCACATCGCTCCCTGAACTCCGACCCTCTTGCTCACTTCCGCCGCCGTCCATAGCGCCACATTTGAATATTTTGTGTTGTTGTACTTCGGAGATGCAGTAAATCTCTTTTCATCGAGCTCACCAGAGTCGTGCATACCGTCGGAGGTGCCGGAGAACTCTGTTGCTGTTATGTCGTAATGTATGTTGTTGTTTCTAATAAACTGACGTGTTCACGTAAACAGTTCCAAGCCTATTATTAGTGACCTGTCTATTGAACTAGTCACCAGTAGGCATATTAACCCCCTTCACACACAGCTCTCTGTTGCTGGCAGATATTTGTTGTTAAATATATTTACAGCTATGCAGCAGCTGGCACTATATTCTGTCTGCACGTGAAGCAGCCTTACATTCACATTACTTTTATTTGTAGTGTAACACATTTGCACATTCTTACTACATTACTTAATATGTATTTGACTTTTAGTATTTATATATTTACTAGTCTATACCGCTCATACCTGGCCCATAGTGTATTCATATTTAGTCATATTCATTCATTATTTATACCACACTTACACTACTGCCTATACTGGTAGAATCTTCTATATTGTAGTCATAGTTAAACCCTAACATTGATTATACTATAATCACAATTAAGTTGAATGTTGTAACCGTGTTCTTGCAAAACTGTATGATATGTGACAGTATATAATCAGATCATTGCAGTCCTAATATGTAGTGTCTTAGAATCTCAAATTAAATAAACCATGTATGAAAGGAAGTGTGGGCGTTGGTTGTACCGCAGCTCAGTCAGTGCGACGTAACTTCCGCTGCGCAAAGGATTGTGGGTCAGAATGGCCAAAGAAGCATGCTGACATGCATACTGCGAAATATGACCGGATGTAGTAGAACATCCTGGTACTTTTGGCATACTGCATCTGACATACTATGTATTGGGACACACTAATTCTTTTTCTGGCATACTAAATAGTATGGTAATATGGGTATTGGAACGCAGGGAGCATCTTTATACAGGATTGGCCCGCAGCGATTGGCTAATGAGCCCCAGGTAGTACGAGCATTAACAGCTGGCAGTACGTCACGTCATACTGCCACTTGGAGACTTAGCTGTAACTTCTACAAAAAAAATGACCGGACGCCCATGTTCTTCGTTCAACATTTTACTGAACAACTGCAGCGTTACAGGGAAACATGCTCGACATTCATTGTTTCATATAACGTGTCCGTGGTGTCTGCTAACATCTTCTTCTCTTTTGTTTTCTTCCCTTTTTTCCTACTTGTAACTCTAGTGTAGAACACTACTGCCACCTTGTGGTCTGTATGAGTCACTGTTCATAATCTTTAACTCAAAACACCAAGTTAATGACTTCTTTGTAATATTTTAACCCCTTTTTAACTGTATGTTTTTAACTGAATGAATTACTGCATTAATGAACTATAAATATCACATGCATTACTCTATCAATGAAACAAAGATACAACAGCCACATATAGACCAATATCTAATCTTCCCTTTCTTTCAAAGGTCCTTGAGAAAGTAGTCGCAGACCAGCTGTGTGATTTTCTCCATGATAATAATTTATTTGAGGAATTTCAGTCAGGATTTAGAGTGCATCATAGCAACTAGTTAAAATTACAAATGATCATCTGATTGCTTCAGACAAAGGACTCGTCTCTGTACTTGTTTTATTAGATCTTAGTGCAGCATTTGACACAATTGACCATCAAATTTTGCTACAGACACTGAAACATTTAATTGGCCTAAAAGGTTCTGCACTAAGCTGGTTTAAATCTTATTTATCTGATCGTTTTCAGTTTGTTCATGTTCATGATGAATCATCTATAAATACTAGTTTATTTCTGAGTTCCACAAGGTTCTGTGCTTAGACCACTCCTATTCACTCAATACATGCCACCCTTGGGTAACATCATAAGAAATCACTCTGTAAGTTTCCATTGCTATGCGGATGATACACAATTGTATTTATCGATGAAGCAGGAAGAAACTAATCAGTTAACTAAACTTCAAAATTGCCTTACAGACATAAAAACCTGGATGAGCTCCAATTTCCTGATGTTAAATTCAGACAAAACTGAAGTTATTGTTCTTGGGCCAAACAACTCAGAGACTCTTTATCTGATGACATTGCGCTGGCCTCTAGCACTACCTTATGAAACCTCGGAATAATATTTGATCAAGATTTGTCTTTTAACTCCCATTTAAAACAAACTTCATGGACTGCATTTTTTCATCTGTGTAATATTGCAAAAATTAGGCCCTTCCTGGCCCGAAAAGATGCAGAAAAATTGGTCCACGCTTTTGTTACCTCTAGGCTGGATTACTGTAAGTCCCTATTATCAGGTAGCTCTAATAAGTCTTTAAAAACTCTCGAGCTAATTCAGAACGCAGTGGCACATGTACTGACAGGAACTAAGAGGCGAGAACACATTTCTCCTGTTTTAGCTTCTCTGCACTGGTTCCCTGTAAAATCCAGAAGTGAATTTGAATCTACTCTTAACTTATAAAGTTCTAAATGGTCAGGCTCCGTCATATCTTAGAGAGCTCATAGTGCCATGTTATCCCACCAGAACACTGCGCTCTGAGAATGCAGGGTTACTAGTGGTCCCTAAAGTTACCAAAAGTAGATGAGGAACCAGAGCCTTCAGCTATCAGGCTCCTCTCCTGTGGAATCATCTTCCTGTTGCAGTACGGGAGGCAGACACCGTCTCCACATTTAAGACTAGACCTAAGACTTTCCTTTTTGATAAAGCTTATAGTTAGGGCTGGCTCAGGCTTGCCCTGTACCAGCTCCTAGTTAGGCTGACTTAGGCCTAGTCTGCCAGGGGACCTCCTATAATACACCGGGCACCTTCTCTCCTTCTCTCTCTCTCTCTCTCTCTCTCCTTTGCTGACACTCATGTCCTGTTACTGCATTTCGCAAACTCGACTGTACTGCATGTCACTAACTCGGCTTCTTCCCCATAGCCTTTGTGCTCCACTGTCTCGCTGGTTAACTTATATCGCAGCGGTGCCTGGATAGTGTGACGCGTGTGGTTGTGCTGCTGCCATGGTCCTGCCTGATGCCTACTACTGCTGCTGTTATCATTAGTCATACTTCTACTGTTATTATCAAATCAAATCAAATCAAATCAAATCAAATGCCTTTACTGTCATTGCACAGCTGTACAACGCAAGTCAAGTGCAACTGCCTTGTGGTAAAAAAAAAAAAAGACAAAAAGACAACACACAACTTGACATAATAACAGCAAGAGTTAATTATACACATATGATTATTGTCACATATGTATACTATCAGATATGAATATATACTTTCAACATGTTGTACCACAATAGCTGTAATTAGAATTATAATATTATTACTTTCATTAATGTTGTTGTTAGCTAATGTCATTACTGTATGTCCTGCATCTCTCTCTGTCTCTCTTTCTGTCTCATTGTGTCATACAGATTACTGTTAATTTATCATGTTGATCTGTTCTGTACCAGGGTATCTGCAGGTTTGGTGGTGGAATTTAAGACCGAAAAAACTATAAATATAAGCGATGGTTGGGGGATCCCGCTGTACTATAACTGGTGCTTAATTTGTAAAATTAGAAGTGGGGGAACACTTTTTTAAGCGGCACCAGAGCTGCTTCACTGCGCAACTCCGAATGGAATGGTTGTGACATTTAGTGTTGTCACGGTACCAAAATTGGGACCCACGGTACGATACCAGTGAAAGTATCACGGTTCTGAGTAGTATCACGATACCACAGCAAAAATGAGGCAGATGTGCCTTTTGTCATTTATAAAAAGATAAATCACTTTTCTATAATACATCAATGATATTTCAGTGGAATAAATTACTTATTGACTTATTCATAGAAAAACAGCATCAATAAGTGATTAACATGGGGGGGATTGAAATAAAATAAATAAATAAAATAAAATGAGACAAGTAAAGAACAGTCCCTTCATAAGTAAAGAACAGTCCCTACAGTGCGGTGAAGTTTGTGGGCCGTTAGCTGCCACAGAGAGAAATGTGAACGGCAGTCATGACGCCAACAAAAGAGGGAATTAGGCTATTGGACCTGGGGTCGGATTTCTCTGTCGCCGCCAGTAAGCCGTTATTTTGTACCACAGAGCTGCCGTAGGCTATTTGACCACCGTATTCCTGTCTGTGACCCCTATTCAACCCACAACCTGCATGGTTCGCCTTTCGTTTCTGCTGCTGGTTGAAATCTGGACTCGCACTGCGTGCTGAATGATTTATTTTGCTGGCACAAAACTATTTTCAGTCTCAAATGCGAGTAAAATGCTCACACGTAGTGCTCTGTGGAAAACAAATCACTGCCGACAAGTAAAAAGTCATAAATAATAACTTTCACTGCTCAAAGACACTCACATGCCTGGAAAACAACCACTACAGCAGCATATTGAGTGCCAGGTGGCCAACATGCGCCGTTAAGCCCTTTTCACACAGAGCACGCAAAGCGCAGAACTCCGCCGATGAACCCATTCATTGTCTATGTGCTACCGCCAGTGCGTGCCGTTATTGGACAGCGCATGGACACTCACAGAAAAGTGCCGCGAGAATAAAAAAAAGAAAAGAAAGAAAGTCAGATTAAATATTCCTTCCGCAACAATTTTAAGACCTTTGAGTAATGAATTTAAGACCAATTTAAGACATTTCTAATGAATTTAAGACATTTTCAGGCCTTACTTTTAGATACATGAATTTAAGACTTTTTAAGACTTTTCAAGGATCCCCGGGTACCCTGTGTACAACATCTATTGCACGTCTGTCCATCCTGGAAGAGGGATCCCTCCTCAGTTGCTCTTCCTCAGGTTTGTACCATTTTTTTCTCCTTTGATAAAGCTTATAGTTGAGGCCGGCTCAGGCTTGCCTTGTACCTAGTTAGGCTAACTTAGGCCAAGTCTGCCGGGGGACCTCCTTCTTTCCTTCTCTCTCTCTCTCCCTCTCCCTTTTGCTAACACTCATGTCTTGTTACCGCATCTTCCTAAATCGGCCATACTGCGTGTCCCTAACTTGGCTTCTTCTCCGGAGCCTTTGTGCTCCACTGTCTCGCAGGTTAACTTATATATCGCAGCGGTGCCTGGATAGTGTGATGTATGTGGTTGTGCTGCTGATGTGGTCCTGCCAGATCCACTCATTACTAAGAATGTATGTCATATAAAAACGAACGGAATAGTCAAAGTTGTCACAGTGAAATTTAAGGTATGCTGATGGATTAATTCAATCGATCAATCAATCAATCAATCAATCAATTTTATTTATAAAGCCCAATATCACAAATCACAATTTGCCTCACAGGGCTTTACAGCATACGACATCCCTCTGTCCTTAGGACCCTCGCAGCGGATAAGGACCCCTTTAATGGGGAAAAAAATCGTAGAAACCTGAGGAAGAGCAACTGAGGAAGGATCCCTCTTCCAGGATGGACAGATGTGCAATAGATGTTGTACAGAACAGATCAACATGATAAATTAACAGTAATCCGTATGACACAATAAGACAGAAAGAGAGACAGAGAGAAATGCAGGACAGACGGTAATGACAGTAGCTTACAACAACATTAATTAAAGTAATATTATTATAATTCTAATTACGGCTATTGTGGTACAATATGCTGAAAGTATATATTAATATCTGATAGTATACATATGTGACAATAATCATATGTGTGTATTTAACTCTTTCTGTTATTTATGTCAAGTTGCGTGTTGTGTTTTGTCTTTTTGTCTGTTTTTTACCACAAGGGAGTTGCACTTGACTTTCATTGTACAGCTGTGCAATGACAATAAAGGCATTTGATTTGATTTGATTTGATTTGATTGATAATAACAGTAGAAGTATGACTAATGATAACAGCAGCAGTAGTAGGCATCAGGCAGGACCACGGCAGCAGCACAACCACACGCATCACACTATCCAGGCACCGCTGCGATATAAGTTAACCTGCGAGACAGTGGAGCACAAAGACTCCAGAGAAGAAGCCGAGTTATTGACATGCAGTACAGCCGAGTTCACGAGATGCAGTAACAGGACATGAGTGTTAGCAAAGGAGAGAGAGAGAGAGAGAGAGAGAGAGAGAGAGAGAAGGAGAGAAGGTGCCCGGTGTATTATAGGCAGACTAGGCCTAAGTCAGCCTAACTAGGAGCTGGTACAGGGCAAGCCTGAGCCAGCCCTAACTATAAGCTTTATCAAAAAGGAAAGTCTTAGATCTAGTCTTAAATGTGGAGACGGTGTCTGCCTCCGGGTCCGCAACAGGAAGATGATTCCACAGGAGAGGAGCCTGATAGCTGAAGGCTCTGGTTCCTCATCTACTTTTGGAGACTTTTGGGACCACGAGTAACTCTGCATTCTCAGAGCACAGTGTTCTGGTGGGATAATATGGCACTATGAGCTCTCTAAGATATGACGGAGCATGACCATTCAGAGCTTTGTAAGTTATTATCAAGTTAACCAGCTCAGTGGCCTAGTGGTAGAGTGTCTGCCCTGAGACTAGGAGGTCATACCAAAGTCTATAAAAATGGGACCCATTGCCTACCTGCTTGGCATTCAGCATCAGGAGTTGGAATTGGGGGGTTAGATCACCACATGATTCCGCTCACCGCTCCCTCAGGGGATGGGTCAAATGCAAAGAACAAATTTCACACACTCAGGTGTGTGACAATCAGTGGGACTTTAACTTTATCAGTAGGATTTTAAATTCAATTCCGGATTTTACAGGGAGCCAGTGTAGAGAAGCTAAAACAGGAGAAATATGATCTTGTTTCTTAGTACACGTGCCGCTGCGTTCTGAATTAACTTGGGAGTTTTTAAAGACTTATTAGAGCTACCTGATTATAGGGAGTTACAGTAATCCAGCCTCGAGGTAACAAAAGCGTGGACCAATTTTTCTGCATCTTTTCAGGTCAGGATAGGCCTAATTGTCGCGATATTACGCAGATGAAAAAAAAAACTCGCACTAATAACTATGATCTATTTCTTTCCATAACACTAAGAATATTGATTTATTAGCTCTTTCCAGTGGAATTGATAACTTTCCCAGCAGAAGTAACTTATCCACCTTGTTGGATTTATGTCAATAACTAAGTACTTTAAGTGTGCACTGCGCAGCTGTTTTATCTAGGACATTAGAAGTTTCGGATCGGGACTCAGTATCAGCAGGTACTCAGTATTAAATGACTCAGATCAGGATCAAACTGGGACAGCAGCACGTATAACATATATACTATCATATACTACTATTATTACTATTCATATGTCTATCTTTATTTTTACAGTTGTTAGTATTGTTGTAAATAATAATAATAATAGGCTAATAATAATATTCAATTCAATTCAATTTTATTTATAAAGCCCAATATCACAAATCACAATTTGCCTCACAGGGCTTTACAGCATACGACATCCCTCTGTCCTTATGACCCTCACAGCGGATAAGGAAAAACTCCCCCAAAAAAAAACCTTTAACGGGGAAAAAAAAACGGTAGAAACCTCAGGAAGAGCAACTGAGGAGGGATCCCTCTTCCAGGACGGACAGACGTGCAATAGATGTCGTACAGAACAGATCAGCATAACAAATTAACAGTAATCCATATGACACAGAGAGACAGAGAGAGAGAGAGAGAGAGAGAGAGAGAGATGCAGGTAATGACAGTAGCTTACAACAACATTATTGAAAGTAATAATATTATAGTTATAGTTCTGGCTACTGCGGTACAATATGTTGAAAGTATGTATTAATATCTGGCAGTATACAAGTGTGACAATAGTCATATGTGTATAATAACAGTAGAAGTATGACTAATGACTAATGATGGCAGCAGCAGCAGGAGGCATCTGGCAGGACCACGACAGCAGCACAACCACACACGTCACGCTGTCCAGGCACTGCTGCGATATGAGTTAATCTGAGAGACAGTGGAGCACAAAGGCTCCGGAGAAGAAGCCGAGTTAGTGACATCCAGAATGGCCGAGTTAGCAAGATGCAGTAATAGAATATGAGAGAGAGAGAGAGAGAGAAGGAGAGAAGGTGCCCGGCGTATTATAGGCAGACTAGGCCTAAGTCAGCCTAACTCAGGGCTGGTACAGGACAAGCCTGAGCCAGCCCTAACTATAAGCTTTATCAAAGAGGAAAGTCTTAAGTCTAGTCTTAAATGTGGAGACGGTGTCTGCCTCCCGGACCGTAACAGGAAGATGATTCCACAGGAGAGGAGCCTGATAGCTAAAGGCTCTGGCTCCTGAGCTACTTTTGGAGACTTTAGGGACCACGAGTAACCCTGCGTTCTCAGAGCGCAGTGTTCTGGTGGGATAATATGGCACTATGAGCTCTCTAAGATATGACGGAGCTTGACCATTTAGAGCTTTATAAGTTAACAGTAGGATTTTAAATTCAATTCTGGATTTTACAGGGAGCCAGTGCAGAGAAGCTAAAACAGGAGAGATATGATCGCGTTTCTTAGTTCCTGTTAGTACACGTGCTGCTGCATTCTGAATTAGCTGGAGAGTTTTTAAGGACTTACTAGAGCTACCTGATAATAGAGAGTTACAGTAATCCAGCCTAGAGGTAACAAAAGCGTGGACCAATTTTTCTGCATCTTTTCGGGTCAGGATAGGCCTAATTTTCGCAATATTACGCAGATGAAAAAATATAGTCCGTGAGGTTTGTTTTAAATGAGAATTAAAAGACAAATCTTGATCAACTATTACTAATATTAGTGCTAGAGACCAGAGCAATGCCATCTAGAGAAACTATGTCATCAGATAAAGAGTCTCTGAGTTGTTTGGGGCCAAGAACAATAACTTCAGTTTTGTCTGAATTTAATATCAGGAAATTGGTGCTCATCCAGGTTTTTATGTCTTTAAGGCAGTTATGGAGTTTAGTTAATTGATTACTTTCTTCTGGCTTCATCGATAAATACAACTGTGTATCATCTGCATAACAATGGAAATTTATAGAGTGATTTCTAATGATGTTACCTAAAGGAAGCATATATAGAGTAAATAGGATTGGTCCGAGCACAGAACCTTGCGGAACTCCAAAACAAACTTTGGTACGTAAGGACGATTTATTATGAACGTGAACAAACTGAAAACGATCAGATAAATAAGATTTAAACCAGCTCAGTGCAGAACCTTTTAGGCCAATTAAGTGATCCAGTCTCTGCAGTAGAATTTGATGGTCAATTGTGTCAAATGCCGCACTAAGATCTAATAAAACAAGTACAGAGACAAGTCCTTTGTCTGAAGCAATCAGAAGGTCATTTGTAATTTTAACTAGTGCTGTCTCAGTGCTATGATGCACTCTAAATCCTGACTGAAATTCCTCAAATAGATTATTATCATGGACAAAATCACACAGCTGGTCTGCGACTACTTTCTCAAGGATCTTTGACATAAAGGGAAGATTAGATATTGGTCTATAGTTGGCACCTCTGGATCCAGGGTGGGCTTTTTTAGTAGAGGTTTAATTACAGCTACCTTAAAAGACTGTGGTACATAGCCTGTTAATAAGGATAGATTGATCATATCTAATATATGAGTGTTAACTAAAGGAAAGACCTCCTTAAGTAGCCTAGTTGGGATGGGGTCTAAGAGACACGTTGATGATTTAGATGAAGAAATCAATGCGGTCAATTCTTGAAGAGAAATTGGGGAGAAGCAATCTAAATATATATTAGGTTTTACAGCTGTGTTTGAGGTTAGATAGGTACTATCTGAGGACAGGAGGTCATGAATTTTGCCTCTAATAGTTAGAATTTTGTCATTAAAAAAGCTCATAAAATCATTACTGCTAAGGGCTAAAGGAATACAAGGCTCAATAGAGCTCTGACTCTCAGTCAGCCTGGCTACAGAGCTGAAAAGAAACCTGGGGTTGTTCTTATTGTCTTCTATTAATGCTGAGTAATAGTTTGCTCTGGCATTGCGGAGGCACCTCTTATAAGTTTTGAGACTGTCTGTCCAGATTAAACGAGATTCTTCCAGTTTGGTTAATCGCCAATTCCTTTCAAATTTTCGCGATATTTGTTTTAACTTACGGGTTTGAGAGTTATACCAAGGAGCGAACTTTCTTTGCTTTTTTAACTTCTTTTTAAGAGGAGCTACAGAGTCAAGTGTTGTTCGCAGCGAGCCTACAGCGCTATCGACAAAATGATCAAAGTCGGTACAGGAAACCTCTGTTACTGAGGTACTTGGTATTGAATTCAATGATGGAGTAATCTTTTCCTTAAATTTTGCGACAGCACTATCTGATAAACATCTAGTATAGTAACTGTTGCTAAGTGGCATGTAATTGAGTAAAAAGAAATCAAAAGTAATCAGATAATGATCCGATAGCGAGGGATTCTGTGGAAAGACTTTTAGATTATCAATTTCAATTCCATACGTCAGAACTAGATCGAGGGTATGGTTAAAACAGTGAGTGGGTTCATGTACACCCTGACTGAAGCCAATTGAGTCTAATAATGAGATAAACGCGGTAGCCAGGGAGTCATTATCAACGTCGACATGAATGTTAAAATCGCCTACAATAATAACTTTATCTGATTTAAGAACTAAACTGGATAAAAACTCTGAGAATTCAGATACAAATTCAGAATACGGGCCAGGAGCACGGTACACTATAACAAATAAAAGTGGCTGCGAGGTTTTCCAGGTCGGATGTAAAAGACTAAGAACGAGGCTTTCAAATGAATTATAATCTAGTTTAGGTTGAGGGCTGATTAACAGGCTAGAGTTAAAAATGGCTGCAACTCCCCCTCCTCGGCCGCTGCCTCGAGGAATGTGGGTATTATTATGACTGGGAGGAGTGGACTCATTTAGACTAACATATTCATCTGGACACAGCCAGGTTTCAGTGAGACTGAGTAAATCAATATGATTATCTGATATTAATTCGTTTACTAACATTGCTTTAGACGATAGAGACCTGATATTTAACAGTCCGCATTTAATTCTCCTGTTTTGTCTTTCTGTCACAGAAGAGGTTTTAATTTTTATGAGGTTGTTATGCACAACTCCTCTTTGTTTAATTTTAGATTTAAATAATTTAGGTGGTCGGGGGACAGACACCGTTTGTATAAAACTATGAAAACTATGGCTGGGTAACTGAACTAGAAGCTCAGAGAGGCGTATAGGACTGCGACTCTGAGTCCTGGTCTCAACTCTGGGTTGTCAGGGATTTAAATTACTAATAAAGTTTGCCAGGTTCCTAGAAATGAGAGCAGCTCCATCCAAAGTGGGATGAATGCCGCCTCCTAATAAGACCAGGTTTTCCCCAGAAAGTTTGCCAATTATTAATGAAACCCACATCGTTTGCTGGACACAACCTGGACAGCCAGCGATTAAATGATGACATGCGGCTAAACATGTCATCACTGGTCAGATTTGGGAGGGGTCCAGAGAAAACTACGGAGTCCGACATCGTTTTTGCATATTCACACACCGAGGCAATATTAATTTTAGTGACCTCCGATTGGTGTAACCGGGTGTCATTGACGCCGACGTGAATAACAATCTTACTGAATCTACGTTTAGCTTTAGCCAGCAGTTTTAAATTAGATTCAATGTCGCCCGCTCTGGCCCCAGGGATACATTTGACTATGGTCGCTGGTGTTGCTAACTTCACGTTTCTCAGAATAGAGCTGCCAATAGCCAGAGTTTTATCCTCAGCGGGTGTGTCGCTGAGTGGGGGTTGGAAACGTGAACAGGCTGGTGGTGAGCCGTGGGCTTCAGCTTGAGCTGTGCTTCTGGCGAATCAGAACCCAACCTCCCGGCTGAACGGGAGTTACCGGAGGACAGTTAGCAGAGGCTAAGGCTATGCTGGCTCCGCACCGGCTACAGGGGGCTGGCTAACTACCGCAGCTACTGAATGGTTTTCCATGGTGTGGAGCCGCGCTTCTAATTCACTAAGCCTCGCCTCCAACGCAGCAAATAAGCTACACTTGTTACAATTACCACTGTCGCTAAAGGAGGCAGAGGCATAACTGAACATTTGGCACACCGAGCAAGAAAGAGCAGAGGGAGAAGCCATCGCTAACTTTAAAGCTAATGTAGCTACCAAGGCTAGTAACGTGCAAACAACAGCTAAGAGATTAGCGAGAAAGTCGTAGAAAGGAGAGCTATAAGTGCTTAAACAGAACTAGTGTGGGTTAAGACTTGAAGTAGACGTTAAAGCAACGTTAAAGCAACTGAAGTGAGAAAACAGGCTACTAGAATTCACCAGAGCAGTACAGAGACGCTGTCACAGAAACACCGGAAATGACACAACTCGCTTACCGCAATACGTCAGCACGTCAGGCACAAAGTATCGAAGTACGATAATATCATTATCATTGTTATGTATTTTATGTGTCACTTGTAAAAGTAAATTACTGAAGATGAAAATAAAAAACTTGAGATTACCAATATTTATGTCATATTTCGTGTAATGGCAACTGTCCATCCTGCAGAGGTAGACTTACCATATGTATCTCAGGGTGTGTGGATGGACTGGACTCTTCTCTTAACTGGAATCTGGGGGATAAAAATAGTCTTCTTTTGTTTTACTAATAGATTCGTTCAATTAATGATGCGATGAAAAGTGGCTTATCTAACAATATAACAGATATGAAATTCTACATTTTTGGAAGACGTCACAACAGCTGAAATTCTAAGTAATTTACACTTGATGTTGCCTATTCAGAGTTTGGAGCCTGCATGTCCCAGAGGCAATTATTTATTTATTTATTTATTTATTTATTTATTTATTTGAAATTTTATTGACAATAAACAGCCAGTGTACAATAAGCAGACATTAACGTGCAGCACAAAAACAGAATCACAGTGAAAGACACAACAAACAAACAAACAAACAGGCAAACAAAAAACAACAGAAGACAAGCAGTACACCATACAATATCACAAAAACAACAACAATTAAAGCTGCAAGCAGCGTTGGGAGGGACCTCGGCCCCCCGCCGTCGTCCCCCAGCTCAAGTTGCAGACCTAAGCCATGTGACCTAATGAAACTTTGACATGTGCGATGATCAAACAACACACACACACAAACACACACAGGCCTGTGTCTGTCAGAGTGAAGCCATTGTTATGCTAATTAATGACCACGTACTTAGGTGACAGCACAGGCACTTCAAGTTCAGTTTGACTAATGACTAATGATAACAGAATCAGCAGGATGCATTTGACACCACAGCAGCAACACAACCACACACACCACACTATCCAGGCACCGCTGTGATAGAAGTTAACCTGCAAGACAGTGGAACACAAAGGCTCTGGAGAAGAGGCCGAGTTACTGATATGCAGTACGGCAGTTAGTGACGAGCAGAGAGGGAGAGAAGGGAGAGAGAGGAGAGAGGGGGGAGAAAGAGAGACAGAGAGAGAGAGAGGGAGTGGAGTGTTTGTGTCTGTGTGTGAGTGTTATTGTGTCGCTAAAATTTGCAAATTATGAGCTGCAGGTTGCTCTAAGGTTACATTATTTTTTTTCTCCATGTCTCTCTCTCTCTCTCTCTCTCTCTGTCTCTCTCTCTCTGTCTATCTCTCTCTCCCTGTCTTTCTCTCTCATACACCCACAATGATTATTTGGTATGTATACTACTGACATGCAGTACGGCAGAATTAGTGACATGCAGAGAGGGAGAGAAGGGAGAGCCGGGAGAGGGGGAGAAAGAGAGACAGAGAGAGAGAGGGGGGAGAGGGAGTGGAGTGTTTGTGTGTGTGTGTGAGTGTTATTGTGTCGCTAAAATTTGCAAATTATGAGCTGCAGGTTGCTCTAAGGTTACATTATTTTTTTTCTCCATGTCTCTCTCTCTCTCTCTCTCTCTCTACATATATATATATATATATATATATATATATATATATAATATCTCCCTGTCTTTCTCTCTCATACATACACCCACAATGAATATTTGGTATGTATACTCTGACTAGGAGTTAAAAATCAAAAAAAAAAAATTAATATTTTTATGGTTGTTTTTCAACAAAGACAAAAAAAAGTCCTGAAGGGGAACAGTGTCTATTTTTATTGAAAAATAGAAACTGCCCCCAAAAATGATAATGCATCAAAATTGGTGTTGTTAATCTTATCTTGAATCTTGAATTAATCTTAATTCATGTTTTTTTCATTAAAGTAACAGTGACTTCATGTAAATAAAATGGCAAATATATTGTGAAAATCCTCAAAAGGAATGAATATTAGATATGCATAATCTGAGAACAAGTTGCTTAAAAGATTTAAGCAAAAAAATGTAGAGAAATATGTTAATATTTAATATTTTTCTGTTGTTCACACCGTTCCGAAGGGGACAGGTGTGATTTTTTATAAGGGGGCCCGCAGGGTTAAAAATGCAAGGTTCTTATGAAGGTGGTGTGAGCTTATAATTTGAAACTTGTAGACACAAGCCATGTGACCTAATGAAACTTTGACATGTGTGATGATCAAACAACACATCCATATTCATTTGAAATCATGTGACCTAGTGAAAGCTTGAGTGATGTGTACTGGCTGCTTTGAGGATCTAAGTGCAGCAAACAGACACAAATATATACTAAGACCTACAAATGTTGAATTAAAATCTGATTGTATACATATGTGACACTAATAATATGTGTATAATAACACTAGAAGTATGACACACACAGACAGACAGACATAGAGGGCCGAGTTCTCAACATGCAGAGAGAGAGAGAGAGAGAGAGAGAGAGAGAGAGAGAGAGAGAGAGAGAGGGGGGATAGGGAGTGGAGTGTGTGTGTGTGTGTGTGTGTGTGTGTGTGTGTGTGTGTCTCTGTGTGTGTCCGTGTCTGTCTGTGTGTGCCATACTTCTCCTGTTATTACACACATATGATTATTGTCACATATGTATACTATCAGATATTAATATATACTTCCCACATGTTGTACCACAATAGCCAGGATCATAAGTCAAACTCAATTTTAAAAACTGTAAAGGGTTCTTATGAAGGTGGTGTGAGCGTATATTTTGAAAGTTATAGACATAAGCCATGTGACCTAATGAAACTTTGACATGTGTGATGATCAAATCAAACCTCTGTCGTTTTTATATTTATTTGTTTTAATAACACTGTGCACAAGGACCAGACTGTCAGTCTGTCAGATCAGCTCTGAAATGTTTAATGCTCATAATATGTAGGTCTTATTGTTTACATTTTAAAAATCTTTATGACGCTTCAAAGACATACTATCAATGACTAATAATCTCTATCAATGATGTTATTAGTCACACTGATGGAACATAATTCCTATAGCCTAATATTGCAAATTATTTGTTAATATTTCTGAGTGAGCAATGGTGCAACATTGCAGAGTCTTTAAATTTACTACATCTGTAACTGAAATACTGTCACTGAATGCTGTTGAGTCAAGAAACAAATATCGATCAATCAATCAATCAATATCACAAATCACAATTTGCCTCACAGGGCTTTACAGCATACAACATCCCTCTATCCTGAGGACCCCATGAGACAGAAGGGGAGACAGAGAGAGATGCAGGAGAGATGATCATGACAGTAGCTTACAACAACATTAATGAAAGCAATAGTATTAAAATTATAATTCTAGCAATTGTGGTACAATATGTTGAATTAATATCTGATAGTATACATATGTGACAATAATCATATGTGTATAATAACAGTAGAAGTATAACACACACAGACATAGACGGCCGAGTTAGACATGCAGAAAGGGAGAGAAGGGAGAAAGAGGACAGAGGGGGGAGAGAGAGAGAGAGAGAGAGAGAGAGAGAGAGAGAGAGAGAGAGACAGAGAAAGAGAGGGGGGGGGCAGGGAGTGGAGTGTGTGTACAATATGTTGAATTAATATCTGATTGTATACATATGTGACACTAATCATATGTGTATAATAAAAGGGAGTGGAGTGTGTGTGTGGGTGTCTGTCTGTCTGTGTGTCTCTGTGTGTCCGTGTCTGTCTGTGTGTGCCATAATTCTACTGTTATTATACACATATGATTATTGTCACATATGTATGACAAAGTTTTAGGAATGAGTTTGGTAAATGTTATACTGTCATGTCTGTGTGACCACACACACTTCACTCTGACAGTGTGTCAGAGTGAAGCCTTTGTTATGCTAATTGATGAGAGCTGCATCTCACACACAAAGCAGAATGGCTTGAAACTTTCTCAAACAAATCCTTCCAGATTCCAAACCGTGGGTCCCATCTTCAATCTGAAAGCATCACCAGATAGATAAATTTGTTCTGAACGCAAACATATAAAGCTTGTATGTCTATGGACTGAAAAATGTCACCTTAATCACAAGTTTACAATGTGTTGGCCCTCATCTTTTCTTCCAGAGATCATCATGAGGAGTTGTGTCCTGCACCTTCTAACGCTTCTTAAATCCAAACTGTTCAAGTTATGACAAAGTCCTTCACAAGTAATGTTCAGCAGGGGTAGAGCTGTAATTTGTGCAAGTTTGAAGCAGTTATGATAAACGGTGTAGGAGCAAATAATTTTTGTTCGACAGAATTTGTGAAAAACGTCACCTTACATTCAAATAACATCACACACACAAACACACACACAGGCTTGTGTCTGTCAGAGTGAAGCCATTGTTATGCTAATTAATGACCATGTCATTAGGTGACTTCAAGCTCAGTTTGACTAATAAGTAATGATAACAAAATCAGCATGAGGCATTTCACACTACAGCAGCAACACAACCTCACATGTCACCAGCCAGGCACCGCTGTGATAGAAGTTAACCTGCTGCACATTTCTTTGTTACTCAGGACTGTCTTAAGTTACTGAATTTTTGCAGATCAGTCATTTCTTTGAGCATCACTTTTGTCTTAACGTTCAAATATTACACTGCACAAATTCATCCTCAGCTCAAATCAAACCTCTGTCGTTTTTATATTTATTTGATTTAATAACACTGTGCACAAGGATCAGACTGGCAATCTGTCATAGCAGCTCCCAAATGTTTATTGCACATAATGTAGCTTACAACAACATTAATAAAAGTAATAATATTATAATTATAATTCTGGCAACTATAGTACAATATGTTGAATTAATATCTGATTGTATACATATGTGACACTAATCATATGTGTATAATAACAGTAGAAGTATGAGAAACACAGACAGACAGACATAGACGGCCGAGTTCTCAACATGCAGAGAGGGAGAGACGAGAGAAAGAGGACAGAGGCGGGAGAGAGAGAGAGAGAGAGAGAGAGAGAGAGAGAGAGAGAGAGAGAGAGAGAGAGAGTGTGGGGGGCTCGCGAGGGGTGGTGTGTGTGTGTGTGTGTGTGTGTGTGTGTGTGTGTGTGTGTCCGTTTCTGTCTGTGTGTGCCATACTTCTCCTGTTATTACACACATATGATTATTGTCACATATGTATACCATCAGATATTAATATATACTTCCCACATGTTGTACCACAATAGCCAGAATCATAAGTCAAACTCAATTTTAAAAACTGTAAAGGGTTCTTATGAAGGTGGTGTGAGCGTATATTTTGCAATTTGTAGACATAAGCCATGTGACCTAATGAAACTTTGACAGTTTGTGATAGAAGTTAACCTGCAAGACAGTGGAGCACAAAGGCTCTGAAGAAGAGGCCGAGTTACTGACATGCAGTAACAGGACACGAGAGAGAGAGAGAGAGAGAGAGAGAGAGAGAGAGAGAGATGGGGGGACAGGGAGGGAGAGAGAGAGAGTTTGCTGACATATTGACATATCTCACATGTTCACATACTTCCTGTTTGTGGCAGACAAAGTTACAGATTGCACGAAGTATACATAATGTTGTATGCATCAAAAACACAGCATTTAATTTTTCTGTCAATTACATCAAAAGAAAGGTGTTTGATGAGACTACTGTGTTGTTGAATGTAACATTTCCTCAAAGATGTATATTCTTTCCTGATGTTTGTAACACTGTTACTGACTTGTACTTGAAATGAGGTGATTTACTGCAACCCTCCAGGTCAGTCTCTTGGGTTCAGAGACATAAAATTGATAAAATACATGGAAATACTTTTAAGGTCATTTTTAAAGTAATTTAAAACCTCATGTGTGTGTGACCACACACATACACACTTCACTCTGACACACAGACTGTCAGAGTGAAGCCTTTGTTATGCTAATTAAGGACTGCATGCAGCTCAGACACAGAGCAGAATGGCTTGAAACTTTCTCAAACAAATGCTTCCAGATGCCAAACCGTGGGTCCCATCTTCAATCTGAAAACATCACCAGATAGATAAATTTGTTCTGAACGCAAACATATAAAGCTTGTATGTCTATGGACTGAAAAATGTCACCTTAATCACAGGTTTACAGTGTGTTGGGAGGGAGAGAAGGGAGAAAGAGGACAGAGGGGGGAGAGAGAGAGAGAGAGAGAGAGAGAGAGAGAGAGAGAGAGAGAGAGAGAGAGAGTGTCTGTCTGTGTCTGTCTGTGTGTGCCATACTTCTACTGCTATTGTAGACATATGATTATTGTCATATGTATACCATCAGATATTAATATATACTTCCCACATGTTGTACCACAATAGCCAGAATCATAAGTCAAACTCAGTTTTAAAAACTGTAAAGGGTTCTTATGAAGGTGGTGTGAGCATATATTTTGCAATTTGTAGACATAAGCCATGTGACCTAATGAAACGTTGACATGTGTGATGATCAAATCAAACCTCTGTCGTTTTTATATTTATTTGTTTTAATAACACTGTGCACAAGGACCAGACTGTCAGTCAGTCAGATCAGCTCTGAAATGTTTAATGCTCATAATATGTAGGTTTTATTGTTTACATTTTAAAAATCTTTATGACGCTTAAAAGACGTACTATCAATGACTAATAATCTCTATCAATGATGTTATTAGTCACACTGATGGAACATAATTCCTATAGCCTAATATTGCAAATTATTTGTTAATATTTCTGAGTGAGCAATGGTGCAACATTGCAGAGTCTTTAAATTTACTACATCTGTAACTGAAATACTGTCACTGAATGCTGTTGAGTCAAGAAACAAATATCGATCAATCAATCAATCAATATCACAAATTACAATTTGCCTCACAGGGCTTTACAGCATACAACATCCGTCTGTCCTCAGGACCCCATGAGACAGAAGGGGAGACAGAGAGAGATGCAGGAGAGATGATCATGACAGTAGCTTACAACAACATTAATGAAAGGAATAATATTAAAATTATAATTCTAGCAATTGTGGTACAATATGTTGAATTAATATCTGATAGTATACATATGTGACAATAATCATATGTGTATAATAACAGTAGAAGTATAACACACACAGACATAGACGAGTTATACATGCAGAAAGGGAGAAAAGGGAGAAAGAGGACAGAGGGGAGAGAGAGAGACAGAGAAAGAGAGAGGGGGTGCAGGGAGTGGAGTGTGTACAATATGTTGAATTAATATCTGATTGTATACATATGTGACACTAATCATATGTGTATAATAAAAGGGAGTGGAGTGTGTGTGTGGGTGTCTGTCTGTCTGTGTGTCTCTGTGTGTCCGTGTCTGTCTGTGTGTGCCATAATTCTACTGTTATTATACACATATGATTATTGTCACATAAGTATGACAAAGTTTTAGGAATGAGTTTGGTAAATGTTATACTGTCATGTCTGTGTGACCACACACACTTCACTCTGACAGTGTGTCAGAGTGAAGCCTTTGTTATGCTAATTAAGGACTGCATGCAGCTCAGACACAGAGCAGAATGGCTTGAAACTTTCTCAAACAAATCCTTCCAGATTCCAAACCGTGGGTCCCATCTTCAATCTGAAAACATCACCAGATAGATAAATTCGTTCTGAACGCAAACATATAAAGCTTGTATGTCTATGGACTGAAAAATGTCACCTTAATCACAAGTTTACAGTGTGTTGGCCCTCATCTTTTCTTCCAGAGATCATCATGAGGAGTTGTGTCCTGCACCTTCTAACGCTTCTAAAATCAAAACTGTTCAAGTTATGACAAAGTCCTTCACAAGTAATGTTCAGCAAGGGTAGAGCTGTAATTTGTGCAAGTTTGAAGCAGTTATGATAAACGGTGTAGGAGCAAATAATTTTTGATCGACAGAATTTGTGAAAAACGCCATCTTACATTCAAAGACCGACAGCTCACTTCCTGTTGGAGTTAGGTCAGGGGTTGCAGCGCGACATTTGTAGGTCTTGATGAGACGAACGAGACAGTTTTGGTTTGGTCTTTCTAAGTGGTTCCTACCCGTCGCACCGGGCATTTTAGTGTGTCTAGGTGGCACAACAAATCCTCAGGAGGTTTTGGAGCACATCACCTGAAACGCGCCATAACATCCAAACCATTCTAGTAATGGAAAAGTTACGCACAATAATTGATAAGGACACGTTGAACAATAATCTCTGCGAGTTTGAAGCCGATACGATAAACGGTGTAGGAGGAGATGTTTTTTAAAGGAATTTCTTTTTTTGAGGAAAAATCTTACTTTGAAAGGAAATAGCTCACTTCCTGTTGGATTTAGGTCATAGGTGCGAGTGCGTGATTTGTAGGTCTTGATGAGACGAACACGGCTGTTTTGGTTTGATCTTCCTACGACGTTCCTACTGGCTGCAGCGGCCATTTTAGTGGTCTAGACAGATAGGTGGCACTACAGAGCCCATTTTGGCACTTTTCAGATTAATTTTTTCATTTTAAAAAATTTTTCGCCAGTCCGGACATGCGTGCCAATTTTGGTGAGTTTTGGAGCATGTTCAGGGGGTCAAATTCCAGTTTAAAGTCGCGGCGGATGAAAGAAAGAAACAATAATAATAATAATAATAAACGCTACAAGAACAAGAGGGTCCTCGCCCTTCAGCCGAGGTCCCTAATAATAATAATAATAATAATAAACGCTACAAGAACAAGAGGGTCCTCGCCCTTCAGCCGAGGTCCCTAATAAACGCTACAAGAACAAGAGGGTCCTCGCCCTTCAGCCGAGGTCCCTAATAATAATAATAATAATAATAATAATAAACACTACAAGAACAAGAGGGTCCTCGCCCTTTCAGGCCGAGGTCCCTAATAATAATACAATCACAAACACTAGACGC
The DNA here is from genome assembly GCF_011397635.1 of Epinephelus fuscoguttatus. Lineage (NCBI taxonomy): Eukaryota > Metazoa > Chordata > Actinopteri > Perciformes > Serranidae > Epinephelus > Epinephelus fuscoguttatus. The sequence goes on along the minus strand of NC_064769.1, from coordinate 3,114,309 downwards.
ACAAGACAACAGAGGGGGTGGCCTAGTTCTGTGAATCTGAGACTCTACCGCTGAGCCCCACCTCAACAGAGCCAGTGCCAACAGGGTACAGAGCAGACGACTATATATATATATATATATATATATATATATATATATATGCATATATACACACACATATACGTGCAGACACATGCACATACATTCACATACACATGCATATACATATACACACATACATACACACAAACATATTTTTTTTGTACTTTTTGTACAAATTGCAGATACGGCATCCAGATACTCACGCCGGGTCGCCTCCAACGCGCCCCAACAGTGAAGCGTCTGGGTCAAATAGGTCCCACCCTGCCACCAAACCCTGCAGGGCGAGCTTCAGCAACCAGGCACAAGCAGCTAGGCACCCGTGCTACCTTTATTTGGATGGGGATTTTATTTTATTTTATTTTTTTCAATTTAATTATTTATTTATTTTTACTATTTTTATACTTCTGCCAAGAGTGACAAAATCTGTCTCAAAGGGTTCAAATGTTCACTCTCCAGATCTTGTAAAACTGATGCAGCCTGTTCCATCGATGCCAAGTCTAAGAAATCCTTTATCCAGTTATCAATACTGAAACAATTTGGTTTCCTCACCTTCCAATTAATAAGTATTGTTCGTTACACTGAAAGAAAAGCTAGGCGAAACAGGCAGTGTAATTCTTTAGAGAGTTGCACTCCTTCCATCTTGCTACCTAGTAAACATGTTGTTGGGGATAACTGAAAATTTATATTGAATAATAAACATAAATAATCCTTAACCTTTAACCAAAATGTTTTCACCTCTGGACAGTGCCACAGCTGGTGCATCAGAGTGCCTCACATTCTGCATCCATGCCAGCATATATCTGAAACGTTATGATCCATTCTTTTTAATTTAGATGGTGTGATATATGCTCTAAATAAGATCTTCATTTGGATAACTTTATATCTCACACATTTAGAAAGGTAATTTGAGAGATTTAATATCCCCCTCCATTGGTCAGAAGTGAGAGGTGCACCAAGATCGTTCACCCATTGAGTGTTTGTAGATGTATTGCATTCAACAAAGGTATAATGTATTAATTTATAAAGTTTAGACACCGTACCACTGCCAGAGGGTGCATCTTTTAATTCAATATGAATGGTTTCATTATTTCCTAAGATAATATTTTTTATTGAAAAGCTATACAAGATGGATTTCATCTGTAAATACTGGAAGAAATTTGAATTGTTTAAGCCAAAATTTAATTTAAGATCATTAAAGTTGATTACATCTCCCTTATTTATTAATTGACCCAGCTCATTATTTTTGTCTTGCCAGTGAGCATTCCACAGAGGTTTCCCGCCAGCCATAAACACTGGGTTTTTCCATAAAGGACATGAGGGCCGAACACCATTATATGCTAAATAACAGTGATACATATCTGGTATTCCAAGCCCACCTTCATGCCTGGAGACAGATAGCTTGTTTAGGCTGATTCTCGTTTTTTTCTCTTTTTAGAGAAACAGTGAGAAAATCATGTTTAGCTCTTTAAACCATTTCTGGGGTATTTCTTGTGGAATGGTTGAGAAAATGAAGGCTACACTGTTAGAAATTTTCCTGTAAAAAAACAGTAAACAACTGGCAGCTGGGTGGCCATTATGTTACTGTAAAATTAACATCTTTTTACTGTTACTGAAATTTACAGTTTTGTACTTACTGTAAATGAAAAATACAGTATGAACTGTCAGAAAACAGTAAACTACTGGCAGCTGGGTTGCCATTATGTTACTGTAAAATTAACATCTCTTTACTGTCACTCAATTTACAGTTTTGTACTGTTCATGAAAAATACAGTATGAACTGGTTTTTAAAATTACTTTCACAGTATTTTACAATTAAATGGCTATTTATTTTGTATTATTTATACATTTTAATAAACTATTTAAAAAAAAAACTAAATTAAGACATGAATAGTCATACGATTGCATACAATTAAAGGCACTTTTGTTAAGAAAAACATGTTAATAGATGTCACTGATTGTAGGTTTCACAAAATCTCTGTTTGTCATAATAAAACCATAATAAAATTAACCTACTGATTTTTCAATCCTGTAATTACAATGTAAGAGAAAAAGCTTCACAGCTTCTTATTGCACTTCACTTTTTATTTGAATGTAGTTGACATGCAAAAACAAAAACATGCAGAACAATTGCATGTTAAATGAAGGAATGTTAAATTAAATGTCTGTGCAAAACAGTTCAAATATAAAAATAACACTATAATGAACATCACTATACAGTACATGTTACAAGTTACTGTTAGTGTGGAAGTCCAAGAACATTGGCAGTAGAGTTACGGCTCACTCAAAGACACCAAATTTCTCAGTCCAGCACAGGTAGCCGTGTGTGTGTGTGTGTGTGTGTGTGTGTGGTGTGTGTGGTGTGTGTGTGTATAAATATAATGTCTGTGCAAAACAGTTCAAATAAAAAAATAACAGTATAATGAACATCACTATACAGTACATGTTACAAAACTGTAGTTACTGTTAGGGTGGAAGTCCAAGGTTTCTCAATCCAGCCTATAGGTAGCTGTGTGTGTGTGTGTGTGTGTGTGTGTGTGTGTGTGTGTGTGTGTGTGTGTGCCTGTGTGTGGTGTGTGTGTGAGTTTGTGTGTGTGTGTGTGTGTGTGTGTGTGTGTGTGTGTGTGTGAGAGAGAGAGAGAGAGAGAGACAGCCAACCATAACATTCCAACCTGAAACATCCAGACAGTTTATATGTAGTTTCACAAACAGAACACAACATCAGAGAAAGAATGGCAGAATGGCAATGATAGACTCTATCAAATTTCCCTCTCCACTGTCTTTGCGTTTTCTGGTCAAATGAGAAGTAAATGTAGATATCACAGTAAATGCCTTATCGAATTGCTTAAAAGGACATGCAGCTGTCCGTCCTTCTTTGATGTGCTCTTTAAGATGAGAATAGAACTCAGTCAAGGAATCACATTTGGCAGTGCAGAAGTCAACATGGCATGTCAGGTCCACTGAAATATTCAATCTGGGCTCAATCACACATTTCTTGTGTTTTCTGTATAGATGTGCTTTTAGACCTGCACATTTTCGAAAGGTCATTTGGCAATTAGGCATACAACACTGCAGTACTAACTTGGGTATATTGTTGTCAATTTTCATATGTCTCAAATAGGCCACTGAGGTGCTAGACTGATGTCCACAGATCTGACAAGAAAACATCATTGCAAGCCGAACAGACTTGACTGTTGTGGTTCAATATACAGTAAACAACAGTTGTAAAACTGTGAAGCAAGAAAGAAAAAAAAATAGCTCCTTTTGCCAGTCCACCTGATAGTTGCTTATTTTAGTGTTTGATATCTGAAAAATTAACTGGTTAATTGTGTCATGTGATGAACATGCACGTATGCTACTTATTATGATCAGTAGGGCAGCAGTAAAGTCATCTACTGCATCTGCAATATCAGAGAAATGTGTCAAAAATCAATCTAAATACAAATGAACAGTCCCTTGCACAACACAAGGTGGAGAAACAGTCACGGTTACAGCAAAGCAAATATTCTTCAGTACTTAATTTGTCATCCAATAATTATCTTGAAAATAATCTTGTCTTTATTTGAATCTGCACTGTGACACACAATAATTAGCATGCACTGTAGTCTTGCATAATATTAGCCTAATTCAACTGTTGAAGTGACTTACATAGATGGTAAAATGTTTACACAAGGCATAAAGTTTCATGAATTCACTGGCAAAATGCAGGTGTCAACACACGTTAACTTATTAGAAATTAAAATGTGCTCCTCCTTGTGTTGTTTGATTAATCATCTTTGAAAATTTAGCTAGCTGGTAAATCCTTCTATAGTATAATGTGCGCATGCAGTAATCATCAATGCAAACAAAACAAATCAAATCAAATAAAACAATAATATAAATATATAATATAAAACAATCAAATAAAATTGCTATACTCACCAAATAATTAGTAAGATGGGGATGGATCAGGAATGGTGGGTATCTAGCTTCACATGTGCAGCTCAGAAAATGCTCTTCCCAGAATGCCCAAAATACTGCATGATAGTGTTAGTTAAGATACTTTAACGGTAAAGTGCCATATTTTAGGAATACATTACAGTTCTGTTAAAAAACAGTGAATGGACTGTGATTTAACAGATTTTCTTTAATATTAACAGTAAAGCACTGTATTTTTAAAAAAAAACACCTTAATACTGTTGAAATCTTGCTGTAAATTTACAGCAATTCTTTACAGTGTAACCTTGTTAGTATATTAATTTTAAGTATTTCTGCCCTACCCCACAATGATAACGGTAAGCCTGACCATCTTTTTAAATCTTCCTTGATGGATTTCAAGACCTTGGGGCCATTTAGCTCAAATATTTTTTCAGTTGGGGATACGATGTATACTCCAAGGTATCTCATGCCCTGAGACTTCCACACAATAGGGGCTGAATTCAGCGGACTGGGACATGCAAGTGGGTTTAAAGGAATAGCCTCACTCTTAGACCAGTTAACTTTGTCACCAGAAACCCGTCCTGGCCTGGTGCTTTACCAGCGGAAAGCATTTTTATGGCTGTTTTAACCTCCATCTCATTGACATCCGTCTCGAGATAGCCCTTCTCTTCATCTTTCAGCTGCGGGAGGTGAGCGTTACCAAGAAAGTCATCTATCACATTTGGATCACATTTACACTGTGATTCATATAGCCGTGAGTAATATTCTCGAAAAGCATTGTTTATTTGATTTAGTTCATATACCACAGATCCACTACAATCATGTATTGAGATAATCGAGGAGTTACTCTCCAATTGTTTCAATCTCAACGCTAGTATTTTCCCAGCTTTATCGACAGATTCAAAATGTTTGTATAATGCTGCTGAGGTTTGAGACTGTTCGCTTTAAAAAATCTGCCAAAGGGCCCAAGTCAACAGGGGGGGTTCACAAAGGCCACTGGGACCAAACACCCTCACTTCTGTTTTTTTCTCATTAAAATTTAAAAAGTTCAAGGCCATCCAGTCTTTGATGTCTTCAAGACATGCCAGAAGTGGTGTGAGTGAGAAGGCATTTTTCTTTTTTAGCGGCACATATATCTGACTATCGTCAGCATAAAAGTGGAAAGAGATGCCATGCTTTCTCAGGATGGATCATAGGGGCAGTAAATACAAAGAAAAAAGCAGGGGCCCTAAAATCGACCCCTGTGGAACCCCATACGGCAGTGGAGCAGAGCTGGATTCCGAGTTTCCAAGGCTTACACTCATGCTTCTGTCGGCCAGATAAGATATGAACCACTCCAGTGCAGTACCACAGATGCACACTAGGTGACGTAACCGAGCCACTATGGTATTGTGGTCCACGGTGTCAAAAGCCACTGTTAGGTCCAACAAAACAAGAATTACATGGTCACCAGAGTCATTTTCCAGGAGGATATCATTAAAAACTCTTAGTAAAGCAGACTCAGTGCTATACAGAGTTTTAAAGCCTGATTGAAAGTTCTCCAGGACATTATGCTCATCTAAAAACAATTTTAGCTGAGCATGAACAACTTTTTCTAAGATTTTGGAGATAAAAGGCAGCTTAGAGATGGGCCTAAAATTGGCCAGCATGCTGCCATCAAGGCCAGGTTTCTTAAGTAGGGGCTGGACCACTGCATGTTTCAAACTCGGGGGAACAACACCAGAGGACAGACTGCTGTTGATGATAGCCAGAACCGACTGCCCTATACTAGGGAAAACTACTTTGAAGAAACCAGGAGGGACAACGTCACAGGGAGAACCTGATGGCTTAATATGGCCAATCAGATCTTCTAAAAATGATAGGGACACAAGTTCAAACTTATCAAGAGCTGCAGAACAAGGAACAGGGACAGAGGGGTCAGATGCAGGGGCTGAGATGAGAGCCCTTGCAGTAGCAACCTTATCAATAAAAAAATGCAGGAAGCTATTGCACATGTCAGGAGATGCCTCCAAGCTGACAGGCTGTGGGGCATTAAGATCAGTGTCAATGGTTTTAAGGTTTTTGGTCTCTTTAAAGGGCCAGTGTGTAATATTTGGCATGGTTTATTGTCAATCTGAATCTGAATCTGAATATTCTACCCATTAATATGTTTATACAAGTGTATAATCGCTATAAAATAAAATTTGTTTGGTTTTCGTAGCCTTATAATTATGCTTTTATAATTATACAATATTATATACATATTATATATATATATATATATATATATATATATTGCAAGGGCCTTGCTTTAGAGAGGTCACCATCTTGCGCCGCCATGTATGTAAGGCAGCCCAAGTGGACAATCCAGCCAGCCAGAGAACGCGTTTCGCATGTATAAATGAACCAACGAAGACAGTGGAAGGAAGGAAGGAAGGAGGAGGAAACAGCAGAGAGTGTTAGTAGTTCGTCGATAGAGAGTAGTGAAAAGTTTTTTTAGATATAAAGTTTGCGAATGGACCACACTTACCACGCAACAGGAGAGAATGAACCCGAACCATCATCTGCGAGGAAAAGAAGACACAACTTCACTCCTTGTGATGCACTCCCTGCGGCGCTTTTCCTCCTGATGATATATCTCCCCAACGATGGTAGCAGTAGCACCGAATCCCATTCTGTGCATTCAGCCTCTCTTCTCGCCTGCTCAGCATCAAACATATGGAGTTCCTCATCTGTATGCTTCGGCTCAAACAGGTATGGCTCTGGGGGTAACACTTTACAATAAGGTACACAAAATTCAAGTAGTTACTGAGGAACTAATGAGGAACTAATGAGGAACTAATGAGTAGTTACTGATGAACTAATGAGGAACGAATGAGTAACTAATGAGGAACTAATGAGGAACTAATGAGTAGTTACTGAGGAACTACGGTACACAAAATTAGAGTAGTTACTGATGAACTAATGAGGAACTAATGAGGAACTAATGAGTAGTTACTGATGAACTGATGAGGGACGAATGAGTAACTAATGAGGAACTAATGAGTAGTTACTGAGGAACTACGGTACACAAAATTAGAGTAGTTACTGATGAACTAATGAGTAACTAATGAGTAACTAATGAGGAACGAATGAGTAATTAATGAGGAACTAATGAGGAACTAATGAGTAGTTACTGAGGAACTATGGTACACAAAATTAGAGTAGTTACTGATGAACTAATGAGGAACTAATGAGTAGTTACTGAGGAACTATGGTACACAAAATTAGAGTAGTTACTGAGGAACTAATGAGGAACGAATGAGTAACTAATGAGGAACTAATGAGGAACAAATGAGTAGTTACTGAGGAACTAAGCTACACAAAATTAGAGTAGTTACTAGGGAACTAGTGAGGAACGAATGAGGAACTAATGAGGAACGAAAGAGTAGTTACTGAGGAACTAAGCTACACAAAATAAGAGTAGTTACTGGGGAACTAATGAGGAACTAACTATTAGTTAATGGTCAATTCTTCAGTAACCCCTGATCAAATTTCAGAGGAGTAGCTACTGAGGAACTAATGAGGAACTAACTATTGGTTAATGGTCAGTTCTTCATTAACTCATGATCAAATTTCACAGAGGGGTTAATCACGACTTAATAATTAGTGAACTAGTTACTAACCCGTCCATTAGTTAACTTTTTTATGTCGTAAAGTAAAGTGACACAAAATAGGCTAAGTAGTCTTTCATTACTTCATCATCATCTTTACAATTAGTTCCTTAACAAATAAAATCACAGACAGCAGGATTCTTGAGAAGAGTTTAATTAATTATTTTCAGACCACATACACGGAAAACCGGAAAGTCCGTTGAATGCATGAGATCAACAAAGTAGCGCGGAGTGACAGAGTGATACATCCTGTCAGCCGAGGGGTTTCCTATCTGTGCCGCCGAGCACCGCAGCACCTCCACGGACTATTACATCCAGACGGTCCCGGTGTTTCCTCCGCAGGCTCCACTTCACTCAACTTCACTCAGCTGCTCGACAAACCCGCTGCTTCTTCCCACGTTGAATAATATGAATAACAGGTTGGATCCAAACGGAGAGCCGGGGCTAACGTTAGCTGGGAAGCTAGCGGAGGCTAACTGGCTGCTTCCCTCCGGTCATGCTGCGGCTAACGCTCCGCTAGCCGCTCCCAGCTAGCTCCGGTTTCTTATTCAGGTTAAAGTGGGAAGAAGCAGCGGATCTGTCCGGCAGCTGAGTGAAGTGGAGCCTGAGGAGGAAGCACCGGTTAGCCCCGGTTTCACTACAGGCAGATTCACTCGTTACAGGGAAGAGGATATAACACCTGAACAGCCAATCAGAGTGATCTCTCTCACCAACAAGCTCCGCTGCCGACTCAAGATGCTCAATCAGCTGAAAATTTGGAATGAATGATGAACTAACTATTAGTTCTTCAGTAAGTCCTGATCAAATTTCAGAGGAGTAGTTACTGAGGAACTAATGAGGAACTAACTGTTACTTAATCATTACCTACCTTTTTTGTGCACCCTAAAGTAAAGTGAGACATCAAAATGATTAGGTAATGATTCAGTAATCATTACCTAATCATTTTGATGTCTCACTTTACTTTAGGGTACACAAAAAGAGTAACTAATGATTAGGTAATGATTCAGTAATCATTACCTACTCATTTTAAAGTGAGACATCAAAATGAGTAGGTAATGAGTACTGAGTCATTACCTACTCATTTTGATGTCTCACTTTACTTTAGGGTACACAAAAAGAGTAACTAATGAGTAGGTAATGATTAAGTAATAGTTAGTTCCTCATTAGTTCCTCAGTAACTACTACTCTGAACTTTGATTAGGAGTTAATGAAGAACTTGCCATTAACTAATAGTTAGTTCCTCATTCATTCCAAATTTGTTTCAATTCAATTTTGTGCACCTCAAACACCTGTGATCAGGTGTGATCAGTATACAGTACTTTACACGCAGCCCCCATGATAAATTCTTTAAGTTTAGCCTACCTAAAATGTGACACACTATCATATTTATTTCTAAGGCATCATTGTACAGAATAACATGGATGGTCATATTAATGTGTCTGTGGTCTGAAAATAATGAATAAAACTCTTCTCAAGAATCCTGCTGTCTGTGATTTTTTTTGTTAAGGAACTAATTGTAAAGATGATGATGAAGTAATGAAAGACTACTCATTATGTGTCACTTTACTTTAGGACAAAAAAAGGTTAACTAATGGACAGGTTATTGAGTAATGATTGTGCACTGATGAAGTAAATAGTTTACTAATTATTAAGTCGTGATGAACTCCTCTATGAAATTTGATCATGAGTTAATTAAGAACTGACCATTAACTAATAGTTAGTTCCTCATTAGTTCCTCATTAGTTCCTCAGTAACTACTCCTCTGAAATTTGATCAGGGGTTACTGAAGAACTGACCATTAACTAATAGTTAGGATCCTCATTAGTTCCTCAGTAACTACTCCTCTGAAATTTGATCAGGGGTTACTGAAGAACTGACCATTAACTAATAATTAGTTCCTCATTAGTTCCTCAGTAACTACTCTAATTTTGTGTAGCTTAGTTCCTCAGTAACTACTCATTAGTTCCTTATTAACTACTCTAATTTTGTGTAGCTTAGTTCCTCATTAACTACTCATTAGTTCCTCAGTAACTACTCTAATTTTGTGTACCTTAGTTCCTCAGTAACTACTCATTAGTTCCTCATTAGTTCCTCAGTAACTACTCTAATTTTGTGTACCTTAGTTCCTCATTACTTCCTCATTAGTTCCTCAGTAACTACTCATTAGTTCCTCATTAGTTCCTCATTAACTACTCTAATTTTGTGTACCTTATTGTAAAGTGTTACCGCTCTGGGTCTGTGTCCGCTACAAGAAACTCTTCAAAATCGCGTTCAAAGTCGTCCATTGCAGCTACTATCGCTAGGCTAAATAAACAGCTGAGCTCTGTTTACAGGCTACGCTGTCAGTCAGTGAGAGACTGAGCAGAGAGGGGAGGGGGGTCCCCACTCAGTATGGTAAACGAGTATGTGTGTAAAGTTATGAAGTGTGTCTGTTACGCTAGAAGAGTCAGAGTTTGGGACGGAGTCTTTTACCCCCTGGAGTGTTACCGGAGTTTCTGGAGTGCTCAAATAAACTGGCCTTTTTCCCGAACGCTCCTCTGGTCTCCTGTTCATGAGGGATTCATTACAATATCGGGACATGGCTTCGATTTCTAAATAAACATTCACCTCGTGGCTAGATAGACCTACTCCTGAAAAACTTATGTGCAAGGCTTTTTGACCCTACGAGGCCACCGTCATTTACCCGACGGGAGGGGTGAGCGAGTGAGCCCTGCAATCTAGAATTTGACCACTGATGTCACTGTTTTCAATGTTTTCAACCCATTTTACACACTGGCCCTTTAACAGTGTTCTGGTAGCAGCGCCAACAGTCCTTTAGGATTTGGAGGGAAACCTGCAGCTTGTCCTTCTTCCACTTCAGCTCTGCTTTGCGTCACTCCCGCCTAGCTGCACGAGTTTCCTCATTAAACCATGGCTCAGTTTTAGCCTTGGGCAGCACAGTTTTTATTGGAGCCACAGAGTCCAGTATGGTTCGGCAGGAGGAGTTAAACCAGGAGCTGAGCTCCTCTGTGTTAGCAGAGGCAGGGCGGACACAGAGCTGATTAAAAGCCACGGAGAACTGACCAGCAGTAAAAGAGTTAAAAATCCGACGGCTCTGAACAGGGGCGCCAGATTTAACATCGGCACAGGAGAAAGCAACTTCAAACAAAACAGGCATATGATCAGAAATCGCATCGTCACAGATCTCCAAGTTAGACACAGATAAAGCATAGGAGAGGACGAGGTCTAATGTGTGTCCATGTTCATGTGTGGGACCAGACACACACTGCACCAGATCAAAAGAATCACAGCAAATAAATGATTTCCTTTTAACGAATGGCTCAGAGAAATGCCGTCTAGCAAAGTTAAAAATTTTCACCACCATTTTAGTTATGAAATAGCCTTACATATGATATTCAAGGTGTACGCACACACAAGCAGGATCTCACACACATAAAATGTGATTGGAATTAATAAACAAGCAGTAAATGCACAGTGGGGGTTATTTGTTTTCTGTATCGGTGTGACACGCTGTGTTAATTGAGTGAATCGTCCGAACCGGATGCATGTAAATTTGAGTTTGATTTAATTTAATTACACTAAAGTTGTTGAGTTAAACTAACCATACGAGTCCATTTCGTTTTTAGACAATTTATTGCTGCATTTTGAAAGCAAAAAGAGTTAAGTTTTTTGGGGGTTTCATGTTATATCAGGAGTTTTGGCTTGGCACCGTGAACCTGTGCCTCCCGTGACCTGTAAAAGTAGCGTTGTGACATAAGGCTCAGTTTCTGTTGTTGGCGAATTGTTACAAGCTGATGAATTCGCTGGTCAAGGGAAAACGTTAATACAGGTAAGATGACAGACGGATGGTTTGTCTCTAACAAAATACTTTCTGTAGACGTGCTGCAAGAACAGATCAATGCTTAATATACAGTACAGGCCAAAAGTTTGGACACGCCTTCTCATTCAATGCGTTTTCTTTATTTTCATGACTATTTACATTGTAGATTCTCACTGAAGGCATCAAAACTATGAATGAACACATGTGGAGTTATGTACTTAACAAAAAAAGATGAAATAACTGAAAACATGTTTTATATTCTAGTTTCTTCAAAATAGCCACCCTTTGCTCTGATTACTGCTTTGCACACTCTTGGCATTCTCTCCATGAGCTTCAAGAGGTAGTCACCTGAAATGGTTTTCCAACAGTCTTGAAGGAGTTCCCAGAGGTGTTTAGCACTTGTTGGCCCCTTTGCCTTCACTCTGCGGTCCAGCTCACCCCAAACCATCTCCATTGGGTTCAGGTCCGGTGACTGTGGAGGCCAGGTCATCTGCCGCAGCACTCCATCACTCTCCTTCTTGGTCAAATAGCCCTTACACAGCCTGGAGGTGTGTTTGGGGTCATTGTCCTGCTGAAAAATAAATGATCGTCCAACTAAACGCAAACCGGATGGGATGGCATGTCGCTGCAGGATGCTGTGGTAGCCATGCTGGTTCAGTGTGCCTTCAATTTTGAATAAATCCCCAACAGTGTCACCAGCAAAACTCCCCCACACCATCACACCTCCTCCTCCATGCTTCACAGTGGGAACCAGGCCTGTGGAATCCATCCGTTCACCTTTTCTGCGTCTCACAAAGACATGGCGGTTGGAACCAAAGATCTCAAATTTGGACTCATCAGACCAAAGCACAGATTTCCACTGGTCTAATGTCCATTCCTTGTGTTTCTTGGCCCAAACAAATCTCTTCTGCTTGTTGCCTCTCCTTAGCAGTGGTTTCCTAGCAGCTATTTGACCATGAAGGCCTGATTCGCGCAGTCTCCTCTTAACAGTTGTTCTAGAGATGGCTCTGCTGCTAGAACTCTGTGTGGCATTCATCTGGTCTCTGATCTGAGCTGCTGTTAACTTGCGATTTCTGAGGCTGGTGACTCGGATGAACTTATCCTCAGAAGCAGAGGTGACTCTTGGTCTTCCTTTCCTGGGTTGGTCCTCATGTGTGCCAGTTTCGTTGTAGCGCTTGATGGTTTTTGCGACTCCACTTGGGGACACATTTAAAGTTTTTGTAATTTTCCGGACTGACTGACCTTCATTTCTTAAAGTAATGATGGCCACTCGTTTTTCTTTAGTTAGCTGATTGGTTCTTGCCATAATATGAATTTTAACAGTTGTCCAATAGGGCTGTCGGCTGTGTATTAACCTGACTTCTGCACAACACAACTGATGGTCCCAACCCCATTGATAAAGCAAGAAATTCCACTAATTAACCCTGATAAGGCACACCTGTGAAGTGGAAACCATTTCAGGTGACTACCTCTTGAAGCTCATGGAGAGAATGCCAAGAGTGTGCAAAGCAGTAATCAGAGCAAAGGGTGGCTATTTTGAAGAAACTAGAATATAAAACATGTTTTCAGTTATTTCACCTTTTTTTGTTAAGTACATAACTCCACATGTGTTCATTCATAGTTTTGATGCCTTCAGTGAGAATCTACAATGTAAATAGTCATGAAAATAAAGAAAACGCATTGAATGAGAAGGTGTGTCCAAACTTTTGGCCTGTACTGTACATCTGCAGCCAGACCGCATTACGCTGTCAATAGGCTTTATGTGTGGGGCATACCAGGATGTGTTATCCAAATAAGGGCATGTACGTCACATATAGCAGATGGATGTGATTTCTCGTTGATGAGATAAACGCAACTGTCTTCACAGTCCATGCCGGCGTAGTGAGGGAGAAATGCACAGACTGCTTCATGTTGGAAGTGCTGTAACTGGCGGTCGGAGTACTGGGTATGAAATCTGACGGCTGGAATAATGGAATAAATTTATGGGGGGGGGGGGGGGGGGGGGGTGGGGATCCGTTGTGTGATAGTGGAGCGGAGAGTCAGAGTCAGCAACTTTTCCTTATCCACAGTGACAATGAGTCTCGCTGGGAATAGCAGGCCATAGCGGAGCCCAGCTCCGCGCAGCTTGTTTGTGATGTCGGCGTACTCAGAGCGTCTTTTTTGGATCTCCGGTGGATGATCTTGAAACACTCGAAAGTGTTTATTCTTCCATTCCAACTTTTTTCCTTTCGCTGCCAACCTCTTCCCCTTTTCTGCAGCTCTCAGAATGAGTTGTTGGTCGCTCCATCGTAGTATCCAGACAATGTATGGTCTTGGTGGTTCTTCTGGACCCGGGCGGGACCGGAGGGACCGACGGTGCCTGTCCACCTCTGGCACTGGGTCCGTGTCATCCCGGTCCAGAATGTAGCGGAGGATCGCTGACAATTCTTCCTCTGGATTGCCGCTCTCCAGTAGGCCCTCCTTCACGCCCACAATGATCACGTAATTTCTCCTGCTCTGTGATTCCAGGTGGGACACTTTGGCTCCTAAAGTTTTTACCTCCGAATAGCATTCATCAGCGGCTTTCTTGTCAGTGGATTGTTTGTCCTCTAGGGAACTGATGCGTGTCTCGACGTTTTCCATTGTGATAGCCATGGCTTGTGTATCTTTTTTGATGTCCTTCATTGTGGTTTTCAGATCATCAAGCTTTGTTTGGAGGGAATCTCTAATGTTGATAAGTTGTGCCAGGAGTTCTTTGGCCCAGGCAGGTGGTTCCTCGGTCTCGTTGTCCCCCATGCTTTGGTTAAGTGAACGCCACAGAGCCTTGCGTTGCTTCTCCGTCTGTCTTGTCTCACAGGTGCGTGTTTCACTTGACATAAAATCAACTTGGGATTAAAAATTAATTCCCTTAGTTTGCATGCTAAACTTTTAAGAGATCAGAGGTATAATTCATTAATTTCTCTGGTAGGCTTATGTGGATGCCAAACGACTCAGTCTGCCATACTCCTTTGTCACGTGATTCGTGTAAGAGGAAGTTATGACTGTTCAGAAGGACAATGTTTTGGAATGGAACTGATTAGAATTTTATTCCAATTAATAACCAGTATCATGTTCAACCAAACAAGCCCAAAATTTCATGAAAATCGATTCAGAATTAAGTGATTCAGGTTAATTTTTGTAAAGAAGTCTAAATCTCTCAATACACAGCAAAGATGCTGCTCAAACTGCAAACGTAGAACATGTGTTAGAAAAGTGGAACGTGAGATGCTGTCCCGTTCCTGCTCACCCTGTACCACAAAGGGAATAAACACTCTGGATTACTGTAAATACGCTGTTCAGTAGCGGCTGCATAGCAGCACTGCCCGTGTTTAGGAGGAGCGACCACCTGGGGCCTGTTGTTTGAAACCTAGATAAGGGATTAAGCCGGGATATGTTGGTTATCCTGGCTTAATTTAGCGTTGATTCGGTTGTTTGAAAGCAGAGGCACATATGTTGCAATGGATATTTATTCTGTGCACTTAGCCTGGTCCCGACCAGGCTAACAACCGGGCTTAGTTTAGCCTGGTGCCTTATCTGTCCAGTAAGCTGTCACTGCGATCGGAAATCAGTGTGTTTTACCGTAATTTCATGTTCTTATGTACGTATTTGCCTCATTTTTGAACAAAATACATTAAGCCTACAATAATAAAAAACATTTAACATTTAAAACATTATTTTTGTCATAGCCCAAACATACTTTGGCATGCACATATCCTTATCAATAAAAGGATTAATTGTTGGAATAAACATACAAGTATGTGTATTTGGCATTAACACAATTAGTGGTTATTAAGTATCATAACTGTATGACCTTCCCAAAATATATTCCCAGTTAACTCGACCAATAACTCCAGTGTAGTACTTTACATCAATGAATGAAAACATGAAGATGAAACCACAATATTCTTTGACTTCATTTTATTTAAATGAAAAATACTGTAATTAGTCACTGTCTGCTTTGAGCTGTGGAGAGAAAGAGAGAAATAATATTGATTAATACATTGCATCACAGTCATGCTTACAATGTGCATTAAAGTCACTTACTTCTTTCTCTAGTTTCTTAATTTCTAAGTCCAATTTCCTTAAGGTTTTTCTTTTAATTTGTCAATTTGTCTTACACTGCAAGACAGTCCAAAGTCAGACAGTCCACATAACACCAGTGGTTGATTAATGAATGAATAAAATGATTGATTCCATGTACAGTATACTGGAATAATGTACCTTGTATGAAGAGGACGGTTTCTCCCCCTCCTTCCTCCATCATCGGCCTGCCTCGGTTCTGATCCAGGGCGAGCTCTTCTGCTGGTGTGAAATCAGCAGTTGCTTAACTTCCACTGCTCACCTTTAAGGCAAAGTGTACAACTGTTAATTTGTGGAAGGAACTTTAATTGTAATTATGACATTCATTTGCGCAGCACATGTATATTTTTAGATTACTTACGCATACAGTCGGTCCGCAATTGTTTGCCACACTCTCTCTCTCTGCTTTATTATCGCTGCAGTGTTTCCTTTCTTCGTGATTATATGTTTTACCTCTTCATAAGTGTCCATGATGAGATGCTACTCACTGGGTGAGAAGTATGCGGCACGTGCCCTCTCCATTGCTGCACTGGTGAATCTGTGATCGATTTCGGGGTCTATTTAAGAAAGCCATGGACGCGCACTCTCCTTAATAAGTTACACCTGGCTTGACAAAGCCGCGCCTCCTCAGCCTGGCTTGGTGTTCGAACAGCCAATTAAGCCAGGATGGACTTAGGGGAATTTGTCCAGCCTCGCTTTTCCACTTATCCTGGATTGATTAATTCTACTTTTGAACAACAGGCCCCTGGCCATCTTGAGGTTTAGATATATAAACAAACAACGATGCATCCTCCCAGTGACACCAACAACATCAATCAATTTACTGAGTCTGTGGTGGATTTAATGTGTTAGACAACAGAAGCAACTGAGCCCCAAACTACAGTTAAATAATTTCACAACCAGAAGCCATGGTTTACCAAAACCATCCAGAATGTCATTAACATGCACGCTACAGCCAGTAGAAACATGGACAATTGTAAAGCAGTTGCCTACAATCTGCAAAAGGACTAAATCACAATGCACAAATTGAAGGAGCTGACAGAATCACATTTCAATGGAGTGGTACCTTGTATGATTCCATATAACCAATAAATAAATGGGGGGCGGCGCGTCGGTGCAGTGGTCAGCCCTTTAGTGTGGAGTCTGCATGTTCTCCCTGTGTTAGTGTAGATTTTCTCCAGGTACTCCAAATTCCTCCCGCAGTCCAAAGACATGCAGGTTAATTGGTGACTCTAAATTGGCCGTAAGTGTGAATGTGAGCATGAATGGTTGTCTGTCTTTATGTGTCAGTCCTGTAATAGTCTGGCAACCTGTCAAGGTTATACCCTGCCTCTTGCCTAATGTCAGCTGGGATAGGCTCCAGCCCCCCGCGACCCCAAACAGGATAAGTGTTTACGGAAAATGATTGAAAATGTAGGAATGAAATAATAAATGACTGATTGATTTGTACATTATGTGAGCCTTCAGATTAACCCCTCCCTTTCAGCCTAATGCAAACATGCCATAAATGATCATCTTTGAGAAGAAGCCTCAGAGGGGGCACATCACAATTATGATTTCACTCCAAACATAACAAGTTTGCTAAACAAGTAGTAGGGGCAATTCTGTCCTCCCAAATATTGGTAAAGACATGTCACTCCTGTTGTGTATGCTTGGGTTGTTGAACACTCCCCCCACCATACTTCCTTCACTGTTAACACTCCTGTCTCTCCTTTGTCCTCAGGTTGTTTGCCACCAAGTGCACTATGTGTCTGGAGAAGATAGCACCCACAGAGTTTGTAATGCGAGCTCTGCAGAGTGTTTACCATCTCAGCTGCTTCTGCTGCTGCATCTGCAAACGCCAGCTTTGCAAAGGAGACAAGTTTGTTCTGAAAGAAGGTCAGCTGCTGTGCAAGAGTGACTATGAGAGGGAGAGGGACCTGCTCAGCACAGTCAGTCCAGACAACTCAGAGTCAGGTAACACTGGGGATTCTATTGTAGGCTATTACAAACCCAGTGAATTTGAAATCATATCCAACAAATAAAATGACTGATTCTCATTTGCATCATTGCAGTTGAATTGTGCCTTGCCTGCAATGCAGAAAGGAGAATTCACGTGCAGTTCGAGAGAAAACTGCAGTCAAGTCAAATCTGCATTAAAATAAAAGATGTGTATTTGTTTCTTTCTGTCTGGTGACAGATAAGAGTGAGGATGAGGATCTGGATGTGAAGTCAGAGAAGTGCCCTGCAGCAGGGAAAGGCAGCAATGACAGCAAGGACCCTCACCGACCCAAACGACCACGCACCATCCTCACCACCCAGCAGAGGAGAGCTTTTAAGGCCTCCTTTGAGGTCTCCGCCAAACCCTGCAGAAAGGTGAGCAAGAAGAGTCAGCATAGTGAGATATTGTACTGGAAGTTTCGTCATCATCATCTTGTCGGTGAAGATTCTCAGTCATCCAGGTCATGGTAAATGTAAGTGCTAATATTGTAGGCAACTGGACTTGCTTGCGTTTCTTGAAGACGTTTTGCCTCTCATCCAAGAAGCTTCTTCAGTTCTAAATGACTGGTACGAAGTTGCAGGCTCTAAACCCTGTGTGGGTGGGAACCCTTGCAGAGTCGTAGGGGTCATGTGAGCTCTTAGTTTCAGAGTCGTTAAGGTCACAATGTGAGTCTTTGACCCATCTGGCCACCATGTGAGTTGTTAGGGTCAGGTGGGACCAGGGGTGAATGGGTGTGAAGTCCTCTGGGGAGGGATCCCAAGACTGCATTGTAGGTGGGGGATAAGTAGTGTCGTAAGCCAGGTGGGTCAAAGACTCACATTGTGACCTTGGGGGCTTGGTGCCTTGCTCAAGGGCTCCTCAACAACACCCAGGAGATGAACTAGCACCTCTCCAGCTACCAGTCCATACTCCATATTTCTTTGTTCTGGACAGGGGACTTGAGCTGGTGACCCTCCGGTTCCCAAGCCAAGTCCATATGGACTGAGCTACTCCCGCCCCAGGAGCAAAAGGAAACTGTAGACTGTATTTTGTCACAAATATTTTAGAATGGCCACAACATTCAGATCATTAGATAAATAAATGCACTGAGATATAATTATTCATATTAAACAGTTTATTCTGATACTTAAATTCATGTCATATATCATTGTCCCTTCTTAGGCCAAAACAAAATGAATTCAATGAAAACAATGCCTATCTACATTTGGGAATAGTTGCCCTACACTAGCACACATATGGGCCTCTAGTTTCCCGGCACGGTGCAGGATGGCGAACCCCATGCAGAGCTAGTTTCGAGTAGCACAACCCGAAGTGCGCTCAATTTGGTAGTTTGGCAGACCGAGGTGCGCTGAAATGGGTGTGGCAGTGCAGCAGGGGGAGGTGTCGACAGATCCAGCTTGGCGCAGTGACAGTTTCGTGCCAAAAGGCTTCGTCGAAGGTGCACTAAAAGCTTGCCAGCTGAAACCAGGTCTACTGTCAGCGCAGACGGAGTGCAGCCAGTGTAGTGGCTGTTTGGCTGACCGGCGGACAGTGCGCACACGTCACCAAAACCTCACAGGCAGGTCTCCAGAATGTCAGGCACATTAACGGTGCAAGAAATACCAACAAAACCCACTATTCAGTGCAACTATCTGCAATCAGCACATAAATGTATCTCTATATTGACTGTCCCGTCACATCTGATGTCAGATCAAAGAGGATTGGCACTGTTTGGCACGTTTGGCACGCGTAATGGAAACCCAACCTGATTTGATTAACACAGCTGCAAACTAATGAGTTCACATCCCTCTCAGCCAACCACAAACAGCCACAGCATCAGATGGGGAGTATATATTCAGCATCTGTCATCTTAGAAAAGTCAAAAGAAAAGAAACAGAGTGAGACTGCGAGAGAGAAAGAGAGAGCGCGTGTGCACGAGAGAGAGCCTGTGGAGGTCTGCTCACAGTTCCGAAATTGCGAGCTTGGACCTCCCGGACCAAAACATCAGTTTCCTCCTGGGAGAAGTTTGGCTGTCTGACGCTGCTGCTCTCTTGTGCCATGGTGAATTGAGTAAACTCTCATTACGCCTCTGCATGGCGCATTTAAGGGTGAGGAGAGGGGCTAATTTGATTGGTGTGATGTGAATCGGCTGCGTAAAACCCACTCCACGCCTTCTCTCCTCCCTCTTTCCGACTTGCGCAGGTAGGAGGGATGGAGGTGGGAAAGATGAGTAGCTGCGCCAGCGCGCACGGTGTGCCAAACTTACAAAATCCGCCAGGCCACACCCAGTTGGCGAAGCGCAGGTGCACTGCGCCTCCGCCTCGCCCGGTCTGTGAAACTAGAGGCCATGATGTTAGTATGTAAAAATGGCTGATGAGTGACTGTGTTGTGACTTGCAGGTGAGAGAGACCCTGGCTACAGAGACAGGACTCAGTGTACGTGTGGTCCAGGTCTGGTTCCAAAACCAGAGAGCAAAGGTCAGTAAAGGAGTACACCAAAAATGGGGTGGCAATGCCCACCAACATTGCCTAACAAGATGCAATCACAATGCAGGCAGAACTGATGTCATCATCCAAAACCAGATCACGTGAAAATTGGGTCTAACTTTCTTTTCTTTTTTGTTTTTTTTTGCCAAAGTGCTTAATTGTCTCAGCCACTCCTACATCAGTTAAGCTTCAGTGGATCAAGAATTTAAAACCTGCTATTTGCTGTGCTTGGTGGTAGAGCCCTGCGCAGGACTGTTTTCTTCATCCCGCTCCTGCCCGCTCCCGCTGAATTTCTGACCATTACTGCTCGCACCTGCAATGTGTATGTCTACTCCTGCCCGCTCCTGCAAAACTCTGAGAATTTATGCCCGCACAATAATAGAGATGCATTGATTTTGTGTCTTCTCCTGTCCCCGCAGGAGAAAACACGTCATTTTATAGGCTATTAATAAAGAGATTCATGGGGTTGTTTGTTTTGTTTCCCTGGCCTGCATGTCTTTTGACGCACTGGTCAGGAATAGCGCTCCTATTTCGTTGTTTTCATTTAGTTTTTAATGAGATAAAGGCTGTTTCGTATTCTAGTTTCCTCCTCTGTATTTTATTTATTTTTCTACCTTTATATAATCACGCAGTGATTGAGGTTAAAGTCTCTTTTCTAAGAGAGACCTGAATAAGAAACATTAATGAGATAAAGATAAAGCCTATGCTCAATAACACCGGCATCATCACGCCTCTTTATGTAATTAACAAATAGCAACGAGAGTAGGCTGTGAGTGGCTCAAATAACACTAATAAATAACATAAAATAAACAAAGTTAACGAATGAATCGAATGAATTTAACAAATGAATCACTTGGCCATAATATTGCTGTGGAGGAAGAGAATGTTGCTGACCGACTGCGGTCCCAATCCCGTGCGTCTCTCTTCCAAGATGCGCCCATATACACGAAAGGCCCGCTCTGAAGGCGCACTTGATGCAGGGATACTGAAGATGAAATGCGCCAGCTTTGAGAGTGCTGGGAAGTAGAGGGCTCAGTGCACCTTCAGACCTTGTTTGAGCTTCTTTTCCACATCATTTGTTAACTCCATCCTGTCGCTATAGGCTACATCCCGATCCTGCAGTGTTTTTTAGCCGCCCGTTCCCGCCCGCAGCAAGGTTCAAACTGCCCGCTCCCGCAAGATTTGGGTTGGGTCCCGCGGGACCCAATCCCAATGCAGCCCTCTACTTGGTGGCATTTAGGAGAATAAGCCTGTTAAAGTATGAATATCCAACAGACCTTTTATTGCAGTGAGTTATTAATCTATAAGCTTTGCATTGGTGTTAACTCATGTCACATAGTCTATATCAGAATCAGTACTGAAATGTTTGATAAAGGTGGTATATGTTGCAACGGTGACTATTTTACCTTGTCTGCCCCTCTGACAAAAATATAAGAAAATTAGTCAGTCAATGGAAAATGTTATTAGTATAGCAAGGAACATTACAGCAGTTATACAGCGGTGACTTGGGGCCCGGCATTTTGAGGAGGAGGAAGAAGGAGGATAAAAGGGGAATTATTAAAACAGGAAAAGGAGGAAGACAAATGAGAAGAGCATGCTAGAGGACAGCATTGGGATTGGGATCCCGCCATTACTGCAGGACCCAACTCAAATTATGCAGGAATGGGCGGTTTTATCTTTGGTGGGAGTGGATGGTCAACAAAAAGAAAAGTGTGGTCCTGGAGTTTAGTGAACATAAAGGATGGAGACGTCAAGTGGAAGAGAAGTTAAAAGCAGGACATTACAATACAAAAAAAGTGAGGCAAGTCAGAAATTTGGAGGACTTCCTCAGGAATATTACAGACAATAACACTGAATCCCAGAAACACAAGAATAACTGTAATTATGAATGTAATTACGCACTAGAACACAGTTTTGCTACTTATTACTGACAGGTATGCATATCTTTCTTAGTACCACAGTAAAATAACATGATTTCTATGGGAGAAGTCTCAATCTACTGATAATAAATCTATCATGCAGGAATGTATGGTCAGAATGTTTGTGGGTGCAGTGGGAGCTGACACACACTCTGCGGTAATCAGCGAGAATAGATAACACACACTGCAGGATGGGGCAGAAATGTTCAGAAATCTAGTGGAAATGAGCAGGAGTGGGATTAAGCGACGTGGTCTTTCTTCGAAGCCGTTGAGTACTGCAGCTTGGTCAGTGATTTCTGGTGTCAGACACCGACAAATTAAGCTGTCCTTTCACGTTGGCATGACACGTGGCCAGGTGCTGTTATTCTGTAACAACACCCAGTGATGTCAGGGGGAAACGCGATAAGGCAACAATGTAAGTTAAGGGGGCAGGTAGGGGTAGGGGTGGTGGTAGAGGTGGTGGATGGGTCTTAAAACCACCAACTTTCAGCCGGGAGGCTGGTGTTTGCCTCCCATGTGATTGTAAAGCCAAACCCTCTTCTTTTTTCCGAAACTCAACCAAGTGCTTTTTGTTGCCTAAACCCAACCACAATTCTTTTATTGCCTAAACCGAACCACATGCTTTTTGTGCCTAACTATATGCGTGTGTTGGCTAAACATAACTAGCTGGGAGCAGTAGCAACAGCAGCTTCCAGCTCTTACAGGCTTTTTCTTCAGAAAATGCAGATGTTGTAGTTAGTTTCCCAGTTTTTACAAAAAACAGAATGATGGTACATTGTGGTGAAAGTTACAAAATTGTAGCACTTAAGACTGACTTGTATTTTCAAAGTTTTATTCTTAAGATAGTTGCTGTGGCATCACCATCAGGACTATTAGCCCCAAATTTTCGTTGTAGAAGTTCTGTGTAGGACTGGACCTATGTGCAAAGTTTGGTTGATTGTTATTTATTATTCATTTATTTTTGGTTAATTTTATTTTGTGTGGGTTGCCTGATTTTATGGTAGGAAGAACAAGAAGAATATAAACATTGATTAAAACCCAATTAGGGGACCTCTAGAGCTGCTAATAAAGGCCTGGTGTGTATCAATACACTGATCAGAAGAATATAGTGATGTTGCCCATCAAATTTAACAGCAGAACCTCAGCTACAAGGCTGTAAAAAAACTTTTTACATGCCCCAAACTCAGTTTTAACATCAACTAAATAAACAACAACAACAACTAACTCCAACAGCACCGATATCCCGACCCACTTGGTATATATCGGGCTCTAACTCGGCCACGTTATTCAAAACACACACCATTCATCTCAAATGAAAGCTGAGACTCCACTCTTTCCACATGTATACTCCAAATCACTCTCCCTTAACCATCACAGAGCTACAGCCCAAAGAACAACAACAACAGAAATCTCTTTGCCAAAATTTATTTGTAATATGGCTCTTACCTTATTAATTTCGCCGTAAAATGCGCATTCTGCTGTTCATTCACGCTCCTTCGCGTACTACCGAAAGTTGTCCATCATTCAAATGAATCCGGGTGGAAAAAAAGGTTCTGGGACAACGCATTCTGCTGACTCTGATTGGCTTACAGTGCTGTCAATCTCGTTTTGGTGGGTATAGCTTCAGTCTATTGGCTCTAACGAATCAAATGAGGTGTCATTCACTCAAATTGGCCAAGCCGTCGCGGAGATACAGGCCTCCAAAGTTTAGAATAGAAACAGGTTCAAATGTAGTAGGTGCATATTGGTCAGTTTGGAGTGGGAAATAGAGTAAAAAACGAAACAGACAGTTCTATGTGTATACCCTAAACATCAGTAGGGATTTACAGAAACAAAAAATTAAAGATATAGGATAGGACATGACAAAATCACATGCAAACATGGTGCAATTTTGGAGAGCTCGCCTGAATTTTCTGTACTAAAACCTCTCTAATATTGTTCTGCTTCACTTTATCAGAATCAACCTTTGCAGAGTTAATGTTCACATATTGTAGCCTACTATGATTTGATAGAGGTTTAGAGCTGCTGCTGCAGCATTCCAAAGGGATACTCATCCTAAAAATGCTTTTTTTTTAGGCGAACCTCAAAATATTTAATTTGTGCTGTGTGCCATCTTCATTTACTCTTCACATATAACACATATACTGATATTTACACATCTTAACAAATCTCACAAGTGTTCCCTTTACCCAGACACCAAAAGTATTCAAATAGACCATGTGGTTGCAGAGATATATTCATTTCATTATGGATATGCAATTTTCGAGCAGAGGCCTATAAAATAGGGTCAGGTACCATCACAAGAAGTGACTGGCAGCACCTATTAAATAGAGCAAAGAG